>NC_142596.1:14311109-14614290 GCF_965207765.1 Zootoca vivipara
GTAGGCTAGGTTGGCAGGGCTCAAAGTCATCCAGTGATCTTCATGGGGTTTTGAACCTGCATCTCCTCATTCAAAACTGGAACCACCCTAGCTCTTTTCTTGTTCTGGCCATTTGATGTGCTACAAATGACTAAAATATGCATGTGTAAGCAAGTGGGTTGGTAAAGGACTTCCTGGTTGGTTGCGAGCGCCGGCGGCTGCGGGAGAGATTCCTCCCGGTCCTTTAAGGGGTTCTGGGGGGTCTGCAGAGCGCGCAGCCCCCCGAAACTTCGGATAGAGAGTTCCGAAGACTTGGGGAACCCGGCAGATGTCTTTTCTTTTGCCTCCCTTCCCCCCGAAGAGCTCTAATAAGAGCGCGAGAGTGGGAAGGTGGAAGGCACGGCACAGCGGGTACAGCGCTTTCCCTTAAAGGAGAAGCTCCGATTACTGGCGGCGGAACAGCAACCAATTTCCTTCAAAACTTACAATATCAACATGGAACCATCTGGCCAGTGTGAGTAATGAACTTTAAAAGCTTCTAAAATATCTAATTTGGACGGATTTGGCCAAAGGGGAACCTAAAAAAAACGGAGGTCGGGTTCTCCCCCCCCCCTGTGGAAGATTGAAAGCAAAGACAGTCTCCGCAGCACTTTAAAGATAAAGCTTGGCAACTTTATTTCTTGATTTAGTATTATCTAAAGGAGAGCAGGGCTCTGGAAAATACCCTGCAGTGGACAGTAATATCTATATTTGAGACTGCTTGTGCAATCTGGAAGCGGGACTTCGTTCCGATCTCTCTAGCCGATCGCTATTGTGATGGTATAAAGGAAATCTCCATATGAACTTCTGTTTGCCCCTTGACAGGCTTTGATTTGCCTGCAACCTTCCTTCGAGGATTTAAGGATGCTTTTTTTTATATAGACTATGCTACGTATCAACCTTTGAGTTATAAAGTAATTGTGTGACTGTGTGAAATATTGCTCCTTTGCCTTGGATTATTTTGCCTTGGACTGTTTTAATAAGCCAGTTTCAGTTTCAATATTCAGGCAAGCATACAGAGACTGTATTATAAGTTAGCAGTTTGGAAGTCTCATGCCAGCATTGACCTTGAAAAGACTGCTAGCCTACACTTGTTTATATCCTTCCACTGATAAAAAGACATCTGGACTACCGTGTTTCTCATATTATAAGACATGTCTTATATTTATTTTTTCCTCAAAAAAACACACTATGGCTTATTTTCAAGGGATGTCTTATTTATTTCCTCCTCCTCCTGCCACGGCCGGCATTGCTGCTGCGCCTATCACTATGTCTTATTTTCGGGGTATGGCTTATATTCCTTGAATGCTTAAAATCCTGCTATGGCTTATTTTATGGGTATGTCTTAAAATATGAGAAACAGGGTACTGGCGGTGAAAGAGCTTTTACTGACTGATTTGAAGCAACCTACTGAGTGGAATTTTCGTCTGAACGGCTTGCTCTTTCACTAGACTGACTGGATTATATTGTATTTTGTTGCTTTGACTAAAAGACATCTGAACTACTGGCTGAGACAGAGGGCTCAAGGCCTAAGTTGCTTAGCATCTGAGTGGAAACCTTTACTGAGCTGTGTGCTTTGATTGGATTGATTGGAAGTATGGCTGGAACAGAGACTGGCAAAGAGACTGGCAAAGGAAAGAAAAAATCATCCATCTCTGCTACTTTGGAGGAACAAATTATAAGTGCTCTTGATCGAAACACGAGAGAACAACAACGGACTACTGAGGAACTTTGGCAACTGCGGGAGGAAGTGGGTGCAATTTCTAAGGATATTGCGCAGGTGAGAGCACAGGTGACTGGTGTGGAGAAGAGACTGGACCATCTCGAGGAGGAAAAAGTACCTGACCTAGAGAAGCAAGCCTATCAGACCCAGGTGGCTTTAGCCTTTGTACAACTACGTCAAAGAGAAGGAAATCTCAGGATAAGAGCATTCCCTAACATTGAGAAGAGTGACCTGAAAGAGGCAATAATTGAAGAATTTGTGAAGGCCTGGAATCTATCAAAGGAAGAGCTGGAAGGACAAATGATAAAAGCATTTAGGTTTGGAGCAAAATCAAAAGGAGATAAGAAACTGGTTAGTGATTGCTTGGTGTCATTTCAAACAAGAGAACAAAGAGATAGAATTCTGGGCCTACACTACGAGAAGACCTTAAAGGTGCAAGGAACGCCAATAATAATTTTTAAAGACCTACCAAAATTCTTTTTGGACCTGAGATCCCAATATTCTGATTTGGTAGCCATCTTGAAGAGACAAGGGATTAATTACAAGTGGGAATTACCGGAGGGCTTGAATTTCCAATTTCAACAGAAAAAGATAAAGATCAGGTCAGAACAGCAGAGAGAATTTCTTCAGAACCACGAGAGAGAGAGTTGTTAAGAGTTGGGTTAGCAACCTCCACCCCAGGCCAACCAGGACACCCGATTGAGCTAGACTCAGATTCTTTCTTGGGAGCAGGAGCTGCGGCAGCAATTTAGAGATGTCACTGAGGATTTTGTCATGGAATTCGAATGGCTTGAATTTGAAACGGAAAAGAAATGAAGTTTACCACACTTTAGCAAAACAAAGATTAGACATAATATGCCTCCAGGAAACTCATATTACAAGAGCACATCAAAGACTTTTAAAGAATAACAAGTTTGGTGAAGAATTCATCTCTTCGGATGATGTTAAAAAGAGAGGTGTGGTGATTTACGTGAAAGAAAAATTAAAGCCAAAGTTAATATTTAAAGATGAAGAAGGGAGATACGTAGCAGTGGAAATCTCATCGCAAGGCGAAAATTTTTTAATTCTGGGAGTCTATGCACCAAATGATGGAAAATCGGAGTTTTTTAAGAAACTACATAATAAACTCTTGGACTATTTGGATTACAAACTATGCTTAATGGGAGACATGAATGGAGTGGTCTCTACATTAATGGACAGATCACAAAGACAGTCCTGTACCAAAGAAGGAAGACTACCAAAGTCTTTCTTTGATTTGATTGAAAATTTTGATCTGATTGATACTTGGAGATTGAAAAATCCATTGGAAAAAGACCAGACTTTTTTCTCAAATTCTCAACAATCGTGGAGTCGTCTCGATTACATATGGATTACAAGAGAGCTAGGACCAAGAATAAATAATGTTGAGATTTGCCCAAGAACTTGCTCCGATCATAATGCTGTACTACTAGACTTAAGGGTATCTCTCCAGGGAACTTTCAGATGGAGAATGAATGACGCGTTAACAAGAAATGAGAAAGTAGTGGAGAAAGCCCAAAAAGTATTGAAAGATTATTTTGAGATAAATTTAAGGACTACAACGGAGAAAAAAATTGTATGGGATGCCAGTAAAGCAGTGATGAGAGGATTTCTAATTCAACAGAATGCTATAAAGAAAAAAGAAGCCAATGCGAATAAAGAAAAGATTCTAAATCAAATGAAAGAAAAAGAAAAGAAATTGAGGGAAAATCCTAAAAATCAACAGGTGCAGAAAGAAATTAAGGCATTGCAAGTTCAATTTTCTAAATTGATGAATCAAGAAATTGAATCCAAAATTAAATGGATGAAACAGAAATCCTTTGAGTCAGCAAATAAATGTGGAAAGTTACTGGCATGGCAATTGAAGAAGAGGCAGAAATTGAACACTATTGTAAGTCTAGTGCAAGATGGAAAGCATCTGGAGCACCCGACAGAGATACAAAAATCCTTCCAGAAGTATTTTAAACAATTGTACAAACAGGAAAATCAAAACAAAGAGGAAGTGGAGCAATTCTTGGACAAATTTGGGCTGCATAAAATCCCAGAAGAGAACAAATTCCTACTGTCCCAACAGATATCAACGCAAGAAGTGGAATATGCTATACAACAAATGCAGTCGGGCAAGACCCCAGGACCGGATGGTTTGACAGATGCATATTATAAGACAATGAAAGACTGGTTAGTACAACCTTTGAAGGATTTATGCAATGAAATTTTGAATGGAGGAGAGGCCCCCGAATCTTGGAAAGAGGCCTACATTACTCTGATACCAAAACCAGACACGGATAGAACGCAAGTTAAGAATTATCGCCCAATATCATTACTTAATGTGGATTATAAAATATTTGCAAACATTTTAGCCTCCAGACTGAAAAGGGTTTTGAAAGATTTTATTCATCAAGATCAAGCTGGCTTCCTCCCGGGGAGGCATTTGAAAAATAACATTAGGAACATAGTCGACATTTTGGAAATGCTGGAGCAGAAGATAAATAAAAAAGCCATTCTTATGTTTATAGATGCGGAGAAGGCGTTCGATAATATTTCCTGGCTATTTTTAAAAAGAAATTTAGAAAAAATGGAAATGGGCAGTGGTTTTTTGAATGGAGTAAAAGCAATCTATTCAGATCAAAAAGCTAAGATAATCGTGAATAATATGGTGTCAGATGAGATTAGAATTGAGAAAGGTACAAGACAAGGGTGTCCTCTCTCTATATCGGTCCTGGAAGTCCTGCTTGACAGGATTAGAAAAGATGACGAAATAAAAGGTGTAACTGTAGGGAAGAGACAATATAAACTTAAAGCCTTTGCTGATGATTTGGTGTTAACTTTACAAGATCCAGAGTCCAGTGTACAGAGGGCTCTGGAAGTTATTCAAGAGTTTGGAAGGGTAGCAGGTTTTAAACTGAACAAATCAAAAACTAAAGTATTAGATAAAAACTTGAATAAGGAAGAGAGAGAGAAATTGCAAGAAACAACTGGTTTATCTTTTGTTAAAAAAGTGAAATACCTTGGTGTGTATATGACTGCAAAAAAATTAAATTTGTTTAAGGATAATTATGTGAAAGTGTGGAATGAAGTTAAGAAGGATCTAGAAATGTGGACCAACCTGAAATTGTCTTTGTTGGGCCGTATAGCAACGATTAAGATGAATGTATTGCCAAAGATGTTGTTTTTATTTCAATCACTACCAATAATTGAAAAGCTGAGTTGTTTTAAAGAATGGCAAAAGGTGCTATCAAAATTTATATGGCAAGGGAAGAAGCCAAGAATTAAATATAAGATATTGACTGATGATAAACAAAGAGGAGGCTTCTCTCTACCTGATCTTAAAATTTACTATGAAGCAGCTGCCTTTTGCTGGTTGAAAGAGTGGTTTACATTGGAAAATGCTGATATTTTGGATTTAGAAGGTTATGATAATGTTCATGGTTGGCATGCATACGTGTGGTACGATAAGGTTAGGGCCCATGGAAGCTTTAAAAGGCACATCGTTAGAAATTCATTGTTTAAGGTTTGGTCCAGATACAAAGACTTATTAGAAAGAAAAACGCCAAATTGGCTTTCGCCTTTGGAGGCCAAGGTTCGTAAAAGATTAAATATGGAGACCGGTTGGTTGAAATATAGAGACTTGTTGATTCAAGATGGAGACCAATTTAAATTAAAAACATATGAAGAATTGAAAGGTAAATTGGATGATTGGCTCCAATACCATCAGATAAATGAAGCGTTTAAAATGGATAGAGTAATTGGTTTCCAAACTGAGAGGTCAAAGGTGGAAACAGAATTGTTAGAACCTAAGACGAAAATACTTTCGAGAATGTATAAATTGCTGCTAGAATGGCATACAAAAGATGAACAAACTAAAAATGCTATGATTTTGTGGGCAAAGGATGTGGGACATAATATCATGATAGAGGATTGGGAGAAGTTGTGGAAGGAAAACATTATGTTTACTGCGTGTAGTGTATTAAAGGAGAATATAATGAAAATGATGTATAGATGGTACCTTACACCAGAAAAGCTAGCAAAGATTTACCACAACAACGACAATAAATGTTGGAAATGTAAGAAAGAAATAGGCTCATTTTACCACATGTGGTGGACATGTCCACTGGTGAATGACTTCTGGAATAAGATTTATAATGAACTTAAGAAAGTGCTAAAAGGCACATTTGTGAAGAAACCAGAGGCATTCCTAGTGGGCATTGTAGGGAAGGAAATTCCTAAGAGAAAGGTATCTTTTTTCATGTACGCCACCGCAGCAGCGAGACTTTTGATTGCTAAGTATTGGAAGCAGCAAACGTTACCAACGATTGATGAATGGCAGATGAAGATGATGGAATTTATGGAACTGGCAGAGATGACCGGACGAATCCGCAACCAGGGAGAACAAGCAATGGAAGAAGAATGGAAAGATTTTAAATTGTATTTAAAAAATTATGCTAAAGTAATATTTTAAGAATAGAAATTAAGTAGCAAATAAATCTGTGGATTAGGTAAAAGAGGTTATTCTAGAATAGAAAATAAGAAAGTTAGGATTAAAAGTGAATATTTAGAGGTAGAATTTGCTAAATTAGAAGTGTGTTTGAGAAAACACAGGGACGGGAACCCGAGGAGGTCCCAATATGCACTGTGATAAAGAGAAGTTATATAGTTTTTCTATCTTTTTCTATTTTGTGGTTTTTTCTGTTTTTCCTGATTTCTGTATATTGCTTTTTTGTATTCATATCCCCCCCACCCCTTCTAACCTTTTGTAAACCCTTTTTCTATTTTTTCTATTGTGAAAATCAATAAATATCTATTTAAAAAAAAAAAGGAAAGTGGACTTCCTTGCAAGGCTATGTTTCGGAATATCCCAGAATCATGGTCAGATATTGAAATGTAAAGCATCTCCTTTCAACAGACATCTCTAATCTGATGCTTTTATAATTTCCAGGATCTTGGAAATAACGTGAATGTGACATTATATTCACCACCTCCCCCCATATTTGACTTCAGCATGGTGGTTATCTTTTTAATCGCTGTGGTCTCTGTAGCATTGGGAGGCTACTGGAGTGGAATGGCAGAGCTGTAAGTTTTCTTGGTTTAACCTTAATATATGAAAAGTTTGCTGCTATGGGGACAATTTTGCTTTGTTTGTTTGTGTGTTTGTTCTCTCTTTCTCTCAAACAGTTCCAGTGGGAATCTCTCTTTTTCTCAAACAAAAATATGTGAGGATCAAGGTCCTGGTCTATAAGTTGTATGGGAAGAGCAAAAGATGGTGAAATCCATAGATTTGCAACTGGGCAATAGACAATAGTTAGAGCGTCTGCTTGCATGCAAAAGCTTCAACCCCCAGCATCTTCAGGTAGAGCTCAGAGAGACCTCTGTCTGAAACCCTGGAGAGCTGCTGCCATCCAGTGAACAAGATGGACCACACAGATTTCCCAATAAACCCAGTATCCTGTTCATGGATAATTCCATCTGAGCAGGACAGCCAGTTGGATACAACTCATTGTGCTGAAAGCATTCCCATGGAAAAGGCCCAGTTTGATGGTAGACTTGTCTGGCTTTGTTAAAGGTCTCCCAAAAAGCATTATGGTCTACAAAGTCTGATTGGACCAAGTGCACTGCTTAGTGCACTCCTTAGAGATGAGCTGAATACAGAAAGGAATCTCAGTATCTCACTAATTTGATGTTTATTCAGTATAAATATGCATCAAATCTATAACTGATAATTACCTGATTTTTGTTTTGTAGTGTTTTCTCCATGGGGACACTTTTGGCACAATGCCTGGAAAATACTGTTGGCATTGAAAAAGCTACGTGGACTGTTAAGGAATTATCTGTGAGCAGGATAATAGGTTTCCTGGGAAATCTGTGCAGAATTTCAAGTCTGATGCTTCTTGTGGGCATTTCTCCACCAGAACAACTAGAAAAAGCATTCCTATAGGGGAGTCCTAAGAGCAGGTGTCTTTTTTGACTGAAAGATATTAAGTTCATATTAATACTAATGAATGGACTAATAAATATTAAGCTCTGCATATGCCATAAGATAAATATATATTCAGTCTATGAACCATGATGTAATCTTGCTGAATGTTGCTTAGTTGAGAAAAGCCTATCCATTACAGCAGAAAGAAATGTCCACATATTGACCTATGTTGAAAATGGTAACAAGATGCAGTGAGAGCCTATAACTGCTTATGTTTATCCTCACAGAGAGAGTCTGAAGCGGTCTTCAAATGATGGAAGCAGCAGCAACTCATCAGATAGTGAAGAAAATGTGGTTTTAACTCCTATGACCGCTGTTTTCTTTGTTGCCATTTGTTGTATTATGCTAGTCTTGATGTACTACTTCTACAAATATCTAGGTAAGGAGACTTTGGATTTATTCTGGTCTGACCTTCTGAACTTGCCATGCCTTCTTAAGACTGCTTCCTGCTGAGGTGGTAGGCTTGGGTCCAGGTTGCAAGTGGGGGCTTGATGATTGAATGCCCCATAAAAATAGAAAGAAAACATTCTAGCGAGACATTTTCCTGATACGCTTCACTTCTTATAGGGAGGGATGTATTTTTATTATTTATTAGTGTTTCTGGAGGAGTCTGGAGTGGTTCAGCCCCAATTTCAAGCTTACAGACTCAGTGAAAACTGGGGGCCATGCCTGAATTCAACACTGAATTTATATAGCTTTATTTAGTTCTCCGTAGGATGCTCCTTCTGTTCTCCTTCTGTTTGGTTTTATATATGCAAGCATGTTCCTTACTTTTGTCCACAAGGAGGCTGTAGCTCTGTGGATATTTTTATAATAAATATCCACTGAGCTACAGCTTCCTTGTTGGGGGGGGGCAGATAGATAGATGATAGATAGATAGATAGATAGATAGATAGATAGATAGATAGATAGATAGATAGATAGATAGAATAAGTAGACACTATATATATATATATATATATATATATATATATATATATATATATATATATATCCTGGAGCTGAGGCTCCAATACTTTGGCCATCTCATGAGAAGAGAAGACTCCCTGGAAAAGACCCTGATGTTGGGAAAGATTGAGGGCACAAGGAAAAGGGGATGACAGAGGACAGTGTTCTTGAAGCTACCAACATGAGTCTGACCAAACTGCGGGAGGCAGTGGAAGACAGGAGTGCCTGGCATGCTCTGGTCCATGGGGTCACGAAAAGGCGGACATGACTAAATGACTAAACAACATATATATATATATATATATATCCCACCTTTCCTCTAAAGCAGGCATCCCCAAACTTCGGTTTTTTCTCAGTTTTTCTTCAGGTTTTTTCTCTCCATGGTGAGCTGAGGCCACCTTGGGAAAATGGGAATTGTTTTGGTCATGTTCAAATTTACGAATCTGCTGACGAGCCTCTGGTCATCTCTCTGAGTCAATGGGCTTTTGAAATTCAGGTGCAAAAACCAGGGAGATGCCCAAATCCAAAATTAATTGGGACTTAGCTTCTGCTTCTAATGAAGAAAAAATCCATCATTTGAGCATAGCAGTAACAGCATTACGTGTATATAGCTAAAGTGTCCAGATTTCCTTCACGTGCATCCTGCATGTTGTAGTACAGACCATTTATTATTATTCCTGTTTAGAGACTGCGGGGGGAACTTAGGCTGTGAGAGTGTGGCTTACCTAAGGCTGTCAATTGACTCTCAATTGATGACATAAGTGAAAGTCAAGCCAACAGGTGTCATGTAATTCTACTCAATATTGATCCAGAGTAGATTCCAATGTATAGTTAGCAGAGAAAAAACATGTTTTAGGATTCCCCAAAAATAGACCAGAGGCAATTGTATTTCATCCAGCAGAACTTTGCTGCTACTGAAGGCAAATGAGCATAATGGTCACAAATCCAATACATTCAGGATTGGCACAGCCCATAAGAAATCCAGTTGCAGCAGACTTAACTTAAACTGACAATAACTTATAGTAAGTCTGAACCTTAACTCTAAGCATATTACCGGTATATACAGAACACCACAACAGAAGGGAGAGGGATAGAAAGAAAGAGAAAGTGGAACCCAGGCTCCTTCTGGCCTTTCTTTTATCGTTAATTTGACCTTGACAAAAGAGATAACAGACCCAGTTTAAACCAGCTGCACTCAGCTGCTCTGAAGGCATAACCCAAACATCACGAAGCTTCTGCTTGTTTCTTTCACACAGAGAAGCTTCCAGAACCCTCTTGAACTAAGTAGAATGGGAAATAGCTCTACACATCAGATCAATACTTTCTGCACTAAGAAATGCAAACTGACAACAGGAAGGAGATAGCAGTATGAGAGAGAAGGGGAGAAGCAACTGTCAGCCCAAAGCAACACCAAACCAGGATTGGCTTCAGGGCAAAGCATATTCCCTCAGGAAAATGCATAAACACAACAGTGGCTGCAATCCTAGATATACTTACTAGGAACTGAACCCTGTTGACCTCAGTGGAAGTGTTTACATTTGAGTGAACATGCTCAGTGTTTGTGTATGGTAGAAGCATAAATCAAAATACTGTAGACGGACGTAAAAGTGTAATAACATCCCAGAAGAGGCAATGTTACATTCCATATTACGAAGAATAAAAAAACAAAATACTAGGTGATACAAGTGAGGTGAAGAAAATGAGGCAAAGGAATCTGTAAAAGGAAAGTAACATTTGAAAGAGCACAGTCATGAATTCCAGATTTTCATAGGTAACTGCTGAAAACCGGTGTTGTGGACTGGTATTGTTAATATAATTACCGGTAATGAAATTCTACCAAGCCACATAAAGAGGGCTTTGCCCTGTATAACTCTTAAATTCAATGTTACCACAATGCAAGGTCCAAAATTTCTAGGTTTTCCATTTTGAGCAATCAAAAGCTGCACAGCCATTGGTAAAAAGATTAGAAGTGCCTTAGCTCTGATGTCCATATTTATGTCTTCAGACATAATTTGCAGTGGTTCTGTCACAATGTCCGTAATTTCTTTACACTTTGTTCCAAAAAGCTTTAGCCAATGGACACTCCCATAATAGGGGGCAGTACACACCCCTGCTATTGCAACCTGGCCAGCACATGGGAGTAAAGTTGAGTGATATTTGTGAGATCTGAACAGGTGTCCTGCACCCGCATTATATTTATTTTAGGGTATGTTCCCAAACGTGATACAGACTTTGCTGGTCTAGTGGTCCACATAGTCTTCCATTGTGCATCATCAATAATTCCATCCAGTTTGGCATGAGCAATATTTTTTTCCCTTGAATAATTTGTGATGGCATGCTTCTGATAGCTTGTATCCAATGTATCCTTATTTTCCTTTTTTGTCCAGTGTATGTCGTCATCACAGTTTTCTGCCTCGCATCTGCATCGAGCCTGTTCAACTGTCTTCATGCCATAGTTAGAAAAATACCTTATGGGCAATGCAGGTACAGTCCATAACTCCATATGACTTTCCTAAATAGCTTTGCGGCTAAGAAAAATTATGTTATATGGTCAGGCTTTTGGCTTGTAAAATGAATGCTTTCCTCTTGTGTCTCACTTGATGAGTCGACTACCCAGTTGTCATCCTCTCACATCTCCACTTGCTCCCCTGATTCCATATCCTTCTGTTTCCCAACCTGCTGTTATTCCCCTCTTTTTCATGCAATTAATCTCCAGATCTCCCTCTCCAACACCTCTTCCTCCTTTCATCCTGCATGCAAATGTGCCCCTGTCTTCCCTATTCCTCAAAAATCCATCCCTTAACCCACCTTTCCTCTCCAGCTGCCACTCTTCTCCCCTTTGCCTCCAAACTCCGGGAGTGTGCTGCTGTCTTGACTTTCTCTCCTCTAATAATAATAATAATAATATCTTATTTATACCCCACCCATCTGGCCGGGTTCCCCCAGCCACTCTGGGCGGCTTCCAACAAAATATTAAAATACAGAAATTCATCAAACATTAAAAGCTTCCCTAAACAGGGCTGCCTTGAGATGCCTTCTAAAGGTCTGGTAATTGTTGTTCTCTTTGACCTCTGGTGGGAGGGCATTCCACAGGGTGGGTGCCACAACCGAGAAGGCCCTCTGCCTGGTTCCCTGTAACTTGGCTTCTCGTAGCGAGGGAACTGCCAGAAGGCCCTCGGCGCTGGACCTCAGTGTCCGGGCAGAGTGGTGGGGGTGGAGACGCTCCTTCAGGTATACTGGACCGACGCCGTTTAGGGCTTTAAAGGTCAACACCAACACCAACACTTTGAATTGTGCTCGGAAACGTAACTGTGCTTGTGACTTCCTCCAACCCAGTTTACACCCTTTTCAATCCATTGAAGGTGCCCCCAGAAAAATCACTCCTTGCTGCAAAATCTAATAGTCTCTGTTCAGTTATCATTCTTCTTGTCCTTTACTCTGCCCTTGATACAGATGGTCTGTTTCCCCCCCTTCTCTCTCCTGCCTGACTCCTTTAAGCCATAAGTCTCTGTGACATTGTCCTCACCACATTATTTTCCTATCTGTCTAATCATTATTTCAGTGTTCACGTAGGTGGAAGCTCATTTCCTGTTTTCCTTCTCTTTGCTGTGACTCAAAGAACTGTTTGCTGTTTTTTCTCAAAATCCTCATCAGTAGTTCCTATATGCACATGACACCCAGCTTTCTCTCTACTTCCTCACTCCAATCCTACACCTCAGTCTTATCAGTTTTCTTCTTGGATGTTATTGTCCAAAACTCAATATGCCAAAGACTGGATTTATCATCTTTCATCCCAAGCCCTTCTCTCATTATCCATTGCCAGTGTTACCATATGCCTTCAACAGGCATTCAGTCTAGGCTTTATATTATATTCCTCTCATTTGCTCTCCCTGTTCAGTCCATTACCAAGATTCATAACTTTTCTCTTTATCCCCTCAGCAGAAACTCTGCTTCATCTTCTGACCGTCTTTCACCAGACAACCTGCAACCTTCTCTTTTCTTCTGTTGACTCATCTTGGACCCTTTATGCTACTCTACTGCCAAACCATTCACCTTTCATGTCACTTTGATCACATGATGCTTCTCCTTAAGCTCATTCATTGGCTTCCTTCCAACTCCCAGAGCCAACATGGGTTCCTTGCCCTTGCCATCAGAGCCCTCCACCCCCTTATCTTCTATGTTTGGATCTGCCTGCCAGAACACCTTTATAATGCCACCTCTTTCTTCTTTCAATTCCTTCTCAGTCTGGTTAGAGACTGAGCTACGAATCAGGAAGTTCCTGTTTCATCTCTGCCATGAGTTCACTAGGTGACCTTAGGCAAGTCATTCCGTCAGCTGCTTCTCTTCCTCCCCTCAACCTCCCACCCAAACCTGCAACATGGGGGCGGGATAACAATATTTATCGGGTTGCTGTGAGGGTTGCAGCTTGATAATACACATGAAGTGCTTTGAACACTCTGCAAGTATTAGAAGTTATTATTAGAGGAAGCTGCAATATACTGATTGAGTCCATTGGTCAGTATTGCCAGCTCACTGATTGTCCAGGGTTTCAGACAATAATCTCTCCCATTCCTACTTAGAGATGCTGGGGACCAAACCTGAGACTTTCTGTGCAGAAAACAGTTCCTCTGCCTTAGAGCTAGGGCACTTCCTCATACACAAAATATACTTTGACTGGAATGCAAAAACCCCAGAGAAAATTGCTCTGGATGATGCCTATAGATGGCAAGCTGCCCTTGTTGGTATCTGTTGGAGAACTAGATGTATTATTTGCTGTGTTTATAACATATTATTGTCCCGCTTTATTTTTAGGTTTCCATGCTGGGACAGTAGCCTCGAAGTGAGACTCGTTTTTCTCGCTCTGATATGCATGACAACATCTGTTGTTTGGGCAGTGTTTCGGAATGACGATAGGTATGTGAATAGTTCCTCAGATTCAGAATTGAAATGATGAGAAATGCTAACTTTGTTGCTTTCTAAATCTGTGTTGCCTTCAAAATATTTAGATCAGAGTCCAAAGACTGCATAGACAGCCAGGCTTTTCCATTCTCCCTTTCCATTAGATGTCTTCTTTTCCCCTTCTGCTCTCCCCCGTCCACAAGCACTGTATATGATGCTATTGCATGAGCCTCTTTGAATCCTGGCCTTACAGCTCAATCCTATACATTTTTGTACCAAAATTAATTGCATTCTTTTCAAGGGGGTTTACCCTGTAATAAGTGAGTTGAGGATTGCAGCTTTCACCTATGTGCACTATTTTGTCCCTGTGTTTTACTGCAACAATTCTTTTTTGTTCTAGCTGGGTATGGATTTTGCAAGATATCCTGGGAATTGCTTTTTGCGTGAACTTTATTAAAACACTCAAATTGCCCAACTTTAAGGTACTGTACAGTAATCTTTCCATTCTAGCTAAAATACACAAAGAACACCAGTTTTAGAGAGTGTATGCTGTGTTGGACTGCGGGAAAGGTTGAGTCGATTTTTGCAGCTTAAGCTATGGTTGGCTAGAGCATCTGATGGAAGTAGACTGTGTCAAATACAGCTCCCAAACCACATAAATTTCTTCTTAAAGTGCTACTGGCTCAATTTTTCAAATCGTGGTTTGGAGGGCTGGAAATGACCTTGTAGGCTCATGTGTTTATCCTCTTCTTCATACGCCATCACTTTCAGTTTCTTGTTTAGTGCTAACCATAGTTTGCCATGATGTTCAGATTGGCCAAGAGTGATTTGTGTTTCCATCCAGCCCATAATGACAAACTGTGGTTAGCACTAAACAAGAAATTAAAAGGGAAGAGGGAATCAAAAGAGAATGAACGAGCTTGCAGCTATTTTTCAATCCTCTGGACAATATATGTTAAAAACATACACTAAATTCAAAATCTAGTGGCAAGGTATGCAATGTGCAGTAGGTATGTGTGGATGTAATTCAAATAATGGGAATACCAACTACCATTACAAAAATATCTAGTTCTAAGTTGTAGTCCTAAACATAAGTTTGAGAAGTGAAATAAAAAACATTTTGAAATTACTTTATTTTTTATTTTATGGATAAAATAACTCTGTTTTCAAAAAGAATTGCTAGTGTAAGCTGAATATTGTTTCTTGTATTGAATTGTATTTATCCTTTATACTTAAAACTTTCTTTGATAACCATACTAAATGGTGGTTAATTCAAATATCAGTGGAAGCTTCCAATTTGCTCCTTGTGGCCATGCCAGAGGAGCGGGAGCTCTTGGAGTGCTCAATGCGTTCTCTTAACACTAGCTAAACCATTGTTTAGCACTGTGTCCAAACTAAGCCAAAGTCTCAGTGTTGTGAGAAGTCACTTACGACAGTGTTATGGACACAAGTTTAACGTGCCTGAGTGAAGGAAAGGAAAGGACTTCTCTAGTGTTTTAATCTTACTTTCATGGGATCCTGACTATTGTTGGGTACCAACCAAATATGATTTAAAATATTCTTGTTTCACTTTTGAAATGGTGGGTTAGTGAGCTTTCTTGGCAACTAGCCATGAGTTTGTTCTAGCCATACAGTTCATACATAATGCTAAGCCAGCTTTCACTCAGGTTTGTTCTGGTTGATACACATTGCTTTAAACGATGGTTTAGTGTTACAAGCATATGTTGCCAGTTTATTTAAATAGTATGATGTGATTGTTCTATTTTTGTTAGTGTTAATGATTGCTCATGAGCTTTATAAAAATAACTTTTTTTTCGTTCTCTAGTCATGTGTTATTCTGCTTGGTCTCCTTCTTGTATATGATGTCTTTTTTGTCTTCATCACACCATACCTTACAAAAGTAAGTATGCAGGTTTATAACTATTTTTTTCATTAAAGCACACCAATATTGTACGTATTAAAGTGTATTTTTTATTTTTTAAAGTTTTTATTTATACTTTTCAGGTTTATACATTACATTAGTTTTACAATCAATTTAACATTTCAAAGCTTGATTTCCTTCCCCCTCTTTTCTGTGGTTCCTTAAATATATTTTTTTTAAAAATATCTTTTGCATATTCAAATTCATTTCATTTGCTCATTTAATTATCTACTTTAAATATATACCAGAACCAGAAGCAGTACAAAGTCCATGTAGAAGGTTGGTTCCATTTCAAAGATCTGGGTAAAGAGAATTGTTTTTACCTTGTGTCTAAATGAGACCAACATGAGGGATAACTGAGCATCACTTGGTAGTGAGATCCAGGTGGCAGTTAAATGCACCTGAAGAGAGACCTGGCAAAATAGGAGGCAAAAACTGTGAATCACTTGCATTTTAATATTTTAGAAATTTAAAAACCTGGATTCTAATAAGAGTGAATTCTAAGATTATTCTAAAGTAGGCCATGAAGCCTTGGCTGTTGCAGAGTACAGTCTAGAGCCTTTGAGTGGCACTGTGATACCACAAACTTAGAATAACTTCCCAATGTTGTGTTCTGCATATCTCCTGCAAGATAGGCTACAGGACTCCGAATTCTGATTGCCTTAAAGCAACAACCAAATTGCCTTAGAGGCCTTATTGCCGAAACACAGAGAGTAATGTTTGAAAAGAAAACAGAGTTAATATCCACATGTTTGAAACTACTTTTAATACATAGAAGTTCAAATTATTAGTCGGCCTTTTCTAGTGTTGGCGTCTGCTTTTGATTCTTCTGTATCTGGTGAAATTTTATCAAATTTGCACCGTTTCAAGCTTATTTGGAAATTAAACCTGCAGCAGGATTTACCCAGTACTTCTGCAGAAGTTGACTTTGCTTAATTCTGCTTTTCACAAAATTAGATCTCTTTCATACTAATCTGTACACTTGGGTTCAGGAACCAATTCTGTTTTCTTTTCGTGCATTCTGTTTCACATGGAGTTGCTGAGGAATGTACTGCCAAAATACATTGTAAGAGGATTACATTAGATTCTGAATGTTTAATAATATAAACAATTAAACCCATGTACTTGCTAGGTGAATGATTCCGTATCACAATGCTCCATTTAAAATTTCAGAGTGGAGAAAGTATCATGGTTGAAGTGGCAACAGGTCCAAAGGATAGTAGTGAAATGGTAAGCATATGGTCATATGATAAATACATAATTTATACTCATGCTATGTAAGGAATTTAAATACTGAGTTTTCATAGCTGCTATTGTATTGAGTTTGCACTAACGCACAATCCAGTTAAAGTTTAGCACTTTGCTATCCTTTTGACTTTCGTTACGTGGAATAATGAAAGATGTGCTTAACTCTTTCAAACCAAAGGGAATCTAAAGTGCTGCACTTGGCCTGAATTTTGCCCTAAATATTTACGTGCAACCTGTTCACAGAATATAGCCATTTTTTTCCTACTTTCTTTTAAAGTATTAAATGCTTGTTGACTTGGGTTTGATCCTAGAATGATGGAAGCTTGGTGGAAGCCTCTGCTGGGCGGTCAGCTCCTCATGAGAAAGTAAGGATTGTATTTAAGATCCTCTGAAAAAGAATAGCATTTGGGATTGGTGGGAATCTCGACTCTCTTGTCTCTCCCTTTCCAAATTTATTTATCCAGGGCCTGGATATCATTGTTCCTCAGCCACCCTTAAATTCAGCACTGTTTTTTCTCACTTCACATGGTGCATTTTCTTAACACTCTTGTGCGTGGTGTCTGTTTGTCATCCATATGCATTGTCCTTCTGGTTTAGATGCTTGGCCATCTTTTACGCACTCAGTATCTTGGTTGCTGTTTTCTTAGATCAAGTCCTTTATAATCTGAAGTTCTATGTAAACCAGATGAGCAAATAGCTCTGCTGGATTTTTGAAGCTTCCTTTCTTCGGTGCCATTTGGCATTGACTTATGTGGGATTTTGGAAACACTCTTTTGCAGTTGCCCGTGGTAATCAGGGTGCCAAGGATGGCATTCTCAGCAGTGCGCTTATGTTCAAGACCATTTTCATTACTTGGGTACGGTGACATTGCTTTACCAGGTAAGTGTCTTTTTCCCCCCCCCATCAACTAAGATTAACTCAGCATGATGATCAAATGGAGAAACAGAGAGGTGCATGTAACCCACCCTCAAAAAACCAAAAGAACAGGAAATGAGTTTAAAAAAATAATTGCGTAAATAAGACTTCTCAAACAATTCTCAAACAATTTTTTATAGCCACAAAAGAATTTTTTAAAAACCCAAATACCTTGATGAATGAAAAGTAAACAAACATATGCTTACACGTGATAAGCGCCAATGTAGAACAAACCTATTTTGACCAAGCAGTGGACAAAAACTGCAAATCATATTGTTGCTAATATTTATAATTTTTATGAGTGACCAACTGAGTTAATGGCAACATAAGCAGAAATGCTTTTCACGTAATGGCTGCACGAGACTCAGTTTTTGCCAACCTGGTGCCCTCCAGATGTTTGGCTGTGCTTGAAAGGGATGATGAGAGTTGGTCCAAAGGACCAGGTTGGCAAAAGGCTTCTTTAGCCCCGTGAACTGCAAGTTTTTAAATCATTCTGTCTAATTTTAAATATTTTTAAAAAACATTTTTTTACTGGATTTTTACTTCATGGGTGTTCTTTTGACTTCTTTTTTTTTCAAATTAACCTGTTTTTCTGTCCATGGAAACAGAAAGTGACTTACAAGGATAAAAAAGCAAGGATGAGAAGGAAGTCTTAAGGTTCATGTGTGTTATGCTATGGTTTAGCAATATGTGCAACCATTTAGAAGTGGGTGGGATGTTTTTAATGTATTTCTCTTTCCTTTTGGTTTTGATGTACCTATGGGAGGTTTATTGTCTACTTGTTTGGTTGTAAATCACTTCGGGTTGCCCTGGGCAAGATAAAGTGACTGCCAAATAAAATAAATAAAATAGCCCAGACCGATAGCTAAACTGAATCAATACCTGTGACCGGATACATTTAGTTAAAGCAGGGGTCAGCAAACTTTTTCAGCAGGCAGCCGGTCCACTGTCCTTCAGATCTTGTGGGGGGCGGGGCGGACTATTATTTTGAAGGAAAACATGAACAAATTCCTATGCCCCACAAATAACCCAGAGATGCATTTTAAATAAAAGCACACATTCTACTCATGTAAAAACATGCTGATTCCCGGACCGGATTTAGAAGGTGATTGGGCCGGATCTGGCCCCCGGGCCTTAGTTTGCCTACCCATGAGTTAAAGGAAGCTTTTCAAGGGTAAATGATGAACCAATTCATTGCCCCCCCCCCGCCAAATGTACATTCTTCCTACTAAACACAGGCATTTCATTTTCAACTGATGAAAATCAACTGCTCTCATCTGCCTAGTAATTATCAACAGATGGTAGGGATTTCATTCTTGTTTGCTACTTTTTCTTTTTGTAAGGATAGGCTTGTGCTAAGGTGGAGAGCTGAAGTAGTAAGGAGCACTGAAAAGAAAAGGAGAAAAATGGTTCAAAATGCAGGTTCCTATATTCCACAAAACTACCATAGTGTTTGGTTGCTGAAAGACCCTTAATGAGCATATTGTAAATAAGTTCCCCCTATAGGCTAAAAAGTTATCCATTAAACAGTATCTTCTAAAATTAATTTTAAAAAATCAAGTCAGCTAAAAAAACCAGTACATGGTATCCCTTCTGAATGGATAATAATAATAATAATAATGTCCTCTATTTAGTTGTAAAGTTAGTTGTTCAGTGGTCACATTTTTAGGAATTTTCTGAAATATCAGTGGGAAACTTGATTTAAAATGGTGATTTAAGTTTGGCTTTTTCTTCTTGCTAGTTTTAAAATAGGGTGGTATATAAATTCAATAAATAAAAATATAATCATTATTTAAATCAGTGATTTAAATCGATCCATATTGCTGGTAGCTCCATAGTGGGTGCTTGAATAAAGGTAGATGGGGCAAAGCATGCCCTCTTGTAGCCTTCTAAAACAGTAGCTAAGGGTGTCTTCACAAAGGGGAAGGGAGCAACGCCCCCAACCCCTTTTGTAATTCTAGGACAGGCATCCCCAAACTCGGCCCTCCAGATGTTTTGGGACTACAACTCCCATCATCCCTAGCTAACAGGACCAGTGGTCAGGGATGATGGGAGTTGTAGTCCCAAAACATCTGGAGGGCCGAGTTTGGGGATGCCTGTTCTATGATTTCCTATTCATTAGTATAAGAAGAGTGGATAGTGATTTTGCTTGCTTCGTTTACTTCCTGACAAATATTTCTGACCTATAATTTTGTGTTTTTCTAGGTCTCCTGGTGGCCTATTGTCACAGGTTTGATGTTCAGACAAGCTCTTCCTCTGTGTATTTCATTTCTTCCACGATAGGTAAAGAACTCTAACTCTTAATGGGGGTATATCTACAGGGAAGCCATGAACATACGGTACTAGGTATATGTTACTCAACAGCTCTCTTGTTCCTCTCTTTCTACAGCTTATGCTATTGGCATGTTGGTCACATTCGCAGGCCTGGTGCTAATGAATATGGCACAACCAGCCCTTCTCTATTTAGTGCCGTGCACACTAATTATGTCCACGTTAGTTGCTTTGTATCGCAAGGAGATGAAAAAGTTCTGGAATGGCAACAGCTACCAGGTAGGCACAGTGCATTTTGGTCATTATGTGCTTTTATTTTGTCCTTTCAAAAAAAACATACAGATGGCACACAGATTTTTAACAGATGGATGCTTTTGAAAGACGTAGCTCTTGCATGTTACATGATACAAAATACGGAATTGAGACAGTCTTTTTTTGTTCACGTTAGGATTTTTGAATTTGCATTTATTTGAATACCCGGCCCTTCTCTAGACTAATAATTGTTTAGTAACAATAACAGCTTGCTTTTGTGTCTCTTTCTTTAGGAGTAATATAGCCAGGTGTAAGGAAAAATAGTACTGTAAGTGTTTTCCTTCCATATAGTAAAATTGACAAAGGCCTAGTTCTTATTGAGATGATGCGCCTCTGTCCGTCCCATTGCAGACTGCAGGTGGGGGCTCACATGGCTTGAATGCTCCTTCATTCAGAAATATTCCCTCCAGATAGAAAGGTAATGTATTAGGGTTCAGGTTTATATAGTTTTCTTCATGGAGGACTTTCTTTTTCTTTTCTTTATTTGTTCCGTTCTTTACTGCTTCATATTGAAAAGTTTCTAGCCAATTTGAAATGCAAAATCCATAAAATAAAACAGCAATGCAATACGAGTTTTAGAGTGGTGTCAGAGATGGTTGCGGCTACTCTTGAGTAAAGACGCTCCACTCCGTCTTGTCTTTCAGAGTTTTATTGTGCATACTATTTACAGTGCAAGAACATCAGCAAACATGACTGCTCAGTCCGTGTCAGAACCCCGCAATGGCTTCCTGCGGGTTTTCGCCCAGCATAAAAGCCTGGGCACCCCCGCCCCCTGGCCCTACGGGTGGGCATGCGGCTCAATTCGGGCGTTGGAGGGAAGGGCCGCCTTCCTGGCTGCCCTGTGTCCGAAAGCCCTCCGTGCTCCTCCTCCCCCCCTATCCCTCTCTCGAGCGGTGCTGGGGCTCTAGTACATGAGATAGCCCTCTCTCCACTCCGCTAACTTCCTCATTCCTTTCTCCTGACTCGCTGCTTGTGCTGACGCTGGGCGAGGAGCTGGTGAGGATGATTGGTGGGGGCTCTCTGTAGAGAGACCCCCTGACAAGTGGCAAATAAAATCACCGTCAAAAGTCAAGAGTTTAAAGGAGCCGGGATGTTTAAAACGACTGGTTTGAATAAAAAGATTTTTGCCTGTTGTCTAGAAGGTGTGTCTGTATCCAACGCTAGTCCTACTCAGAGCAGATCCATGAAAATTAATGAACACTATTCAACCAAGGGAGTTTTACATAGCACCAACTTTGCTAGGAAAGGCATTTCACAGTTGGGTCACAATTGCTGCAAGTGTCCTTTCTCTGGCTACATCGCTCCCTTCCGTTTTGAAGTGTAGTTGCAGCAGGGTGTTGGCTGATGACCATAATGTGCAGGCAGGTTGGTGTGGGAAGAGGTGTTCCCTTAAGTATTTTGGTTCCAAGCCATTTATGAGTGTGAAGGTGAGCACCAGAACTTGGTGGGCTTAGAAGCAAATACGTAGCCAGTGAAGTTAGTCTGAACCCCAAGCTGAGCTGTGCGATTAATCTTAACTATGATTTGTTTGAAACCACCCAACTACAAACCACGGATTGTGGAGCTGCCTTATTTCAACAAAGAATACGTTGAAATGCAATTTAGGAGCTAGTTGCCGTGCTAAGCTGTGGATAATTCACATTGGGAGTAAAAGCTTTCAAACTTCTTGACCTCAAGCCCAAGGCCCACCTCGGCACATTCCTATTCCAATAAACTATAGTTTATTGTGGTGTCCAAAGGCAGCCAATTAATCATAGAATTGTAGAATTGGGATCCTGGGAGACATCTAGTCCAACCCCCTGCAATGCAGGAATCTCAACTGAAGATTCCATGACAGGTGACCATCCAAGCTCTGTTTTAAAACCTCAAATGAAGGAGAATCTGCCACCTTTCAAGGGAGTCTGTTCCACTGTTGAACAGCTTACTGCCAGGGTGTTTTTACTGATACAGATCTATTTGCTAGGGGATATTAAATCCAGATGCCGCCTCCTACACCTCTCACTGCTGCTTTTAATGGCTTGGTTGCAGTACTGGTGGCTGCCATGGTTGCCATGAATGCTCAGTACTAAAATATAAGAGCACAACATGCTACTAATCATGATGGCTATGCAACCTCCGTGTTCAAAGGCAATATGCCTCTGAATGATTGAATATCTGTTTGGTTATTGGTTAGTTGACTGATGAAGCAGGAAAATTGCATAGCTATCTAGTGAAGACTGATCCTTCTTTCCATATTTAGAATGTCAACCAAAGAAGTTCAGCTTCATCCAGTGTGTGCTTTATAGACCTTTTTAAATACAGCTTTTATGACATCCTGTATGAGTTCTGATTCCCAGAGTCTGTGTGCGTCAAGGAAGCTCTGGTTACTGTCTTTTCAGAGAGTACTCAAGCATAAAATTCTTTGGATTTGAATGATGTTTTTGCCTTTGTTCGCTACCGAAGTTTGCTCTAAATACTTCAGCCCTAGTTCCTAAGCTAACAAAAGACCACTCATACCTCAATAAGAAGCTTCATTATTTAGAAGTATTATGTTGCCATAGCAATTGTTTCATATGCTTTTCTCAGCTAGCTCCTTTTTGAAGGATTAAAATTGCTTTGAACTTTGGACCTTTGTGTCAGCTTGACTTCCCTCGGAATGAAAAACGCAGACTTAAAATTTGGGAATCTGAGTGCAGTTCAAATATTGTGCACCGATTAATGAGACCGTTGCTCTGGTCTTGATGCACGCAGCTTCAAGAATTGTTCTCATTATATTTTACTCCATCTAGCTTGACCTTCAAAAAAAAGTGGTGAGGTATATATATTGATTGTGTGGCTCAGCAAGCTTCAGCATGCTTTAAGTCGTGAGACTTAAAGGCATTCATGTACATTTTTTTTAAGGGGAAGAGGGACAGCACTTCAATATTGTTTGTGCTCTCTCCGGATGGACTGTAAAGATACTTAGTCCAATTTTTTTATTAGGCATATAGGAAGTGTTATACTGAATCTGACCACTGGTTTATCTCACTCACTCACCAGGAGCGGGGGACTTTTTTGGCTCCACAGGCCAGATCCATATCAGAATCTGCCTCCCAGCTCTTAATTTGTTGCTATTCACCTGGCAGCTCAAATAACGTCAGGTGGCTTGGTGCTTTGAAAACCACTTTGCATTGAACCAGCTGATAAAACGAAGGGGGAAAACCTCAGCCACCTGCAAGGTGCTATGAAGTCCTGACTTCAGAGTGCTGCAAAACTGAACAGGTTTGGGTGCATGAGAGACTTCCCTGCAGGGAGCTGTCTTGAACACCCAAATCAAACTGGATGGACCTCTGCTCACATCAGCTGTTAACACAGGATGTCACTCCTGCTCAGCACTAGGTTTTGGTGCATAAGCGAGCTCTCAGCAGGGAGCTCTTAAGCGTATCCAAACCCAAACCTCACACCAGCTGATGGCACTAACCCAGCACTAAGCAGGGCTGATTTCTCTGCCTATTGGCTGATGCGATGGAAGCTCAGCCCTGCTTGATTCAGTCCTCTTGTGGATCTGGACCGAGTAAGATTGACCTACTACACCTCTGCCAATGCATGGGAGTACAGTCCTGCTTTGCACAAAATTTCAGAAGCTGGCTGTTGGGCACTTTGGAAGCTGCACAAGGGGGTGTGATGGGCGCTGCCTATTGGCTGAAAGGGGCTTTGCAGATGCTGCCAAGTACTGCTCTTACCTGCACCATGCCTGACATCAGAAAGGCCTTGCAGGTGAAATGAAGAAGCTGGCAGGCCAAATTTGTTCAGAACTTACAGTGCATGCTGCCTGGCAGCAGCTCTCAAGGTTTTCCGACGGGGTCTTTCTTTCTTCGTCCTACTTGGAGATGCCTTGCATTGAACCTGGGACCTTCCCGGTACAAAGCAGATTCTCCGCCCCATTCTAAACAAAGATCCTGAGCGAAGTGAATTGATTTACTATTGTTGTGTGATAGATTTTATTTTTTTTATTTTTTGGTTGAAAAGTATGGAAATGGAAATAATAACAGAATGGAAACAGTTCCCAGATCTTGAAGTGCTGCACGGCAAACATTCTGTGCCATTCACACTCCCAGCGGCGGCACAGCTAAGGCTCATTTAAGGTTCTTTTGCATGTTCCCTGCAGGGTTGGATCAGGTCCCAAATGTGCAGTGTAAAATGTGACTGTGCTTGAATTAATACTCACATGACACAAGCTTTCTCGAGTCAGCTCTCCCTAGAGAGCTTTTTACTTGTTTTGCACTGGTCTTCTTGTGTATTAAAAACAAGTGGCTCTCACCAAGGCAATGAACTCCTCAAGAATATGCTTGTCACAAGGCATAATAAGCAGTACTATTGTACCTGAGTAAAACTTGGGCTTCTTCTCCCTCTCCATTCACAGCAGCCCTGTTCACTCACATTTGATAAAGAGAGGTAGTTAGGGCATACTCTCCTGAAACCTTTGTAGAAAGGTTTGTGCCAGGAAGACCTTGTTCAAATAAGTGTATTGTTGCTTCTAAAACATTGCATATTTCAGTTTTTCCATCAGGGCAAAGGTGTACGGAGGCCTGAAACTTCCTTTCCTTTCTGACAGGATACAGAAAGGAACATCTGGCCCAGGGCCTTAGTTGCCTGTTGACCTTGACTTATGTCGGGTTTCTCCAAATCAATGTTATTCAAATCTTTCGAGGCCATATCTAAAGCACGATTATACCACTTTAACAGACACTGCTCCCTCTCCCCCAAGAATCCTGGGAACTGTAGTTTGAGTGCTGAGCACTGTTAGGGGACCTCTATTTCTCTTACAAAATTACAATTCCCAGAGTGTCTTCACCAGCACTTGCTCTGTGAGGGGAACAGGAGGTGTCTCCTAATAACTCTCACCATCCTTCACAAATTGTATTCTCCAGGACTCTTTGGGGAAGAAGCCATGACTGTTAAAAAGTATGGTGCAGATATGATCACAATTAGAAGTAGTTCACCAGCATGCTCCCACAGCCTAGGTGCCATATTTTGCAACCGTCCAGTCTTGAGGTTACCAGGAACATCTATACCTCCTCTTGTAGTGGAATGTGGTCCCATCCAGAACAGGTAATGTCTTCAGTTCCCGCCTGTCCACATTTTCTCCCATTTTGTGGGAACTCAGCCTTAGCGTATGGACCCTTATCCAGCCCACCTCTGTGTTCAGGCACCAGTCCAGGACCTGCACAGCTTCTTCTGACTAGTGCGCTACAGAGAATGAAGAGATTAAATTGTGCGTGATTTATGTTTTATTCTAGACTGAGCCGGCACTAGTAACAGCACCTCCAGGCGAGAGCGCAGCCTGATAAGTCAGCCTAAGTGCCAGTCAAGGGACTAGTTGATGACCGCATTTCGAGGCTTGTATTTAATTTGCACTGTTTTTTTTGTATTTATTTATTTGGATTGAATGCACACCTATAGTTGTTAAGAGTGCCCCATTACTCGCCTCGACAGCATAAAATAGCTATTCTGAACAGTTTCAGTGATGCAAACCAGAATCTATTCGAGATGTGGACTGGTTAGGTTGCTGCTTTGTTCTACCTCCTATTCAGCCCTGCCTTAAGAATGACACCATCATGTGAATCAGTCCAAGAAAGCATAGAACTGTTCAGAAAGCCTTGTGGGAATGATCTATATTCTTAATGGGTTAAAACCCTGAAATGGAAGTGGAGGGGTTGGCCACACTCCAGTCTCTCAGCTAGACCTGAACTCGGTTCTGCAACATGTATAAATTGTGCAGCTTTAACATGTCCTTATTTTATACAATTTACTTCTGCTTGGCATGAAGAAAGACCATGAAACGATGACCTCTAGAACTGCTACCCACAATCCTCTGTGGTATCTTTGAGAAAATTCACCAATTACCCATTTTTTCAAGCCTGTGTTGAAATTCCTAGAAGGAATGTTGTAACTGAACATGAAAGCTGGTTCATGGGGTGCTGATTTCAGTTCTCAGTACAGCTCTGCATTCTGTGGTTCTGCAGAACTGGGGAACCCATACACACCTGTAGCTCAATTAAACAAAACATCCCCCACCACCCGCCCAAACTACTTGGGTGTGCTTTGTTGATGTGTTAAGTTTTAGCCATCATCTGATCATCCTCCAGCCTACCTATGTTTATTTTTGGCTGGAGTTGGCAGCGTGACTTATTGGTCTGCTTTGTGTTTCAGTCCTGCCAGTACGAGAGAGCCTAGTGACATTAGATTACATGTCATTGTGCAGCCAAAATCTGCTCTTCAAATAAGACCAGCGAAGTGCTTATCTCCATAGGCCTGTTTGTACTGTCTTCCAAATATGTATGGTATTAGTTCAGAGGGCTGCATGTACCCAGGCTTCTCAAGCATAATCTTTCTGTACTGTTCCCTGAGGTATGCAAGCAAATGTTTTCCTTCTGAACAACACTCCTTGGCCATCCGTTTGGTAGCGTCCCCTAAGGTTGTCACTGTCAATCCTAACTCCCCTGAAGTAGCCTGAATGTACTGTAGAAAGGAATTTTGCAGATTGGCATCATTTGGAAAAGTAGAATGAAATCCATGAACCACTTGCTTTTGAATTTCATTTTGACAAGCCCATTGAGTTTTTGATCCGTGTTGAATGGTTAGCTTCAACATGGGGAAGTCACAAGAATTGGGACAGAATTATCATTTTGTGTTGTGGAAATGGGATTTTCTGGTTACTTTCGATGCCATTTTTCTTTCTTTCTCCAGCTTGCCCATTGGAGACAATGGAGGAATCTAAGTCTTTATGACAGCAATGATTGGGACAGCAGTGTGGTCTCTCGCTTTCAAAAAACCCACAAAATTTTAATTAGTAGACACCAAGCAAGAAGTTCATGAGTGGGTCTTACTTCATGTGGGAAATGTGATAGATTTTAGTTTTTAAACTAAATGCCTTAAAACTATAACAAAGGCAAGCCAACTTATGCCACATGTGACAAAGAGAGGCCACACAATTACTGCCATAGTTCATACTTTTGCTTCCCAAGAAGGCATCATGTAGAAAGAAACCTCCTAGTTGTTGCAGTGGCTCTGTTTCTAAGGAGCTGTACCTCTGTTACCTGCTTTCCAGCATTCGCCGTACTTTGGACAAGGAGAGATGTTATTTACACATCCTCATGGCTGTGCTGTTTTTCACTCTCCCTTTTTGAACAAGAAAATGAAATGGGGACAAACTGCGGTTGCCTCTTAGCTAGTTTTGGACCAGCAGCTCCTCAGATGCTTGTTTCCCCACGATAAATTGTTAAAGAGGCAAACGTATGAACTGGGCTGAATATTAAAATCCCTCCCCAATGGCACATGTCTGGATTCTGAGACGATTCTCCTGCAGGTCAACTGCAGCCTGAAACTGCTTCACCCTTGGCTCTGACCCAGCGTACAATAAATAGCAAATCCTGGCTCTGAATGGGCAACATGACTCAAGTCCACTCCACTTCCGTACCTTTAAAAAAAAGTGTTATGAATTACTGGACATAGGAAAATACTTGACTCATTAAAGACACATGCTTTGCTTGCAGAAGTAATTGATGCAAGGCAATACTGCCTTAAGCTCTTTGTTCTTTATTTGCAATGTGAATGGCAACCTGTGTCATTCATGTCACACAAGCATCGCTAACTCAAATGGCTTTTATTTTACATTAACATCCAGCTACCAAGTTGGCCCAAATGTGGGGGTTTATTTTGCCTCTTTTGATTGCAGACTTCCTGGCCGATATATTAATAGATAGCCCTTTTTGATGAAATCATTCTTAGTTCTTGTTTTTCCACTAGCATTAGACAGACATTTGCCCACTGCAAGGAAAATAATGACCCATGCTGACTATTTACTTTCTGGGGAGTCATGGGTTTTCCTTTCCTGTTTCCACCCCCTGCCCCTCCAACCCAAAACTCTAAATCATTTGCTAACTTTTTAAACAGCTTTCCCTCCTTTCCTATTCAGTGTGGAACAGTAAGGGGCTAGCATGACAACAAGTATGCATATCTCATAGCTTAGATGATATATTAGGAATACATTGTGTGATGTTTAGTAGTTGTAGGGAAGAATGAAGATTTGCATTTATGCAAATAACTAATATGCAAAATAACTAATTTATGCAGTTATCCTCTATTTTTCCAAATAATGGAACCCAGTGGTCTATTGCTTTAGACATACTGTACAGTATCAGCAATATGTCATTTTCCTTTCTGCTGCCTAGCCTTCTGTAGTCCACTCTTTTAGAATATTCATTCATTCATTCAGCCTTTATCGGCACAATCTTTTAGAATATTTCAGTCTGATGAAGGAGCTGCAAATTTTCTGATGAAGATCCTCATCAGCTGAGTAACTCTCTCGCTGAAATGTACTTCTTGGAGAGAGGGAGTAGCCAGTTTCCATCTTTGTTGCAGAACCTTCCACCAGCACCCTCCTACAGAACAAGTTTTCAAAAACCTCTAGGAAAATTTCTAAAGGATACTTGTGGGTGTCATGCTGCCAGATTGCAGCCAGGGACAAAGGATGCATTATTTAGCTAGAATTTTTTATATTGTTTTGTTTGCTGCTCAAGCTTGGTTCAGTTAAATACCGTTGTATCTATTACATAATCCTTGTAACAGTTGCTTCGAAAGAGTGCGCAAAGATTTTATTGCTAATAGTGTACTTGGTCTATTATCAGGTGATGGATCCCATGGATTTCACTGCAAATGAAGAAAACTCGACGAGAGCCAGCGAACAACGTGAAAGACAGTAACAGGGCACCTAAAATAATGTATTAAGATTTTCTAGTCAAATATAATAAGAGACTGGTCTAATTTTTAAATTGGAATATTTCTTACAATTTATTATGAAAAGAATTGCCTTTTTTTACACTTGCACATATATTTTTGTGAAACGTTTACTATTGATGATGCTATCACATAAAGCTCTTATTTTTTAAAGTGCCAAACTAGATTCAATAAACCCTGTGCCTTGTTTACTTCAAAAGGTAATTGCCTATGAAACAGATAGTATTTTTTACATATTGTCCAACTTGCTGCTGTGTATAAGACTCTCTGACTTAATACTTCTTTGAAGATGTTTAGCTGCGGAGTGGCAGAATCTAGAAGCATCTTACACAGATTCTTTCGGTAGCAGTGAATGAAGAATTATAATTTGGTTGGACCGTAGGTAACAGTGCAATTGTAATAAGGCATGGATTGCCACAAACTCACAGTGTGAAATATGAATGGTTGAGGGTTAAAATGAGATGGTCTCATCATAGCCTTTTCTTGTTTAAGATGGGCAGTTCTTCCACTTCTATCACAACTGAGTTTTGACTCGGTTTATATTCTATCTTTTCAAGCGGGTTTATTTTCTCTGCATAGTTGTGTGAACACCAAAACAGTTAAAAATAATAAACATAGAACCAAGAAAACAGAAATGCTCTCCTTTTATTTTAGAACCTAAATTAATGTTTAAAAAGCTTACTTCCCATGCCAGGGATTCAGGATTCTTTTTGAAAATTCCATTAACCCCTTGTTTCAGTAAGGAAGTAGGTCACCAATAATGATTGTTCATCAGCTATTATTCATAAATTGCTATCCTGCTTTAGAGGAAGAAAAGGTATGAAAAGCAAATGTAGTGTTCATCCTTATTGTCACTTTGGATTTGGAAAATATTTCACAACTATGATAGCGTCTTCTAAATCTTTCTTTTTGAAAGCTGTAATGAAGAAAAAGCTCCAAGTTTGAACTGGCACACATTTTGAAACCAAAGATACTTGGAGGATTCTGCAACAGACTGTTGGCAATGCCTTAGCCACAGTTCAGAAGTAGCCAGAAATCATGGACCTAATAAGGAATTTATCCTTTTATGAATTAGGAAAGGAGGTGGAGATGTTGTGATTTTAAACCAATTGCGTTTTCCTTTGATATCTGAACTTGAGGAACCGTGGTTTGTTTAAACTGTGGTGAGAACAAGACAGGATCTGAAAGCAGGGTTTGATTCTGGCTTCTTTTCACTAATCATAGTTTAATGAAGGCGCAGTTCCTCGAGTTCTGATGTCTAAGGAAATAGATTTGGCTAAAATCGGAAGCAGGAGCATTCAAGACGAGGAGAAGGGGAATAATTGTCTTCAGGACCAAAACTCGCTGTGGCTTGTTAATGCAGCAGAATTCTGTGGCTTCGTCTTACATTTGAAGGCCTTATTCTGCAAAGCAGTTTAAATGTCCTGTCTACCCCTTTTCAAAATGATTCAGTACTTAGAAGGACCCCCTCTTTGGTGTTTTCCTCCATGTCGTAGTAATCAAATGGAGGAAGAAAATGGGGGCTTACCAGCTAGCCTCACTTTTGTAGCCTTGGCCTGCTATGTGTGGCCAGTGGAGGTGCAGGATAAGGGCCATGGGCCCTTGGGCTCCTCTACAGAATTATAGAATCTAATTTTCTTAACTGCAGGCACAATCTACCAATACCTTTCTCCTACATAAGCTCCACAGCAATGAACGGAAGCTTGACAGAACTACCTTTGTAATATTCCTCCTTTACCTCTGAGGCATTCCCAGTAGAGAGACATCTTTAATGATGGACATTATTCATTTTCCAAAGCTCGCCTTACAAAAGGACTAATTGATACAGGAGATGCATTTGAAGTAACCATGGCCACAAAGTGGCTTTCAGATTGGTGATTTACCAATCAGGTTTACAAGCCTGGGAAACTTGAAGCGATAGCCGCCGAGCTGTCTCATCCCATCCCAAAATATGAGCCGTCAGTTTTAAGTTATTGTTTAGTCAACTAATTTGAACACCGGCAGATTTAAGATCTTACGCTGATTGTAGTGAACAACAGAATTAGCCTGAAACATCCAGCTACATTGTGGCCACAGAAGGCGTTTCTCCCTTAAAATGGTCTCTGACTTTGAGGGGACGAGCCTAAATTGTAGTTAAAACTAGTTTTATTTTGAGTCATGAACGCATGCAGTGAATATGAGAATTTTCTTAACCTGCCTTACAAAACTGGGAACATAAGAATCTGTCTTTTTACATTACTTTGATGCTGTGTAGCTGTCAAGATTGAGAATCTTATCTGTAGAGGAATATCTCATTTAATCATTTCTAAACATTTCTTGGATTATATTCCGCAAGACGTACCGTAAATTAATTTTGGGGCAGGATGTTTATCATCAACATAAACTTTTGCTTTTTTAAGGGGTCTGTTTGCTCAAGTCATGGTTAATATTCAAGGGGTTCTCATGTGCTGGAATTGATTTCAGGGTGTTAACAATATTTGCTTGGATTATTTTTTAAAAAAGGATAGTTTAGCTATCATCTACTGAGAAGCATGCTATTAATCTAGTTAAACAGGACTGGTGTTGGAAGCTTTTACTAGAAACATTAAATGTTTAAAAATTGGTTGACTTTGTACACTTTATAAGCCTTAATACCAATTACATATTGCTTAAATCATAATGCCATTTACAATAACAATCATTTCTGATAACAACCTTCTTTCTTGCTTTACCTCTGAAACATTGTACATTAATGTTTTTAAGAATGTTATAATTTAGAATATTTGGTATTTAATAAACTTTTCAAACAGGTTGAGTACCATACCATCCTTGTATTTCTTTTCTGGATTAAACATTAAATTAAGGATTAAACATTAAAACATAATCCACACAAATAAAGCGGTACCATACTCCCTATTTAGTTGCTTTTTGGGTTGTTGTTGAGGACTTTCCTGTTCCAGTCAACTTTTAAAATACAGTATTGTTCTGCAGGCTTGAACGGAGAAGATCAGTTTGCGGTGGGTACCAATTGGATAGTGCCAATGGCAACAATAATGCAAATTCCTTCTCTGGAACAGTTTCACAGATTTATACTAAGGGCTGTGCCACTGCTTGCACAGGGCCCTACCATTCCCCCCACTTTAACTCCCCTAGAGCTTCCCTTTCCCGCTCCATGCAACTACTTGGCTCACTTTTCACCTTCCCAACCTTGTTTGTGTGACAAGGCCCCGGGCCCTGTAGTTCCCTAATATATAATAAACACGGACATGATAATTTAGGTTAATGGGCAAAAATAGGCCCTAGCTTTATTGGTTACAGATGTCAGCGGTTTGGCTTAGGCATTGGGTGGAACCAGAGTTACAGTGGTACCTCAGGTTAAGAACTTAATTTGTTCATTATACGTGATTATCTTTACTTTCTATGTGAATTGGTAAATCTCCCCTGGAAAGGCTAATGTTTGATGCACCGCTTCAGGGAAATTATAGAGCGGACGCTTAGATTTGATGTTATTGGAACTGTGTAAGATGGCGTCTGCCAACAACGAAAGGACTTTGAATTGATTTGGCAGAAATGCCAGCATGTGAAGAGATGTTGTGAATTTATAGAAGAGAATCAGATGGATATAAAATCCACACAGAAACATATCATTTGCTTTAATTTGCTTGTGGGAATAATCCAGAGGCTGTGAAGAATGAAGGATAACAACAGAAAGAACTAGAGGAATTATTAGAAAAATATGAAAAGCAGTAAAATTGAGATAAGGATGAGCCCTCCAAACCTTGAAGCATGGGAAGTACCAAGAATAAATTATAATTTTGCAGAATATTTGGACTATTTGATATTCATATATAAAATTTGGAATATGTAATGTGAATTAATTGGATTGTTAATTTGGAAAATTTAATAAAAATGAGTTATTAAAAAAACTTAATTCGTTCCAGAGGCCCGTTCTTAACCTGAAACTGTTCTTAACCTGAGGTACCACTTTAGCTAATGGGGCCTCCTGCTGCCGCCGCGCCACCGGAGCACGATTTCTGTTCTCATCCTGAAGCAAAGTTCTTAACCCGAGGTACTATTTCTGAGTTAGGGGAGTCTGAAACCTGAAGTGTCTGTAACCTGAAGCATCTGTAACCCAAGGTACCAATGTATATCCTGACTCCTGCCTGTCTGCAAGGAGTCACACTAAGGGTAAACCACCAGCAGGGGGAGCCCTTTGACACATGTGGGTCGTGGCATGGCCCTAGCCCACAACCAGGCTTTGGACAGGATCCACACCCCTGGATCCTTTTAACAGAATACCCTAACTGAAGAGGGGCAAGCAGAGGCAACAACCTCCCCTCCCATCACAAAGGCTTACCTTTGTTGTGACAATTGCTACAAGGTAGATGGAAACCAAGTGGGAGGTGCCAATTTGCCAAGTGGAAAAACTCCTACCCAACCCCATCAATATGGCGGCCAACATATGTCCATAGCAAGCTCACTGTCATAGCAATGCATAAAAAGAGGGCAGGTGAGCTGGGATATCCGGCAAAGAGATGAAAGGAGGCCGCCCGCCCCCTTGGTTGCCCCGCAGTTTAAATGGCATGCGGCCACAACCCTGGCTGCCTGATTGGTTGTCCGGGGGCATGACACGACCAGGAATCCCCATGATGTGGGCGGCATCCCTCTGCCCCCCAATCCGTGTCACTGGAGGTCCCGGATGCCAGTCCGCAACACAGCCCCCCAGGGAAGTGGAGCGGACTTCTGAAACTACTTTGCAATTCTGTTCTGCAGCCCTGCTTTGCATACCTGTTTTCACCTTCACTCTTATATACATCCCCCCCATTTGTGCAACCCCCCTTGCATGCAAGTCCCCCCCCCATGGCAACTTCCTGCATCTTCTTCCTCCCACACATTGTGACTATGCAGCACCCTTAGAATCACAGAAGGGTCATCTAGTCCAACCCCCTGCAAAGCAACTCTTTTTGTCCACCTTTTGCCCAGTTGTGAAGCCACCACCCCCTCCTATTCTGCAGACCCCCTTCATGCCTCCTACTCCCATCTTCACCCCGATTCCTATGCCTCTTATTCCCTTATTGCAACCCCCATTTTTTATCTTCAGCCCATTTCCCCCCGCCTCTTGCTCCTTTCTTTGCTCACCTCTCTGTTGCACTCAGGTCACCTCCATTTCCATTTCAGCTTCCAAGTTATGGGTTAACTCCGCACACATATTCTGAGAGTAACCAGATTGAGGCACCATATAAAATCTGCTTCGCAGCTTTTGCTGTGTTCATTCATATTGCTGCTGGAACAAATTCACCTCCTTTTGTGAAGGCGAAACAAAATCAAAGTAATGTTCTTACCGTATGCTCTGCTTTGGCCTTTGCTAATTTGTCAAGCACAGTCCAGTTGTTGGCAGTCCTGAAACCAGATCTTGAAATAGCTGCAGAAATCAACTTGTGGTTATCCATGCCCCAATAATACTTGGTCTTCCTTCTTGAAAACACCATAACCTTTGACTTCACAAAGTTAATAGTTATAAATTCTTTTCTGCAGTCATCTCCGGTGAGCAGAGCCCTAGCCGGCATTGTGAGATTGAGACAACATCATCTGTGCATAAGAAAATGTAAACTTTGGTACAGTAGTGGTGAGTTTAGGAGGATGTGAAGATATTGAGCCTAAATATGTGGGAAGATCGGTCAAGTATAAATAAAATCAGCAAGGACACATCCTTGCCTAACTGCACAGGTGGAAAAAAAGTATGTCAGTTAAATGACCAGAAAATCACACACCCCAAGTCCTGAATGTTCTGCAAGGTTGTGTGGCTTGCCATCATTTTCTTCAGCCAGCATGGAAAATCTAGTAGTGCTTCCTTTAATCTTGAGCTATGAAACAACTCCACAAGGTGAAGCTGTGGCCGGAACATTCAACTTGGAACATTTCATTATTTGTCTCCACCCAGGACTTCAAACATTCCAGCTTTTAGCGACAATGTGGAACAAGTTAAAATGGAAAAAAACCAAAATTGGTTTCAATGACCTTGTTATCCCGTGCACCACATTTCATGTTGCTATTAAGACAGGGTTTTGCACATGCACTGACTTAACAGTAACAAGAACTTGTGATTAAAATGCAGGTGCTATTTATGCTTGAGTAGTCTGCCTTCAGTGGGAATAGTGTCTTGAGGGCTGTAATTTAAGGACAATAAGGTCAACTAAGAAACAAGAAATTAATGCTTTACCATCTCTCAAACACAATTAATTTGCAATTTGAAAATGTTCTCCTTTAAAGATGCCCATTAGCTTTAAAGATGGAAGCATAAATAGGCAGTAAAATTGGAGAGCTACGCAACGTAAAGGTTATTTTCCCACACTCCCAGCAGCCTACATTAAGGAACCCAGTATTTCTTTCGCCAAAAGTGTTGTAAAGCTTGGAAAATGAAACACTTGTCAAGATTAGTGTAGCTTAAAAAAAAAAGTTTACAAAATATAATAAATGAGGAATACTGCAAATTTTACAGAAAATTTCAGTAGGCATAGGAAGTTTTAAGGCCTAATTGGATGGTCATTAATAGATGTGAACTATGGGTTTTACTGCTGGGTAGAACATTTAATGTATCAGACACTGCAAACATTCCAATCCTACAAAGAGTATTTGGGAGAAGACCAAACAAAATGACAACTTAGGAATGTAAATGTCAAAGGGGGGCTTAGCTGGACAGAATTGTGGGACGCATCTTACAATATGTCAAGAAGGGGAACCTTTGGCCCATCAGATGTTGCTGAACTACAATCCCAGTGGGCACGGATGATAGGAGTTCTAATTCCGCCACTTCTGGAGGGCTGAAGGTTCCCCAGTCCCGTGATATGTTTGTAAGATCTGGTTCACTGCAAAGTGCAAACCAGTTTTGGAAAAGGTGAGGCTGAAAAAGCCATAAACGCAGATGTTGTCGAGAAAGGAATTTACGTGATTGCAATTACCCATACTATCTTCCTGATTACTGTCTGATTTACACTTCATAAGCGCACACCCTGTGAGATCTTGTTTGAGACTTCAGCTTAAAAGTGCTTGGCCTATAGCAGGGGTGCCCAAACTATTTTCAAAGGGGGCCCGATTTGATGAAGTAAACTTTTGAGCTTTTTTTAGGAGGAGTTGAGCTTTTGGGGGGGATTTTATCCCAGGAAATAAGAGACGCGGGTGGCACTGTGGGTTAAACCACAGAGCCTAGGGCTTGCTGATCAGAAGGTCGGAAGTTCGAATCCCTGCGACGGGGTGAGCTTCCGTTGCTCGGTCCCAGCTCCTGCCAACCTAGCAGTTCGAAAGCATGTCAAAGTGCAAGTAGATAAATAGGTACCGCTCCAGCGGGAAAGTAAATGCCGTTTCCGTGTGCTGCTCTGGTTCGCCAGAAGTGGCTTTGTCATGCTGGCCACATGACCTGGAAGCTGTACGCCGGCTCCCTCGGCCATTCATGTTCGATGAGCGCACAACCCCAGAGTCGGTCATGACTGGACCTAATGGTCAGGAAATAAACTGTCACAGGGGCCACATTAGGTCCCTGAAACAGACTTTGGACATGCCTGGCCTATAGGAATAAGCTTTTTAAGAGGCATGGTGGATTTGTTCCATTATTTATTCAGTGGGAGAAATTTGCTGCAATAACAAAGCCACTGTCCTTGTTTTATATTTCCTGTGATTCGGGTGTAAAACTAGGGCTGTGACATGACCTCAAAAATGCTCCTGCACCACACCTTGACAGAATCCAGATTGCAGGAACCATGTGCATCTCCATCCTCATTTTGATGACTTGGTCGCTTCATCAACCCCCGGGAACAAGAAGTGACGAATAAAAGCATTACTTTTGTCACACGGGATAGTTTTTAACTTTTATGACTCTGAACTTGAGCGTCTAAAGTGCTCAGATGCTTTATAAGAATTATTCTGAAAATAAAGCCCCCCTTTCCCAACGTAAAAAAAAGAAAAACCCGTCTGTGTTTCTGGTAAGATTGCCCCTTGTCCCTGTAACACATTTATTTTAGAGGCTTTTCACTGCCTGCAGTAGTTTAATTGCAGCGAGATCAAGTTACAACCGGTTCAGTGAGCTATCAACCCATGAGATAAGAGGTACCCAGGCCAATTTGGTTGAGATCAAACTGATACCGCATATCACCTTCACGAGTAACAGGAATAGAGTAGTGCACACAATTGCCCGAGATTATGTCCTAATCAGCACGTTTTTCAAATTTTCTACCTCTGGGGAATCAACCCTCTATTGACTTTTCTGCTGGGAACCTCCAGGCCTCTCCCACAGAAAAGCCTTTTGCCCCAGAATCCTTTGTGATGCCTATTCTTTGATAGAGAGAGAACATCCCTTAAGTGCTGTGTAAAGTGTTTTTTGTTTGTTTGTTTCAAATCTCCCAGGTTCCTCAAGGAATTCTAGAAATCTTCCCTGGGGAGCTAGCTTTCTTGAAGCGGTCATTCCTTTCACACTTATCTTGGGACAGAAAGGTGGCATCCTCTTTGTTGTCTGAGCCTCACAGTTGTTCGCCCACCGCACCCTTCTGGCTGCGCATTGCAGGGGATGATTAGGTCACAGTGGGATAAGCAGTCTTGTAGGAAGGCTTGCTCACTTTTACTGATGTTCTCATTGAACCATAGGGTTCCTCTGATGACAGGATGAAAGCTGCTGATTAATTGGTTCCCATACTCCCTCCAACCGCCCGCACCATGGACCACTTGGATATTACAGACCCCAATTATTTTTCTGCATGGTACAGCAATTGTAATTCTATTGAATTAAATTTTCAATACAATAAAAGGCAATGTAATAAATAAAAGAAGGAATAAAATACAATTCATATTAATATTCAATGGATTCTTCCAGTGCTTTCTCCCCCCCAAAAAAATATTTAGGGGTACTCTAATTTTCCTACTCGTATTGAAATAATGCCCCTCAATGAGGCCAAACTTATATTTACAAAGTGTTATCAATGTTGCCATTATTGATATTGTTTTTTTGTATATTTATTTTAGATATATCTTACTGTGATATACAGTATGCTGAAATTGTTCAAATTGGTTGTGTGTTTTTAATGTTTTATTTATTATATATGACTACATTTGTTTGACCTATGGAAGGGTAGCATATAAATAAAACTATGTACCGTATGTATGTATGTATGTACTGTATGTACTGTATGTACCGGTATGTATGAAGAATAGAGTGGGAAATCTCCGGATGAAAGTGGTTTTCAAACCTGAGTGACAAAACACTCTCCTCTTATGTGATTTTCAGCAACTGGGTGCTCCAACAGTGGAGGTAGAAAATACGTGGCATCCATATGTCACTGGCCAGGCCTCTCTGAGCTCACGGCTGCCCCATTTCAACTGAGCATGGGATCTAAACATTGGTCTTCAACAGATGGGTCAGAAACCACTACCAGGTCACAGCCTGATCTAATGGGGATAGCTGCACCACCACCACCACAAATATATAAGATATGGGTCCCCAAATGCATGCTTGGGTTCAAGCTGAGTCTGGTTCTGAAAAGGTGGAAGACTACTGCTCTAAAACAAATCCAGTGATTTCCTGCAACATGGGAAGGTTGGTGATGATGGTCAGCAAAGTGCTTTTCAGGGAAGTTTGTCTGAATTAATCATTAATTAATCATTAATTAATCATTAATATTATTTCCATAAAATAAAAGCCTCAGTATGCTGCTGAGAAAACCTATTCTGGCTGTTAGAAGGGTACTCCAAGTCACATGATGGTTTCTGAGATAAAATTGCAGCAGCGTATTAAGACTAAACTACCGGTACTACCGGTAGTAGTATTGCCATCATTTGTCATAAACTCCAAGACGCCGAACAGCTACTAGTCTACAAGACTTGTAAATTAAAGTGGGTTGAGTGATAATGGTTTGTCGAATGCCTCTACGTGAGATTCACTGTCAAGTATGAATTTAAGTCCAGTAATGGAAATCTATACCACGTTGTCTAGTGTTATCCTTAGAGCAATCTGCAAAGGACATTAGATTGCCCCAAGGTCATTCAGTGAATTTTGTAGATGAAGGGAAGATTTGTTACCGAGTTATTACAACCACACAACACTTTACCTACTGTACCCAGGGGTGGCCAGCCCTGTTTTGCCGCCTGAGGCAAAATGGGAAGGTGTTGCTCCCCTGTTGCTTCCACACACACCCCGCCCTTGAAGCCTCACTGTCTGTGATTGTGTGACTGTGGTGGTGGCTTCTGGTGAGATCTCGAGAAGTCCACAAGATCTCACTGGAATGTGGAAGTCACTGCCGTTGCTGCTTCTCCTCATTTCTCTGACAGTGTTGGGGGGCAAGAAGGGTGCCCACCACCACAGGAGAAGTGAGAAGAGGCTATGGCGGCCATGGCAGCTTCCAGCAAAATCTCACAAGAGTCCTCTTGCCAGAGGCCAAAGCAGCTTCTCCTCGCTTCTATTGGGATGGGGGAGCCCATGGCAGTGCTGGAGAAGTGAGGAGAAGCGGTGTTGGTTTCCAGTAAGTTCCCCAGTGGTGGTGTATTGCTTGTGGCGGCGCTGGAGAAGTGAGGAGTCGTGGCAGCAGCAGTGGCTTCTGGTCTTGCAATAGCCCCGTGAGATCTTGCGGAGCTCTTGCGAGATCTCACCAGAACCCAGAAGTTGCTGTCACTTCTCACTTCTCCAGTGGCAGCGGGAGTGAGCTCATGGGGTTCTGAGCGTGTGCTGCACCTTGGATTTCCCCACCAGAGGCAGCTGCCTCAGTCCACCTCTTGGGCAGGCCGACCCTGATTGAACTTCTGTGCCTGAGTATGATTTAATAAGCATTCAGTTTGAAACAGGGAGGTAACCTCTATGAGGGATACAGAAACCGCACACCATTAGTTTAGGTGATGTGGGGTGGGGAACCAGGCCCAGTCTGAGACGTTTTGGCCCCTGAACCAAACCACAAAATGGCACACACCTCCCCACCAGGGAAGAATGGGTGAGTGAAGACAGGGAATAAAGATCTACATTGGGATCTGCTGCCCTTGTGGATGCTGCTACCCAAGGCAGGTGCCTCACCTTGCCTCGTGGGGGGGGGGCAGCCCTGTGGGGAACCTATGGCCCTTGAGATGTTGTAGGGCTACAACCCCCATCATCCTTGACTGTTGGCCATACTGGCTAGAGCTGATGAGAGTTAGAGTCCAATAACATTCAGAGGGCCACAGGTTTATATAGTTTAATACCATACTTGTTTTGTTGTGAAGGGCAGCTAATTTTTAAACACTATTCTGTTTCCTTTCAAGCTCCTTCCTGTTGGATTGCTACCAGATGCTTAAAACACGACAGGTATGAAGCTATGTGCATACAGAATTCAACCCCTCCCCACCGGACCCTTGTTTTGCTACATTAGGGCCCCTACCTTACCAGCTATGTCTCAGCCTGGTCTCAAAACATGCAAACAGCAATTAAATGATCTACCACAAATCCCTGTGGCTTTACTTTATCATATGGTGTTTTATCTGAAGCTGTAAATTGTGTATGTGCTGTGGGGAATGCCTCAGTCTAATCCCGTGGCATCAGTAGCAGGTGACTCTACTACTGCAAAACAGAGCCGAGCATACATTTTTGCTATATTCACAACTGTTCTTTAAAGTGTCTGATAATTAATGCAGCCTAACATGGTATGCTGGCATGTAATTTCTAAAGTGGCTCCATGAATAGGATGCAGGATCTGCTCCATGTATGGTTAGTTCTTTTAGTTCCTAGCCTAGCAAAATATAAAGCAAAAAGAATGTGATTCTAATTCTAACACAATCCATCGTCTCCATCATGGGGATTAGTTACAGCAGTGCTATCATTTATTAGCACAACTTGCTGCTGGGGGGGGGCATTACTATTTTACTGACTGTGCTTTGTAGTCAGAGGCTGTGTACATACTCCCATTTACCGGTACTCCGCACCCAGGGCCCTCCCACTGAGCTTCTTGGGTTTGCCGATCGGAAGGTCGGCGGTTCGAATCCCTGCGACGGAGTGAGTCCCAGTTGCTCTGTCCCATGCGCTCTGGCTTCCATCACAGTGTCCCGTTGCGCCAGAAGCGGTTTAGTCATGCTAGCCACATGACCCGGAAAGCCAGCTCCCTCAGCCTTAAAGGGAGATGAGCGCCACAAGCCCATACTCGCCTTTGACTGGAGTTAACTGTCCAGGGGTCCTTTACTTTTTTTTTTTGCATGCGACAGACAGCCACAATTTATATTCAAATTGAGAAACAGAATGACCTAGTTGCGTTTTAAGCTGGCAATGTGCACACAGCCTTAAATTTCCTCAAATCAGCAGATCAGTTACAGTGTACCTGATGGCTTATCTCCTGGGAAAATTCCAGGAAAGGTGTTTGTGCTGTATTGGGCATGTGATTCCCTTTCCTCTCACAGCCACCTCCACTTTTACGTTCCCAAACTTACACTGTATCTAATTATTCTGGAAGGAAAATGTCCGTTGGTTTAGAAGTATTAATCACCAGGAACTGATACAACACAATTTAGTAGGTATGCATAAACTGTATGGGCTGGGTAAAAGTCAATGACGCTTTTGGTATCATTGATATGCAGGTAGATTTCCTGCTATGCTGGCAGACTAGAGGACAACCATTACATTTGTTTTCAAGAGGAGTGGCTGAAATGTGTGGATCCCCCAGCCCCCCGCATAGTGCATTATCTCAAGTGTATAGTCTGCATTATTCAAGGATATTAAAATGGAAATATTCTGTTCATTAAACTAGGCACCCCCAAGCTGTTTGCTAGCTGCAAACATGCTGTGAGAAATAAATAAATTAAAATCCTGCTCTTGCCTGCTTCCAATCAGCCTCCACTGGAGTGCATGCTATGGTGCAGTTGGATCAAATATAGTTTTCAAACACAGCCCACACAGACTACAAATAAAACAGAATATCTCAAGTATGTAAGTTCACTGAAAGGTAGAAACAAATAAAAAGCAAAAAGCAACAACAGACTGTCAGAGTCACAGTTTCTTAAACATTTTATCCCTAGGGCTGAAAATTACTGAGGTCTACCAATGAGAATATGGAGCCAGTCTGGAAGCAGCCACCAAAGGGAGTAGATGGAGGCTAATTTTGTATAATTAGCTGGCAATTATTGACATCTTCTTGATATCTAGTATCAAAATCTTATTTTGAAATGGCATAATTTTTTGCTACAGCAATTTCCTTGTTGCCTGGATGTACACTTTCCTCCAGCCAAGTACAGATACTGGCTTTAGAAATCTCATAACTAAGGCCATACATTTAAAGCACATGATGTTTATGTGCCCAATGAAGACATTTTCATTCAGGAAGGTTTTCCCTGAGGTGTAACCCAGTCATATATGGAAGATCAATTTTATATATGATTTTTTAAACAGTTTGAATGGATGATTTTATTGCTTTAGAGTTTGCTGAATTTATTTTATTGTTCTTAGAGTTTGAGTTTTTGTCCCCACCCACCATATTTACCCTGTAATCTGCTTTGATGGCTTCATGCCAGGAACTAGTCTATACATATTCCTATTAATTAATTAGTCCCTCAAACCTTAAAAAATATTTTAGGTCTTTCTGTCTTCTATGAGTTTGGTGGTAGAAATGTGTTTGATTTATTTTAAATATCACTGGCTGGCCTTTACTGCACAAATTTATTCTATCTGTTGAACTGTGAAGAGTTACAAGTAGATTTGAGTAACCTACTTTTTGTTTTTTTAGATAAGTAATTCTGACTTAGAATATAAACCAAATGCAACTGATTCATTGATTTGTCTGTTGCTGTAGGATCATGTTATAATTTGACTGAAAATGCTCTTTCTCCTTGTCTCCTTGAAAGAAGCTGGTGATCCAATATTCCAGGCTGAGATTTGGGACAACAGAGATGGCATTGGGTTATTACTTTTATCCAAGGCTCTAGATTAATAGTGTTCCAGCTGTTTTCCAAACATGAGAGAAGAGAATGTTCTGATCCTGATAAGTTTAAAATACACCAGACAAAATGGGGGTGAGAACAAATTAGCTACTCTATAATGTATTTTTTTGTTCTGGTTGAGTAAACTCACAACAAGAGCAGTGAAAATAATCATTACCCATAGCCCAGCACAGAGGTATAATGTGCTAGAAATAATGAGCTGGTTTTCAATGCATACTATTTTAAACTCACTTGTGAATAAAATTAATGCTATAGTTTAATGCACATTTGGAACATATGGATACACCTGAAGGATGTGATTTATTATTATTATTATTATTATTATTATTATTATTATTATTATTTGCAGGTTTATAAGCTTCTTTACAACCATGTTCATAGCATGTGAACAATGGCCATAATCTCAGATAACTTTGTATCTATGATATATCATATCCTTGGTTCTCGAATGCCTTGGTACTCATACATTTTGGCTCCCAAACGCAGAAAACCCAGAAGTGGTTGGTTCTCGAACATTTTTTGGAAGCCGAAAGTCCGACATGGCTTCCACTTGAGTACAAATTTTGTGAACTATTAATCAATACTGCATTGATTCAGCATTTTGAAGCTGCCTTTTCTCAAAAATATTGACAAGGTGGTTTGCAAAAACCAAACACCATAACAACACGTAGAAGCATACAATAAGTCCATAAACATTGTACAAACTCAGCATTGAAGAGGACATTAAAGCCAGCGGTTAAAAATTCTCACACAAGACATCAGGCCCAAAATAAAATAGTAATTATAAGAGTAATAATAATAATTATTATCTGCTATTTCATGCTGACTTATATTTACATCTCTCGCTGAGCATACAAAGGAGCAAAATTTTAATAAAAAGAAAAGGAGGATTTTGTGCCTAATTAAAAATTAAAGCAAACTTAATAATGTTCAAGACTGGATTACTACAATGTGCTCTGTGTGGAGCTTTCATTGTACTAGGTCTGGAAGCTGCAGGTAGTGTAGAATGCTGCAGCACAATAGCTGACAGGAGTGATATCCTATTAACATAGAACACCTCTGCTTAAGGACCTGCACTGGTGGCAGATGTGCTACGGGGCAAGTTCAAGGTGTCACACTATTAGTATTTGAAGCCCATAACAGCTTGGGACTACTGTAGCTTGCTTGTGATATTACCTTACCCAATTTATTCACACTCAACTGCTTGGATCTGTGGAATTGGTCCTGTTGCAGGTGCCACTTAATTCCTGTTCCACATTTCTAAGAAATTGATTTTTTTAATGTGGTTGTACCCACGCATTGTCCCTCCCTCCCTACTGACACCAGGCAGGTGCCTTCACTATACTTTTTCGGCACCGGACAAAAACATGTTTGTGTGGAACATGTTTTAATCTGGTTTTTAGCTTACAATTTATTTTACTTAGGTTTTAAATAGTTGGTTTTAACAGTTTCTTTACTGATAATTTTACTGTTTCATTCTTTTTGTAAAACACTGCAAGGTTTCATTACAAGCAAGTAGTATTTTTAGTGTATAATGCATGAAGCAGGCTAAACAGGATCGCTTTGTACCGGGACAAACAGGAGAAAGTGAAGCATCACATTTTAAAGGCTCTAAGGGGGGGGGCAGCGTGTTGCTCTGTACATGTTGTTAATGTTAAACACCAGAGACTTCTGCAACTTTATCCTCTGCCTAACCGGCAGGCATTTACCAAGTGAAACTTTTCCTGGCATGTCTATGAATGGAAGTGTACCATTTCAAACAATGTATTCCGCACAACACATTTTTTAAATGTGACTGTGAAGTTGCTTTGAACTGTTTCATTTAACACTGTGTTTTAATAAAGGTATTATTCTACACAACTTTTAGAAGACATCTGAAGGCAGCCTTGTATTGGGAAATTTTAAATGTTTGACTTTTTTAATGTTCTTATATGTGTTGGAAGCCACCCAGAGTAGCTGGGGAGACGCGCCAGATGGGTGGGGTATAAATATCATAATCATCATTTCATTTTAAGAAATGGATTTTTTTCAAAGTTTAGAAACGTCAAGTAAAAAAAACAACCAACCATATATCCCTTTGGCTTCCCTCCCTCCCCTTTTGTGGATCCTTGTGTTATGATTATTCCCCCTGCATCTCCTTTATCATTCCATTTTACGAATCCTTATTTCATTCTTTTTTAGCTACAAGTTTTACATCACCCCTGCGAATAAATTTAGTTGTTTACAATAGTTTTTCAGGTAAATTATATACTTTCCCTATTATTATTATTATTATGTTACATTGACTGTTAATTAAGGTCCTGGAACCTTAGGGTGAATAGGAGAATAGGAGAAATGTAAGAAGAGTGAGAAGACACACGAAAGCTCAAACCAATGACAAACTTAGTTGGTCTCTAAGGTGCTGCTGGAAGGAATTTTTTTATTTTATTGAGAATAATGATCATACCTTCCAACTCCCGGTTAGAAAAATCCGGGATCAGCAGCGTTGGCACTGGAAGTCGCTTCCAGATATGCGTAGTAGCAACTTCCAGTGCCGGCGCTGCCAGATTTCTGGTGCCCAGACATGGGCAGAGCACCCGAAATCGGTTCTGTGCATGTCCAGACATGCGCAGAAGGAGCCTCCCTGGCAGGTACTGAAATCCGGAGGATTTACAGGATTTTTTACAATCCGGGCTGCCAGCGGGAAACGGTTTAAAATACGGGGTTTAATAATATGTTGTTAAGCAAATTACTACTAATGTACTACTATTTACAAAGGGCCCTTCTAGCTTCACTCCTCCCACCCCATCCCCCCCAAATCCCCCGAGTTATCTTTATTATTTATGAAGGGCCCTTCTAGCTTCGCTGCCACCCCTCCAAATCCCGTTGTTGTTATTATTATCGAAAGGCCCTTCTAGCTTCGCTCCTGCCACCTCCCCCAAAATCCCCTGTTATTATATTTAACGTTATTATTATTTACGAAGGGCCCTTCTAGCTTCGCTGCCACCCCCACAAATCCCATTATTATTAACATTATTATTATTGATGAAGGGCCCTTCTAGCTTCGCTCCTGCAATCCTACCCTCAAAATCCCGTTTATTTCTTCTTCTTCCTACTACTACTACTACTACTACGGGGCCTTCTAGCTTCCCTCCTGCCCCCCCCCTCTCCCGGACAAAAAAAAAATCCCCTCAGCGCCCGACCCCTTCTGCTCCCTCTGAGGCGAGCGCGACCCACGCGCAGCTCGTGAGGGAAGCGCAGGCCGAGCCAGGAAAAGGCGGGAGAAAGGCCGGGCGGGGCTGCGCGAGCTGACGCGGCCACGCCGCTGCGCTCGAGCCGGGCCAGTCGCACAATTATGAGAAAGAGCCGCCAGGCCGCTCCTGCCGCTACCGCCGCCGCTGTTGCTACCTTCGCCGCCGCCCTCCGCTCTGGATCCCCAGCCGGAGCCTCCTACCCCGAGCCTTCGCCGCTGTTTCGGCCGCCCCCTCAGGCGCAACTCCCCGCGGGCCCACTTCGGAGCGCCCACCTCGCGCGGCGGCCTTCTCTCCTACTTCTTCTTCTTCCCGCCCGGCCCCGCGCAGCAGCAGCCGCCGAGCTCAGCGCCGATAGATGGAGACAGGCCCCGCCACCGCCGAAGCCGAACCACGAGCAGGAGCAGAAGCCGACGCCGCCCGGCGTGAGGAGAGCCAGAGCCGCCGGCGCCGAGACCCCGTTGCCCGACCCTGAGGAGAATGGTGAGGGTGGGGGAGAAGAAAGGGAAGCGAAATGGGGGCCGGAGGGGGGGGGCTGGGTGTCTATCTCTCTATCGCCTGGAGCTGAGGAGAGTTTCCCCCGAGGAGGGCGCCATAGCCGTCCTTCCCGGCCATGTGAGGCGGCTCCTGGCTGGGAGTCTGGCTTAGCCCCGGAACCTGCCCCTTCGTGGCTCCAATAAATCTGCCGGGAGCCCTTGGAAGGAGCGAAAAGGGGTTCGCCGCGCAAGCAGGTGGCTTTGAGGGGGGCGGCAAAAGGCTCCTAGGCCCCTGCGCCACGTTCCTCCTATTAGAAAGCGGGCGATCTTTTATGGAGATCCGTGGCGCTCATGGCTCTTTTAACTTGAGTAACGGTAGCAGAGAGAGAGATAGAAGAAATTATGGGTTCCTGCCCCGAGGAGCATACAGAAGAAAGCAGGGGTAGTAGCCCCAACGTGGTGCTCTCCAGATGTTCTTGGACTTCAGCCCCTGCCTCCATGGCTAGTGATCGAGGTGATGGTGGGAATTGTAGTTTAGAATATTATTTTTGTCGGCTGGATGGTGCCAAAGTGTGTGAATGGAAGGCACTTAGGGCTCTTAAGGAAATCCACAAACGCTTCTCTGATCCTACCACAATGATGGGAATTGTAGTTTAGAATACAGTGGTACCTCTGGTTAAGAACTTAATTCATTCTGGAGGTCCGTTCTTAACCTGAAACTGTTCTTAACCAGAGGTACCACTTTAGCTAATGGGGCCTCTCTCTGCCGCCGTGCCGCCGCCACACAATTTCTGTTCTCATCCTGAAGCAAAGGTCTTAACCTGAGGTACTATTTCTGGGTTAGCGGCGTCTAACAAAAGGTAACAAGGCTGGGGATTCCTTTTTCCTCCTCCTCCTCCCCCTAATAGTGCAAAAGGATAGGTTGGTCTGATAGCCTTGGTTGGGTTCAGAGGCAGAATGTCATTAAATGCCAGTTACTGACCACTCAGCCTAACCTACCTCACAGGGTTGTTGTGAAGTCAAAATGGGGAGGAGGAGAAAGAAGAAGAAAAACATTGTGTTAAAAAAAAAAAGGTCGGTTACTGAGAGGCAAGGGCAGGAGAGTTAGGCTTCTTTCCTTGCCGCTTGGGACGAGATGCTGGACAAGGACCTTTGGTCTGACCTGACAGTCTGTCTCTTATGTTAACAAGTCCCTCCCCCCTTAAAAAAACATTTGATTTTCAAACTGAACGCTTCCCACATGAAGAAGATCTGCATAGCGTATTGAACCCTGGGCTCTTGGGAGGGGCAGCTGTCCCTCCTCAAGTGAATACAGTAAATAAAATTACTTGACTAAAAGTAGAAATTGTAGAAAGATTTTGACTGATTTTTCTGAGCACTTAGGGTCAAAAGAAAGTAATTTAAAACAGCTGTTGTTGAGACATTTCACTTTGAATATGCTAGACAGAGGGTGTTGACAGGTGGATGTCCTACCCTCCTAACATATATCCTGGCAACATTCATGTCCAGGCTACTGTTACTCCTGGGGTTTTCGTTTGTTTTTTAGTTAAGCAATTCCTGGAAGTGACACCTTCCTTGCTATTTCCATAGGATGTGACTCCTATGGTGGCTTAATAAATCAGAAAGAGGCTAGCATGCAGCCTTTTTTGTAATCCCCATAGATACTATCACAAAACTATGCTTTATCTCACTTCACCATCACTATGCCTGCCAATCCCAAAGTCTACCCATTCAGATGCCTCTAGCCTCTAGGTAGCTAATTTGATATGGGGAGGGGGAAAGGAGGCCACTGGGCAGGACTTCTTAAATATTGTGTACTGCAGCCTCACCCCACTTGCAGACAATAGAACACCTTTGCTGTTTGCATGTAATGCTCTTTGATATCTCCAGATAACAATTTAAGGTACCATATAAAGCAGGGGTGTGGAATGAGATATTGTTGGACCCCAACATCCATTAACAATAGCCAATGTTGCCAAAATCTGAAGGTTCCCCACCCCGACATAAGGGATGGGGAGAATGATAAGCAGCATCTTACAGCTGCCCATAAGCACACTCTTAGCAGAAGACAAACCTGTAGACACGATACCTGTTCTCTATCTCCCTGGCTTCCATATTACTCCAGACAGCAGTGACATACTGATCCTCTTACCCCCACAACTTCCTACCATGTACAGAGCATTAAAAACACCTCTTCTGCAACTTCCGCTCCCTTTCACATATCTGCAGCTAGGTTTCAGTAGGTGTGCATAAAGTGGGAGTTTGGTGGATTCTTTGCCATCCCCTTTTCCTGGCACCTGTGATTGATATATCCACAACAGTTGGGAGGTGAGGGAACCAGGCACATTTTAAAAAACAAGGCCACCCAGATTGGAACACACACCTAGTTGTACATCACATCTCAAACTGGGATTCCTTGTGAATCTTAATGCACCACAAAATTGCACATTTGGAATAGTCTGGAATAGCACCTGTGGATACTGGACAGCTCTTGGAGCTTCATAAAAATCAATCATGCAGCTTTTATAGGGTGCCCAACTAGGCCCCTTCATTTATCTCACATCACTGGAACTAGTACAATCTTAAGTTCCTAAGATCAGCTCTTCAAGTGCCAAAATTTATTTCAAATGCTACACTGTGTCTTGAAACAAGTTTTGTAAGAGCAGAGGCTAGGGTGTGAATGGCCACACTTAATTTCTGGCTTAGACTATCCTTTTACTCATTTGGCCTTGCTTCCCTAACATTAAAGGATGACTTTCAAACAACATGGAAATGAGCAATGGTAGACAAAATGCTAACTCTAGGTCTTACCCCACAGCTTTTACTAGGCATGGGCTTTGAACAGGCCAAAAAACCCAAAAACATTAAACAGTGTGTGGTTGAGATTGAACATCAGTCAGATCTAGCCAGGTTCTCAGATTTCATCATTAGTAAAACCAGTAGGTATCTCACCACCTCAATGACATATTTAACCATGTTGGTCTGCCATAGTCGAAACAAAATAAAAAAAATTCCTTCCAGTAGTATGTTAGAGACCAACTAAGTTTGTCATTGGTATGAGCTTTCGTGTGCATGCACACTTCTTCAGATACATGGATTCTGTGGCGGAAGCAATCAATGTATAGATCTAGTGTGGTATTGCGTCCATCAGGAGGGGTCCATGTGGAGTCCCTTTTTTGTGTAACATTTTTTTGGTGGTAGTTGGTGGTCAATGTTCTGTTCATTAATGTGTTGGGAGGGTGGTGGTGGTTCCCCAGTAGGTTGAGAGGTGTTGTGTTGTGAAGATGTTGTTTGTTCTACTTTGTCTTGTTCTTGTGTGTGTTGAAAGTACTCCTTCAGGCATAAACAGCGGAAAAATCTGAAGAAGTGTGCAAGCACACGAAAGCTCATACCAATGACAAACTTAGTTGGTCTCTAAGGTGCTACTGGAAGGAATTTTTTTATTTTGTTTTGAAAACATAGTGTTCACTCTGTCTCATTGCCAGGCTCTCCCTTCAGCCATCCAGGAAGGCCATTTTAGGAAGATGCCTTATGAGGTGAGAAAATGCCCCTGTGGCTCTGGGGAAATAGAAACAATTGAACATGTTTTTATCCAGTATTACACAAACATACGTGCTAAGTATACACAAATTTCCAGGACACATAGGACAATTCCATATCTCCTTACTGCTCCCAAGATATAAATCCTGATATAACATATTCAGTTGCCAGATATTTTGTTGCTATGATTGACATACGTCAGAGGATGTTATATGTCACACAGCAGGTCTAAAACTGAATTTAGATGTTTTTATCTGATTTAGATGTTTTTATCTTATGCTGGTCTACTGTAACTGAGAGTATGAGTATGTGTTGCCCTATTGCCTATCTAGTATGTTTTGTTTATGTATGGAGGTGCTTTTATCTTATGCTGGTCTATGACCATAATAAAATTTGAATTGGATATCTGTGACAACAGCTCCAAGCTTATGCTGAAGTGGTGTTTCTGTCCAAGCAGATTGGCTGTGAATATAATGTTTCATGCTTTAAGCAAAACATTTAAGCAATTACTAGCAATATTTTGTAAATACCTATTCTCAGTTGAGCTTGAATGTAATTTTGGAAGTTTCGTTCACCCCTTGGTAGGTTCAGGCCTCTCTTTATACTCTCCTAGGACTTGTTTACACAGTTAAGGTTCAGAGGTAGTTTGGCTGCCTCAGGATTGTCAGCAGAAAGGGCATTTCAGCCATGTAACCTTTCTGTCAGGTCATTCATAGGTCATTGTGCTTCTCTCTGAAGCTATCACTCCCCCACTAGAAAAAACAATCTGTCTGTTGCTTTCATGATCACTAACCCTAAGAGGAAAGAGAAATGAAATGAAGAGTCCTTGATGTTAACAGGGGTAGTTTACTCTCTTCAGTCTATGATTTACCCCTTGAGTGTAAATGGTTATACATGTTTATGGGAAACTTAATTCAATAGGCCTTACTCCCAAATCATGGTGATTGCACTGCAGCCTGGAATAAATGAATAATTTTAAGTAGGGGAGGATGCTCCAGATTAAGTGACTATGCAAATAGGAGTTGCAAATTATTACTCTCCTTAATTCAGATTTCTGCTTATGTTAAATGATCATGTGTTAACTTGGATAGCTCAGTTGGTAAAGAATGAGACTCTTAATCTTAGGGTCGTGGGATCGAGCCCCATGTTGGGCAAAAAGATTCATGCATTACAGGTGATTGGACTACTAGATGATCCCTGTGATCCCTTTCAGTTCTACAATTCTATGATTCTATGATACTCAAGAAGCATTTTGAAAACGGTTTGTTTTCATTCTATTTAGGTGAGTTTATTTAAATGTATGCTAAGACATGTGATACAAAATGTACCTTTAAGCTATGTAAAGCTATGTAAATATTAATTATGTCTTTCTATTGCCAGTAGCTTAAGAAAATTTCTGTATTTTAATGTTTTGTTGGAAGCCGCCCAGAGTGGCTGGGGGAACCCAGCCAGATGGGCAGGGTATAAATAATAAATTATTATTATATTATTACAGTATTATAAAGCAACAATCCTAGTACTAGAAATGATATTCTTATACCGGTAGATGTCTGCTGCAGTCATATGTGACCTGTAGTAGGTAGTGGATTATATAATTTTAATTAAGTACTTCAGCAATAAAACTGGCAAATTGAAAATATTGTTGGAGGTGACTTTAAAATGTTACATTTTATTGACATTTATTTATTTATCTGTGGAAATTGAATTTCTTGGGTGTGTTTCTTTAAGAATTTCAGAAAAATGAATCTTGGTGTTTATTGTGCAGATACTAAGATTAGTTACTTGTATTGTGTCAACGTGGGATGCAGGGGGCGCTGTGGGTTAAACCACAGAGCCTAGGGCTTGCCGATCAGAAGATCGGCGGTTCGAATCCCCGTGACGGGGTGAGCTCCCGTTGTTCCGCCCCAGCTCCTGCCAACCTAGCAGTTCGAAAGCCTGTCAAAGTGCAAGTAGATAAATAGGTACCGCTACAGCGGGAAGGTAAACGGCGTTTCCGTGTGCTGCTGTGGTTCGCCAGAAGTGGCTTTGTCATGCTGGCCACATGACCTGGAAGCTGTACGCCGGCTCCCTTGGCCAATAACGCGAGATGAGCGCCGCAACCCCAGAGTCTGTCGTGACTGGACCTAATTCAGGGGTCCCTTTACCTCTTATTGTGTCAACTATCTATCAAAGTCAGTACAACTGTTACATAATGCTTCTTTAAGTTTTTGATGTGTATCTTTTATTGATTCTCAAAGCAGTTACAAAGTTACTGTTCTATTTTTAGAGTTTTACTGTCTCTAGTACTGTATAGGCAGCAGCTGTTTTAAGTGCATTCAGTATGTGCGCAACTGCACACACATACATTGCGCCAAATCTGGAAGTGACCCCAAAACAGGGTGGGGCAGTCTTATGCCCCCCCCCAAAATGTGTGGAGGTCTGGAATGTAACCCCCGTGCAAATCAGTCACTGCCTGTAGTTGATTTTTTGCTCTCTGTTCTCATGTTATTGGAAACAATTTTAAAAATAACCTGTTTGTGCTCTGTGTAGACAGTTGCCGCTGGTACAGTCTGATAAAAGACTATGCAGCAGACAGCTTTAACTGTAACTCATTTCAACTTCCTAGTTTTCATCAGATGTACTACACTCTGCTAGGTCTATTTCATGTTGTAGAAAGAAATATGGGAAAAGTGCAGATAACTAAAACAAACATAAATGGTTGTTTGGTTTAAAACAAACCAAATGGTGTTCCTTGGAGTAGTTACACTTTTAAGTTATAACTAAGGCTGATACTGTAGTTTCTTTGTTTGTTTTAAAAGGCATCAGCAGACTTGATGATTGCAGTTTGCAATCTTTGTATCTATTAAGTTTGTATTGCATGAATAGGTTGTGTTGCATAGCTGCCAAGTTTTCCCTTTTCTCACGAGGAAGCCTATTCAGCATAAGGGAAAATCCCTTAAAAAAAGGGATAACTTGGCAGCTATGTTGTGTTTGCACTGAATAGACATCAATCCAGGGAGCTGCAAAACCCATAGTAAGCAGTCCATGACTATCTTAAGAGCATGCACATTTCTTCAGTGTGATTACAAGTGTTTAACTTGTAAGTTGGGAGTTGGACTGAAGCCACTTCTTTTTTGCAGTTTGTTTATAAGTTTCTAACGGTATACTTGGCAAATAACATGTTCCCCTGTTTCCTTAATAGTATTGGGGACAATGCAAAAGAGAGAGAGAGAGAGAGAGCACTTGATGCCTCCCCCCCCCCCCAAATACAGTCATGGGAAAAAGAAATTCTTTGAATTCTGTGATTTTACAAATGAGAACATAATAACAATCACCTGTTCCTTAGCAGGTCTTTAAATTAGGTAAATACAACCTGACATATTACACCGTGTCATGATTTATTTAACAGAAATAAAGCTGAAATGGAGAAACCATGTGTGAAAAAGCAATTACACCTTGTGATTCAGTAGCTTGTAGAACCACCTTTAGCAGCAGTAACTTGAAATAATCATTTTCTGTATGACTTTCAGTCTCTCACATAGTTGTGGAGGAATTGTGGCCCACTCTTCTTTATAGAGTTGCTTCAGTTTGTTGAGGTTTGTTGGCTGTTTATGCACAGCTCTCTTAAGGTCCTGCCACAGCATTTCAATTGGGTCGAGGACGAGGTTTAGACTTTGACTAGGCCATTGCAACACATTGATTATTTTCTTTTTTAGCAACTCTGTCATAGATTTGCTGGTGTGCTTGAAATCATTGTCCTGTTGCATAATCCAATTTCAGCCAAGCTTTAGCTGTCAGGCGGATGGCCTCACATTTGCCTCTAGAATACTTTGGTATACAGAAGAGTTTATCGTTGACAATGACTGAAAAGTTCCTAGGTCCTGTGGCTGCAAAACAAGCCCAAATAATCATTCCTCCACCACCGTGCTTGACAGTTGGTAAGAGGTGTTTGTTTATGCTGATATGCTGTGTTTGGTTTTCACCAAACATGGTGGGTGATGTGCATTATGGCCAGCATCTCCACTTTGGTCTTGTCTGTTCAAAGGACATAGTTCCAGAAGTATTGTGGTTTGTTCAGATGCAATTTTGCAAAGCTAAGTCATGCTGCCATGTTCTTTTTAGAGAGAAGAGGCTTTCTCCTGGCAACCCTTCCAAACAAACCACACTTGTTCCATTTCCCCCCCTAATTGTACTGTCATGAACTTTAACATTCCACATCCTAACTGAGGCCTGTAGAGCCTGAGATGTAGCTCTTGGGTTTCTTGCAATTTCTCTGAGCATTGCACGGTCTGACCTTGGGCTGAATTTGCTGGGATGTCTACTCCTGGGAAGATTGGTAGCTGTCTTGAATGCTTTCCATTTTAAATAATCTTCCTCACTGTAGAATGATGAACTTTCAATTGGTTGGAGATGACCTTATAACCCTTCCCAGTTTCATGGGTAGCAACGGTTGCTTATTTAAGAGCATTGCTGCTGTCTTTCCTCCTTGGCATTGTGTTAAAACACACCTGAAAGCTCCAGACCAGCAAACTGCTAAAATTTCAGCTTTTATAGAGGTGGGCACACTTGCTGATGATCAATTAAGCAAGGGCATTTGATAAGCAGCACCTGTCTGCTACTTAGCCACTTAATTCTCATGGAAGCAGTAAGGGGGGGTGCACTTAGTTTTTCACCCATGGCTTCCCCATTTTGGTTTTATATTTGTTAAATAATGACACAGTGTAATATGTCATGCATTGTTCATCTGAGGTTGTATTCACCTAATTTTAAGACCTGCTAGGGAACAAATTATTGTTATTATGCCCTCATATGTAAATTCAAAGAGGGTGTGCTTTCTTTTTCCCATGACTATAGATACAATGTGAAGAAGAGTTTGGATGAGAGAGGCGTGCTTCATAATGGTACATGTGAATAGGATCTAGGTCTCTTAGTTGACCACAAACTAACCATTAGCCAGCAGAGTGATATGACTGCAAAAAGAGCTAATGCAGTTACATTATTGGAAGCATTGTGTCTAGGTCACAAGAAGGAATATTTTCAACTTTTACAATTTTATGTGCTGGTCAAGCTGCATCTGAAGTCTTTGTCTGCTTCTGGGAGCCATCTTTTAAGAATGACATTGGCAAATCAGAGTGTCTTGAGAGGAGGATGACCTTCCTGGATACTGAAGGGTTTGGAAACCAAGTCCTATGAGCAACTGTTGATAGAGTTGGGTATGCTTAGCTTGGAGGATAAAGTGTTGTCTGAAGGGTTGCCATTCAGAAGTTGAAGCTGGCTTGGTCTGTGTTGCTCAAGCAGCCTTAATTATTGGGTCCCAGATATTTGTTTAAGTTGGTTGTGGATAATGGGAGTTGTCATCTAACAACAACTAGGGACCCAAGGTTGAAGAACTCTGTTCTATAGGTCAGGACTAGAACTAGTAGTAGGTTAAAATTACATGGAAGATTTCAGTTAAACATTATGGAAGTTTCCAAATGATAAGAAGAACTATTTGGCAGTGGATATTTCTGACTTGGGAGGTGGTGGCTTCTCCTTTTTCAGAGGGCATTAGCAGAGGCTGAATGGCCATCTTTCATCAGTGTTAGGAACCCAGATATATGAGCTAATTGCCAAATGGCACCTTAAACCTAGGTTACAGTTGCCACAACAGAATATCTAGGTGCCACCCCCTCCCTCAGTGATTTTTGTTGCTGTTGTTCATTTCATTTATATACCACTTTATATTTTAAAGAAAAAATCTCAAAAGTGGTTTATAATACATTAATATATTTTTATTGTAAACACCAAATTAAACATGTATTAACAATTTCTGCTAAAAATGTGTCACATATGTGAATTGCATACTAAATAATAATAATAATAATAATAATAATAATAATAATAATAATTTATTATTTATTATTAATACCCCACCCATCTGGCTGGGTTTCCCCAGCCACTCTGTGTGGCTTCCAACAGAAATATTAGAATACACTAATTTCTTAAAGATTAAAAGCTTCCCTAAACAGGGCTGCCTTCAGATGTCCTCTAAACTAATGCATGCTTCTCAAAATAATAAGTAAGTAAGTAAGTAAGTAAGTAAATAAATAGTGTTGCTGACCCTCCCCAGAGGCAACTGGACATTCTGTTTTGGTGCCTACAACCCAGGTCCCAGAAGCCATTTGGCTCCTAGCTTTTGTATCCCAGTTTCTAACACTGCTCACTTGGGCCTCACAGGGTTGTTATAGGGATTACCTGAAGAGGGGGGAGAATCATGTATTCCTTGGAGAAAAAGGTGGGGTATCAGTGCAGTAAATAAGCTCTCCTTTTTACCTGCTTAAGAAAGCTGGAGCGGCCATCCAGATGGAGATATCACTTGCCAGCCTGGCATCCAAAGTTTTCCATGTGGTTGAAATTAGACCCATGGCAGTTGCAAAATGCTCCTGGTGCCTGAGGAATTTTGAACACTAATCCTCTTAGGGATGCTGTAGTTTCCTCTTAGGGATGCTGTAGTATACTGCGTTGTAGATCCTTTATTGACCACCAGATGGTCTTTAGGACCCCTTCCAACTCAAATTCTCCTATATAACACTGCGAACTTTGTTTGATCTTAATAAAACTGGTATTTTCCACTCCCTTTGACCCCCCCCCCCCGACCAATGTGGATACCTGCTTTTCATTAGGGAGATGTTGAATGTTAATCAGAATTCTTTTTCAAGAGCATTTGTATGCAGTGGCAAGAGATAATAAAGCTTAAATATTTTGTTTATGTGAAACTGAGAGTGAGTAGTATTTATTGCCTAGTGTGAAGTGCAGAGTGTTTTGCAAACTTGTCCTTCCAAACAACAGTTCTGTGGGTAGGGCAGTATTATTTCCTTTGTCCCTCAGATAGGGGCAGTGAGATGGTGCTATGTTCACAGTCACCCTTCGGTGGTTTTGATTCAACGGAGATTAGAACCTGCCTCCTGGTCTGCGTGTGTTATTCTGTGCATTAGATCATACTTGCTGTCTGTATTTGATCTACCAAACTACATATGCTTGTTTTTTGTTTTTTTGTGGGGAGGAGGAGACATACCTCATTTCTAACTACTTTGGCTATAGCATATGCATTTTGCTTTGGCTTAATGGAACTAATATTTGGCCTGATGAAGAGATTTAATAATGAAAGCAGACTGTGAAATTGACTCATTGCAGATTAAGTAACAGTCATCACTTTTAACAACTCCTTCTCAAAAGGGGCTTGAGCCAAGGAGTTGTTAGGTTAGAAGTAAAGTTGTGGGTAGCACAGTTTAAGAAACCTGTTGCATGTTTCTAGTCTAGAATAATTAAACTTTAGTATTGCATTTGAACAGTTTTGTCAGACACTGTTTGGATTTGAAACTGCTTTATTATTCTGAAAACAAGTCTCTGCAGGTTTCCTAAAGTCCTTTTACTTGGCTCTCTTTGTGGGGTGTGGGAAATCAAGCTATAAAAATTGAGCCATGTCACCTTAGTAAGTTCACTAAGAGCTTAACTGCAGAGCTTAACAATCCACTTTAGAATAACCAAGCAGATTCAAATGTAGAAATGGCAAACGTTTCCTGAATTGTATCACTAGTGTGTTGTGCATTGGGTGGGGTACTGAATGTTGAAATGCTCTGCATTAAAAAACAAAGAACACTACGTGCTCATGGATAGCTGTATACTAGGAAAAAGTATTACAGTATTACAGTGTTGGGGGCAAGAAGTGCAGCAATTCTAATTTATTTTTTCATAGACTTACTCTGTTCTGTAAGCATGCTTTAGGAAGACAACCCCCCTTCCACCCTCCCTAATTTCCCTCTGTGCCAGGATGTGTCTGCACTAGTGGAAGTTCACACTATTTGTTTCCCACATAAACTGCTTCAACTGTGTTACCTATCTATAATTGCACAAATGACCAAATTCTTCAGAAATTTATATAAAAAAATTCCCCCCCCAAGATTGTCAGAAGTCTTTGAACTTGCCCTTAAAAGGAGGTGAACTAATAATTTCTTCCTTTCTTCTCAAACTGGGTTATCAAGTTCACTCCACTGTTTCTCAGAACTTATTCGGAAGGTTTCTGTAATTTACTCAGCACCACACCTTAACTAGGTAAGGTTATACCCAAAGAATTTGAACTAGGCACTTCCTGAAACAACTTTCATACCCAACAAAAGTTTAACCCAGAGTCATTTTTAACCCAAAGTTTAATATTAGGTTTCATTTTATCATAATTCATAAATATTTTTTATAAATAATACAAAAATTATACATATTTTGGGCTGCATTCCCTCTTCCATGCAGTTGGGCAATTTATAACAGAAATATTACTGGACTGTCACCTACTCTATTAGTGTCTGTCAGTGCTTTGTGTCATTAGCTTTTTACATAAAAGAAATAAGTTAGCAGTTTCTAACTTATTTCTTCAAGCATTAAATTTTGACTAAAATATGTATGTGTTTCTTTTCTTTGAGTCACACAAATTGCTCTCTTTTAAGGAATAATGTGTTTTACCTAGAAGGTATGCAAATTCTAGAGGATGTGGGTGAGGTCCGTCATGAAGACATGTCAAGTATCAGTTATGCCAGATGCGCTGATCTATTTTACTTTGTTCATGCTATCTTTTTTCACGATGACCTATGTACCTGTTGTAGGTAACTCTAATAATATTTAACTTCATGGTAAATTAGTTGATTTATGAATGAATAGGATATCATTTTAATGGTGATTACTATTTTACCTCTTCTACATGTGGATATATTGTACTAAACAAGCAGTGCATCCTGTCACACTAGCATTATCCTGTCATAGGGAACTTCTGGACTTTTTTTCTGAGTTCATGTATTCCCATCCATACCTTGTGTCAGGACAAGGCCCAGTTTTACTACTAGAAGCAAAGCATAAAATTGGTGCCCCCTCCTTATTGCACATACAAAGGCAACTCAACTGGCAGTTGGCTCATGTCATTGACTTGATTGGACTGATTTGCCATTGATTACTGTATTTTTTCGTGTATAAGATTATGCTTTTTGCTAAAAAGAAAAGGCCCAAAATTGGGTGTCATCTTATACATGGATAGTGAATGCAGAGGGGGGACATGTGATTAATGGCAGCAGCAAGCAGGAGATTGGCAGCAGCCATTGGGCGGGTGAATGGTGGCTGCAGCAAGGCCTGCTGGCGATTGGCTGCGGCAATTTGGCAGGCGATTGGCTGCTGTGGCAAGACGAGTAGGCGATTGGCAGCTGTGGCAAGTAGGCGGGTGGGCTGTTGATGGCGGCGAGCGGGCAGACAATTGGCGGCTGCGGCGAGGTGTGTGATCAGCAGTGGCTGTGCCAAGCGATCGGCAGTAGCGAGCAGGCAGGTGAGCTCCCCCCCCCCAAAAGCTAAATAACTTAATTTCGGGTTAAAAAAATAGGGGTCTTATACGCAGAAAAATGTTAATGGTTGTTGTTGCTGCTGGCAGCAGTCGCAGGAGACAATGGAAAAGTTCACATTTGGGGTAAAGTCAAACTGTTGGACAGTTACAACACCTGCTGTGGCTATAGAGACTGATTTGAGACAGACATATTTTATTGCTGATGGGTCAGATAAAGGTGTTTAGTTTTGCTGCTACACCATGATGCATCATGGAATTTCTTCTCTCTGCTTGCTAAATGATTATCAATAAAAATAACATCAGGTCACAATGCATAAAATTCCACAATGCATATAAAAACATGTAAAACGTTCAAATTGAGAAACAAAGACACACAACTTATAACATTGTGAAAAAATAAATAAATATGTGAACTCTTTCTCTCTTCCCAGCTACTTCTGCTGTTCTTAAAGTCATGGTCTGGGAGAGGCCGTTGTTCAGATGGACTTGATTGAGGTGTGGGTGGTGAGGCTCTTTTGCCCTTCTCTGCTCTTCATAATACATAAGGCATGGTTAGGCAAACTAAGGCCCAGGGGACGGATCAGGCCCAATCACCTTCTAAATCCGGCCTGCGGACGGTCCAGGAATCAGCGTGTTTTTACATGAGTAGAATGTGTCATTTTATTTAAAATGCATCCCTGGGTTCTTTGTGGGGCATAGAAATTCATTCATTTCCCCTGCCCAAAAATATATATATAGTCCAGCCCCCCACAAGGGCTGAGGGACAGTGGACTGGCCTCCTGCTGAAAAAGTTTGCTGACCCCAGACATAAAGTCTGTGGTAGAAAGTAAGCAAGACCCCTGAAATATTTTATTTACCAGACTGACTGAATGAAGGGGTGCTGATTCACTAGTGGCCAAAAATGTGGAAATCTTTAGGAAAAGTTGTATTTCTGAGGTTTGATGGCTCATAACATCAGCCTTTTAAAGAATAAGATCATAAAAAACAATATAATTACTTATCATTAGAAAGACAATGTAATGCAGAATAATGCAACAAACGGTGTTGAATTATCTTTATTCTGTCAAACGTTACAGCCAAATAAAAGGAGTTCTGCACAGAAAACCATGATAACTTTTCACCATTTATGTTAGTACTTGGTGTGGAGCTAGTTCATGTTTTACTTCATGGGAATTTAAAAAATAAAGAATTCCAGAAAAATGTGGCAAGGCATCAGATGCAAGCAGTATTAATATAGATATGGGACTCTAGGAATTAAGAGGGACGGGTGGCGCTGTGGTCTAAACCACAGAGCCTAGGGCTTGCCGATCAGAAGGTTGGTGGTTTGAATCCCTGCGACGGGGTGAGCTCCCGTTGTTTGGTCCCAGCTCCTGCCCACCTAGCAGTTTGAAAGCACGTCAAGTGCAAGTAGATAAATAGGTACTGCTCCGGTGGGAAGGTAAACGGCATTTCAGTGCGCTGCTCTGGTTCGCCAGAGGCAGCTTAGTCATGCTGGTCACATGACCTGGAAACTGTCTGCGGACAAACGCCAGCTCCCTCGGCCTATAGAGCGAGATGAGTGTTGCAACCTTAGAGTCGTCTGTGACTGGACCTAATGGTCAGGGGTACCTTTATCTTTACCTAGGAATTAAGAATACTATACTAATATAGTATACTGTATAATAATTGGCAGTTTGTTTATAAATGAAAGGATGCATTATAAAGCTTAATATATAAATTATTTTGTACAGCTGGCAGAAAAAAGAAGCTCAAGTTAACTATATATTGTGTCTAGTAAATCAGTTAGTATTTATTCACATGTGTCTGACAGCAATTCAAGTAGCTAAAGAAACATAGTTATTAACTCTGATTTTTTATTCAGTGAAAACAAGTACAGTACAGTAGCCCTAGGAATGTCCTTGAGCCTGACATATTTAAGGTCAGTCCAACTTTGTTATGGACTCATAGTAATATGTTTTGCTTATATGTTGTGTCATATTTTTCTCATCCTCCATTTTCCATTCATAAAATATATACAGTACTGTATATATCATGCAGAGAGGAGATGTGGTTAAGAGGATTCGTTCCCTCCGCCCCCATTGTTAGTTCTTTATGGTAGGGTGAGGGAGAACATACATACTAATAAAAATAGGACTTCCCTTGTTTAAACATTACACTCAGTGAGGGAGAAGTGCACTGATTTCCAATCTTGCCAGACATAGATGTGAGGGGTGAGAAGAATCACCCAAACAGGTCCTTTTGTGTAAATTAGAAGCATATTACGTATCAGGATGGAATGCTTGATTTGATACTGTATCAGTTTTGGATTATTAACTCACTGTATCCTTTTAGCTAGCTGTTTATGGGTAACTGTTCTGGGGTAAACTTGCCAGACCTGCTGTTTCAGCTAACCACAGGAAATAATGGGTCAGGCCAATGAAACTCCCCCCCCCCGGGGGTATAGTTATAAAAAATAAGCTGACTTTTTATTATTGTCAATTTTGTGAAAAAAGTTTAAGTGATATAAAGCTCAAATTCCCCCTGTCTCCTATTGTGCTTCACAACGTCTTAGATCTTACTGTTTGGAGAAGAGCTTTAAATATAGTATGCTGTATGAGATGGCTAGCTAGTCCTTCTTTGTCCTGTTTAAGACTTAGTAATTATAGAAATAGGTAACTTTAAAATTGCAATGAGCAAGGGAGTGAGACGTCTGTTGGGGTTTGTTGGAGCCTAAATGTTTAAACAACTCTAGGGAAAAAATCTAACGTACCTTTATCCTTCCCATTTTTTGTATTACAAAATGAAGTAAAACTGTTTTGAAAACAGGAGCAATCTTCAATACTCCTTCTAAAGGTGTCCGTTTTAGTTTTTAAATAAAACTGGGATTTCCTTAGGAAACATATTTCTAAAAACGTAAGTTATTCATGGGAAGCTTGTACTGTACATGCAACTTTTCATAAGATAACCTCTCAGATAGTTCTCCTGCATTAAGGGATATCTCAAAAAATGAAGACAATTTTATATTAGAGAGTTCTTTTGCAGCTGAATTTTAATTATGAAGCAGTATTCATTCCTTCATTCATTTTGCCATTGCAGAATAGGAGTTTAGAGGCAGTGGTTTGAATTCAGAAATGAAGGTGCATAAATGAAGGAAATATCCACTTGCACCAAGACTGGTATCTCAAAATTAAAAAAAATCCTTCCAGTAGCACCTTAGAGAACAACTAAGTTTGCCATTGGTATGAGCTTATACCAATGACAAACTTAGTTGGTCTCTAAGGTGCTACTGGAAGGAATTTTTTATTTTGTTTCGAATACGGCAGACCAACACGGCTACCTACCCGTCACTGGTATCTCAAAAGTTTGCCAATTTCTAATCCTTGCTGTAGCAGCCACCACCACATGCTATGCTGTTTTATATGGTCCCAGCCCCAAACCTCTCTGTTGCTTTTTGGGGAGGATGCACAATGAGGTAGAAAAACTCCATTCTGTGAGCAGAACTCTTCTCATGACCATTGGACCCCAGCCAATAAGGCATAAGCTTAGTTCACGTATAATTCTAAGCCAAACTTTAGCTTTATGTGTTAGCTAGGCTTAATGTGGACTGGAGTTCCCTATTAACCACGAAGCTTGTTCCAGAACTCTAGTTAAAAGCAATTCATGTGCTCTGACATAACCAAGTCAGTTGCTACAGTAGTTTCTACACTGATATATGATATATACATTCTATTTTCAGAAGAATAGCTTTCTGGAGAAAGATGCACTTTGAATCAGGGGCACAACTCACCGGGAGAAATATGCCTGATAAAATAATGCATTCTTGAGGCACCCTCATAGATGTTTTAAGTGTGCCTTTTTATATATTATTCAGATCTAGTTGAGAACAAAAGTAACTTGCAATCAGTGTTGTAAATTTATGTATGGACAGGAAGAGAAAGAAAGAAAGAAAGAAAGAAAGAAAGAAAGAAAGAAAGAAAGAAAGAAAGAAATGCAGTTGGCGAACTAATTTGTATGTGTGAACTTGGTGTGCTATAATGTCTACCCCAGGTGCACAATTTCTAAAATTAGATTCATTGGCTGGAAGTGATGATAGGAAGATAAGGAGAGCTATGCTTGGGATTTTTGCCTTCCAGCTATTGCTATTGCTATTGCTCTTGTACTATAAGGTATTACAGTCAACAAGGCATGGGTCACAGCTTAGTCCCATGATCACCATGTGCTTGGTTAATAAAAGCATTTCTTTCAAGTGAGCAATTTCTTAAAAATAGTGAAAATTTGTGGATTTATAGAAAATGCTTATTAACAGTCTGTTGTAGAGATTTGTATATCAAGATAACTTTTGTAGTTTGTTTTAAAACACTGCAAGCAGAGCTGTTACATAATGTCATCCCATATTAAGCTTTAAATTAAGAAAATTAACAAAAGATGGTGTCACACTTGCGTTGCAGTGCTTTGTATTTTAAATTTCTGTTTTAGATGTACTTACTGGTTGGGTTTGGGATATATGTTTTCTGCCTATAGTAAACATAGGAAACAAAGTTAAAACTTAATTTTTATGCGCAAATCATGTGTGTGCATTTCCCCCAATAAATGAGTAAATAGCTTTAATATACTGGGAATATTTTCTAGCATGTTTGGGATCTGTACATTCACATCATACTTTTTAAGGTGCAAGTTGGTGTGGAAATGGAGTAATTTACTGTTGTGTGCCTGAAATACAGTACAGTACATGATTGAGACCACTCATCTGCGAAGTGTCTGCTCAGTCTGTGTCATTATGCAAGCCCAATTTTAATTCCACATTGCACCCCTAAACCCTTATCCCTCTGGGTTTCTGAACAACAGCCTCTGAGGTCACAATCCTGTTAATTAGCACCAGAAACCAGGGGTGTGTGAGGAGAAATTGGAAGGAGCTATTGCATTCAGAGGAACTGGTGAATACAGATGTTGTAATACAGTGCTTTGTAGATTCTGGATTGCAGGGTCAAGGAAAGCTAAATTCACATTAACATGACATTCCCTCAGCGAACTCATATGGTAGTCTCCTCCCCATTGGGAGGAGAAGATTTGGGAAGGCAGTGTGAGCTTGAGGCCTGCTCCTGTCTTGTCATGTTGTAGGGGTTTGGGTGGGGCTCTGTGTGGATGGAAATTAGTGCCTCACCCCTGCTTTGAATCTGTGGTAAGAAAAGGAAGTCCAGATAGTGTTTTGTTTCATTTGCAATACTTCGGGACCTTGTCTTCCTGCAATCACAGCTTCTATTCATGGGTTCAGGGGAGTAATAAATTCTCTTTTGCACTTGATGAAGGGTAGTATGGGGATCAGTAATGCTGGCCACAGTCTTCAGTGGTACTTACCAAGTAAGTACATCAAAAAATTTCTTACTCAGTGGGATTTATTTCTGCATAAGCATAATAGATTTTCACTGACTGCAGGAGGAGAGAGAAACTACTTTGCCCAGTGTTGCCCTTTTGGGTCTTTCTTTTAAGCATAATCTGGCTACTGGAAACCTCTTGCAGTTACTTCTGCTTCTGTTACTGAATTGCCCACTGTTTCGCTACATGTATATAGCAGTAGTCATTGCTGCTCTTCTAACACACAAAAGCAGTTGCCATAGCACAACGGTGCTTAATATGTGCCAGTTTGTTACAAAAAGTGGAAAGGGCAATAGATTTATGGGAATAGCTTCACCTATGCTTCTGAATCAAACATCTACTCAGATTGCACGATTCAATTATTGTCCTACAGCATGGGTGGGCTCTAGCTGGCTAGCCAGCCATGACAAATCTTCAGTTGCTGTTCTTGGCAGCTACTTTACAGACTCATTGTCTACCATGGTTCATGAATATTGAATATTTTGGAATTGTTGCATATTAAATATTCAAACACTGATCACCAGAAAATAATACTTTGGTTAAATATGGCAGAATGTGCATATTAATTTTGATGGATTCTGAAGAATCCCATTTTCTCTTACAGAAGGCTTTTAAATTTCTAAAAGTTTTGGAGAAGAATAGAATACTTGCTTAGAGGGAAAACACCTGAAAAAATCACTTTATTCAAATGTGATAATAGGATGGAATCTGTAATACTATGTTGAATTATTTTAAGGGCTGATCTCATCCAGCACTTTAGCAGCATATAACCTGTCATCTGCAAAACCTTAAATTAAAGTGAACTGAGCGGTATAAAATTGCTTCTCAAAGAAGACTGCTAGTAGTTGTTCACCATGAATTTCTGCAAAGAAAAAATGAGATGGACCTTGTATCTTGACCAGGTACTTTTAAAAAAAAAATCGCTAGCTGGTTTTAAAAATTTTAATATTTAAGCTTAATACAATTTAAACAAATAATATGCCTTTACATAGAACAAAATAATAATAATAAGGTATGCAGTTTTACAGTTTTATAGACCTTTGTTAGCTTAGTTTGAAATATCAGAAATTATGCTCAGTATTTAAATCTACTATTCTAAATTTTAGTCTTGAGGAAAATTAACTACTGTAATTGTTTTAAGGACTAGTACAAACATATATTCAATTGCTCATCTACCAAATGTTCTCTAGTATTGTATTACATTACCTCTTGCTTTAAATGAATTGAAGGCACTGAAGTCCATTTAATGCTTATACTTTTGTTTGCCACCTTCAAATGCTTGAAGTCAGCAGGCATGTGACAAGTTGTCTTATTTTCTGCATCTATAAAGATAGTTTGAAAAGTCTTACTTACCATTAACACTATGGTATATACTTATTACTTGTCTTGTATTACCTAATTAACAATATCTTGCTTTGAAAGTTTGGCAGAAGAGAAAGGAACCTATCCAAAGCATAGATAAAAAAGAAAAGCATAGATACCGGTAGGAAGAATAAGGTTCTTGAATAAAACTGCAGTGTTACTGGCTTCAAACCAGTTGTAGCATTACTTTGTTCTAAAAACATCTCATGGAAGACTTGTTTTACATCTTGTGCTGGAGTATGGAGGGACATGAAACTAAATCCACAGATTTTCTTTTGCATGTGCAAGAGCTTACAGAAGCAGAATAATGAGAACTGTTCTAGAGCTTGCTTATTATAATATTAAATAAATATATTTTATTCGACCGATAGTCAGAAAGCTTATGATAATATTGGACGAACTCTTAGAATTCATTTGGTTGTACAGCTGTTCATTATACACTCCTCAGCGCAAGACTTTCATGGCAGCTTTTATCTACCCTGATGTAAAGTTGATAAATTCAGTGATTCAGATTATTATTGTTATTGTTATTTATTTTAAATTGCAGCTATAAAGTAAGCTCAGGAGATTTTATATGTGGGTTGGCATCCACATGTTTCTCTGCTAAAGGATTGGTGGCAACTGTAAAATAGATATTTATGGACCTTATTCTTTTATAGGTATTCAAAAAACTATTTTTTCGCATGGTCATAGCAGCTAGTGTGTGTTTGTTGTCCTTTTGTTTATTCCACCCCATAAACAGCTTAATCAAAACTATTTGTTTATACATGGGGATGTTGTCTAGAGTTAATGCTGTAATCCTGTACTCACTCACATAGATTGAAAGAGATTAATGGAACATGCATTTCATAGAGGATTTGAAAGCAAATAAGTTATTTCTTTCTTTAGACAAATGTATAAATGTGGAATAATTTTGAAGCGTTGTTCTTAGCAACTTTAGCACAAGGTTCTTCACAGTATACCAGTGGGATGTGTACTGCCCTGTTATGTTTGTTGTCCTAATATTCATATTATGTATTATCACTGAAAAGATTTAGTCTGAATTCAAAGTGAATAATATTTTCAAGAATACTTACGGTACTAAATATTTATTGGAAAGCTGTGCAATTGCACTTTTCCTTTCTGAAGTAAAGCATAGCCATTTATGTATATTCTAAATCCTTTGCTTGTATGCAGTCTCCCAAACAATTCAGTAGACTTCTTCCAAAATAAAGAAATCACGCCAGCTTCCTAATGAAAGCACTCACACCTGGAGGTTCAATATTTTTATCACTAGGCTGGGAGAATCTTTGATAAACTCATATCTCAGTTCTTTGTCTCTCCTCTACAATGAGATTGTCCTTTTATCATATCTTTCACTGAGGAGTCCCTTATATCTTACAGCTGTAGTTGTAAAGTTGGTGAGTTCTGTAATCAAAGCAAGCAGAGCTTTCCTCTCATGAATAAACCTGGCTTCAAAACCTTAGAGCAATTTAACACTATAAGAGAGCAATGAGTCAATTAACATTTTGACTGTACAGGTATTGGCATAACAAACATGAAAAGGTGGTTTGATGGGGCTTGATTTCTGTTATCCCAAAGACAGGCCTGCATAATGGATCTATGTGTGTTTGAAAATATATTGGAGAGGGGAAAGGGAGTCAGGGAGGGGTTTACTGTTAAACATGGGTGGTAGATCCCATGAAAAATAGCTCTCTGCAATACTGTATAAAATCTGACATTGTTTTTGCATGATCCTGAAAATACCTTGTTTTACAGTCCCAGAAATCTTGGATAGAAAATACTTTCACCAAACGGGAATGTGTCTACATTATACCAAGTTCAAAGGATCCTCACAGGTAAACTAAAAACGATGGAAGCAGAAGGTTTAACTTTGAAGTATAAATTATGTGCTGTTACCATAAGGATCGTGCTCAGAAAATGGATGTTTTGCTCTCTTCTATCCAGTGCAGCCCCCTGCACCTGCCTCAAGCTTCTCCTGAGGAGCTGGGGAAAACTGCAGAGGAATCTGCAGATGATCTTGGGGTGGTGCAAGGGACTGCAGTGGAAAGAGGAGGAGTTGGCCTTCAGTTTGTTCTGAATTCAGTACAGATTCTGAGTAAAAGTAAAATTTAGCTTTTACATTTTTGTTATAATTGAACAGGAGATAGCTAACATTTGTTTTTGTTTGTGAAATATGTTGAAACATATATTTTGCATTCTTTGAAGCCATAGGACTCTGCACAGGTTTTGCTTTGATCAAACTGAAACACATGAAAAATTTGTTGATATGAAGAACATAAACCAGGAAGCTGTTTTCCTTTTTGTTTTTTTAATTGATTTTACAAATATAACAAAACTAAGAAATCAACAATAACAATACTTCCGACCCACCCTTGTTCATTTGGGACATTTCCCAAATAACAAACCATTTTGTTTTCTTCATTTGTAGCACAAATCCCATCTGGCATGATTATACTCAGTTGTCTGCTACCTTACATATATTTTACTGCTGTGGCTGATGTCTGTGTTAAGCAGACCTGGGGTTAAGCATATTTTTTTCAAAAATGTATTTCAACGCAGTGCATTTTGATGTACTGTATCTTTCTGAAAGTGCCATTGATATTTTTAACACTGAGCACTGGATTGCAGCTTCAAACAACTGGAACCTAGTTATTCTTTCCCCAGGGTTTATAATTATCTCTGGGCATTCTTAGTGGCAGCAGTCCCTTCCAAGGGAAATCAGGCTGTCCCTCTCTTTACCTGCATTTTGGAAATGCATAAATACTTTTTTAAAAAACAGGCTTTTGGCTAATAGTTTTATGAAGATTTTATGCTGTTGTTTGTAACTCTTTTCTGCAATAAGTTATTGTGCTGCTTTAAATTATGGTTTATGCACTTATATTATTGTGAGCTGCCCTGAGCTCCCTTTGGGGAAGGGCAGGCTCCCAGTACAGTACGTTTCCGAGCACAATTCAAAGTGTTGGTGCTGACCTTTAAAGCCCTAAACGGCCTCAGTCCAGTATACCTGAAGGAGCGTCTCCACCCCCATCGTTCTGCCCGGACATTGAGGTCCAGCGCCGAGGGCCTTCTGGCGGTTGCCTCCCTGCAAGAAGTGAACCAGGCAGAGGGCCAGGGAACCAGGCAGAGGGCCTTCTTGGGAGTGTCACCTGCCCTGTGGAACGCCCCCCCCCCATCAGATGTCAAAGAGAAAAACAACTACCAGACTTTTAGAAGACATCTGAAGGCAGCCTTGTTTAGGGAAGCTTTTAATGTTTAATAGTAGATTATTTTATTTAAATATTCTGTTGGAAGCTGCCCAGAGTGGCTGGGGAAACCCAGCCAGATGGGTGGGGTATAAATAATAAATTATTATTATTATTACTATTATTATTTAAAAATAATGAATAATTATAACTAAAAAGGTATTAAACATATTTTAGAAATTATTTTTAATTTTTTCATAGCTGTCAAAAGATCTCCCAAGTATTGAGGGATTTGTCCCAACAGTGAATTTCTGTAGACAGTAAAATCTTTCACTTTCTCTATCATATGTGCATCGTATCTGTATTCCGTTCTGTGTAACATTACTGTGATATATCTTCCGTACAACTATGAGCAGTCATTTTTCTATTATTCTCTAGACCATTTTCATGCAAACAAAATTGCCCTCATAAACAGTTACAGTGCTTTCTTCTTAAGAGGCATATCCCAAAATACAGGACAGTAAATAATTTGTGGTGTGAATTGCAGAAAGTAGTGACAAATATATTAAGAGTGATCTCGGTCATATTAAGCCATAAATTGGATTTAATAAAAATACAGGAAAAATTCTAACTTACTTTATTGTATTCTTAATTATAGATGCCTTCCAGGATGTCAGATTTGTCAGCAACTTGTCAGGTATGAGTATGTAAGATGAAGCAATTATGTGTCTCTTTTTTAAATACTGTTTTAATTAATTGACATAAGTAAAACATCAGAAAGCTGATGGTTCTGTAATTTATGTAGAAATGACTGGAAGCAAAAGACAAGTAATAATGTAAAGAATATTTAATTAAAACATGGAAGGATGTGGGTAGACAAGGGAAACAGTGCTGGTAGTGAAAGGTATGTTGACCCTTAGTTGTGGCATTCTAGTTCTTGGGTTTTTAATATTTTCTACATAACCCTTATAAGTCATCCTATATACCTTTGCTCTGACTTTTCTTATGTGAACTGCTTATCAGATAATGTCAAAGCCTTCCAGCGACTAGGAAACACACACAAAAATATGACCAAACATTAAGTTTTCCCAGTTCTGCCCCTCTCCCCCCGAAACAGAAGATTAATGTATAAGATTTTGCTATAAGCCTATGTGCAAAGTCAGTGGGTGCCAGTAATCAGAGTCTTCTTTTGAATATCATATTTTGATAAAATTGTCCACATCAAATGTGCTGTTCAAGGCATGAACACTTTTTGTCAATTTTTCAGGTAAGACATTTGTCTATACGTTCTGTGAAAACGTATGAAAAGTAAAGAGTTCTGTGTAAAGTCAATTGAGTTGATTTTCTATTTTTCTATGCTCTGGCAATATTTAAAGGATTTAAAGACAACTGGTTCAGAAATTTTGCCAGAATCGTGCAAATCAGCTTCGATAGTTACTTTAAAAAAACAAACACCTAAGTGCACAAAACTATTAATAAGTATCCTATATAATAAAGTCCAAGTTGTCCCGTGTGTCCCTGGGGTACAGCGCATGTACCCCAGAGACAGGGATTGGACAGCAGAGACTGGACGCACACACACGCGCGCTCCCCCCCACCTACCGTTTCCCTGCGGCTGCCAACCGCCGCTCCTGGCTGGACTGAGCGTTGGCTGGGGGGGGGGAAGCGCGCACGTGTGTGCGTCCAGCGAGGACAGGTCTCCTTCCTGTCGCCTCCCGTTTGAGCTGGTAGTGGCGCTCCTGCTGACGGGGCAGCCGGTCACCCCCGCCGAAGCCTCCCAGTCCCCGGGCTCCTGCTGCTGCGGCTCCGGCGGCCAGGCTTTCCCCGTCGTCGTCGTAGGCGAAGCCTGCGACGAAGCGCACTATGGCTGAGGGAGGCGGCTAGGCCCAGGCGCCGGACTCCGCCTCCCCTCGCGCCTTCCCCTCGCGCGCTCGACGGAGGAGCCCGTAAGAGGAGCAGCGAGGCCACGGCCTTCCCTCCCTCTCTGCACTCAGCTGCGGGGCACGATGGGATAGCGAGTTTGTTTACTTGCGTTCCTGGCGCGCCCCACGGCAGAGCGCGCGCGAGAGAGAGAGTGCTCCCTCTCACATATCCTCTAGCGCCTGTTTTCTAAACGGGCTGAACAACACTAGTTTTTATCCTAAATTGATGCATATCCAGTACTGTGAGAATGGATAACAGCTTATGCGATTCCCTCTTGTGTGCTTCCCCAATTCCGCAAATTGCGATGATTATCTGCAGGTGCTGCTGTGGTCGCTTGGTCCGCCAACATGCTTGCTTTACTGCCAGCCTTGCCATGAAATATTCAGATGTGAAACTGGGTGAAAATTTTAATCAGGAGGTAGAAGAATGGTCTGTAGAAAAACATACTGAGCAGAGTTCAACAGATGCTTATGGTATCATAAACTTTCAAGGAGGCTCTCATTCGTATCGAGCTAAGGTCAGTGTCAAATGTTCCATATATTGCTTAATGGTAGAGTGGAATAATATTGAAATGAATTTACAAGTGAATATGAAAACATGTATCTAAACATGAAGGTATTAGCATGTAAAGAGATGAGTGAAGTCAAGGTTCCATATGAATTATTTGCACTTTACATTTTAAATTTATGTTTGTGTCCCCCACCTCAAATTGAAGCAATTAGTACATTATTATTATTATTATTATTATTATTATTATTATTATTATTATTATTATTATCACACCACCTTTCATCCAAACACAAAAATACATAACATAATTTTTAAATTAATAAGTTAGAGAAAACAAGTTACAGATAAATTATTGAGGTTGCAAAGTTGCTATATCGGTAACATCTTTTAAAACACAATAAAAAGAGAACATTTGAACTACCTGTGCCATACTGCTTGATTATTTTTTATGGGACGATCAAACCAATTAACACACAAATAGCTTAATGTTAATTGGAGTTAAATAATATTGATTAAGACACAAAATATTAACAAAGAAGCTATCTTAAACTGGTTACTATGGAATCACCTTTTTGACAAAATGTTCAATGCTTTCGCAGTGTTTACAAATAAAATAAACTGTGTAGCAATAAGGTTTTTAAATATCATTATTGTGACATATTCAGAATCCTCTGGCAATTCTCTAATTCCCATTAGAAATTTTCATGCATTAGGAATGACCTGTGAAATGCCTATTTACCCTTGCATAAGTATGGTTATAATGTCCTGATTGCATTATTTAAAAAAGGTTAACCCTTCCCAACTCTTTTTTGTTAGTATGTGCGGTTGTCATATGACACTAGACCTGAAGCCATCCTACAGCTTATGCTTAAAGAATGGCAGATGGAACTGCCCAAGCTCGTTGTTTCTGTTCATGGAGGGATGCAAAAATTTGAGCTTCATCCACGCATTAAACAATTGCTTGGTAAAGGCCTTATTAAAGCTGCAGTGACAACAGGAGCCTGGATTATAACTGGAGGAGTGAATACAGGTGAAGTCTTGACTCTAAATATACTTTCCACTTCACATGCATTTGAGACACCTGGATATCATCTTCATATGACTATTTTGATGTCGATTTGGCATCAAAATGATAGCAGTCTGCATGGCCATGTGGACAGCAGGCTTGGAATCATCAGGTGTCATGTTGGAAATGACATACATCCACATTGCCAGAAACTACCAGCTAAAGTGGAGCTGCTTATGATACAGATTCACAGAGAATAAAACTACTGAAGGTGGTACCCATAATTGGCCTAGAAACTTGTGCTCCAGCTCAAAAATGTAGGAGTTGAGAAGGTGCCCTTCATGACGATCTGATTGATAATTGAATTTCGGATAAGCAAGCTATGATGTGACACATTGGAACTGTTTCATAAGAAACTACCTTTATATCCTGGCGTATAAGACGACTTCCTAACCCATGAAAATTGACTCAAAAGTCTTATAAGCCGGGTACTAGAATCTGTGGTTGCCGCATATGGTAGGGGGAGCTCAAAAACGGGCGTGGCACATGGCACAGTTTCCCTAAAGGAGTCCCTGAAGAAGCGCTCGCTCGGGAGAGGGCTGCTGTCCGCAGGGGCGAATGGCTTCGCGACCCGGATTAGCGCCTCTTCATCGGCACACGGGGGTGCCTGAAGTGGGGCGGCAGTATAGCAGAAGTCCTAGAGAGGATAGCCCTCTCAGCCCAGCTGCCCGACAAAAGGGGGGGAAGGGAACAAAAGGAAAGGCTTTCTTGCACTGTCTGCTCCTGCTTTAGAGAGGGAGAGGGGGCTGGGCTGAGTGTGCTCGGCGTTAAAAGGAACTGAGCAGGAGTCCTAGAGAGTATAGCCCGCTTAGCCCAGCCGCCCGAAGCTGCACGTGTAGGAACAAGAACAAAAGGTAAGGCTTTCCTGCAAGGAGAAGGCTGCTGTCTCTCTCCTTTGCAAGTGCTGCCGTCTGGGTGGGTGGAAGGTGCCCTTGCTTTAGAGAGGGAGAGGGGGCTGAGCTGGGTGGCTCGGCTTGCCCAGCCACCCGGGAAGGCTTTCCTGCAAAGAGAAGGCTGTTGTCTCTCTGCTCTGCAAGTGCTGCCTTCTGGGTGGGTGGAAGGAGCCCCAAAATGGGGGGGGGGGGAGAGAAGCGGTAGCGAAAGGGCAGCTCTCCCAGGAAAAGATGTGGAGAAAAGGCCATCGAGTTTCAATGAAACCCAGTTCTCCCCACAGGAGCATAGGAAGTTGCCTTATAGACCATAATATGCCATTGATATACTTATGACATCAGATGATGAACAGGAGGATTTTGAAGGCTTTTAAAGGGAAACTGATGAATTAAAATTACCATATTGAAATCAAATCTGATGTTTCTTTAATTTTTATTTGGTGTGCGGTGTGGTGGAAGAGGGGTAGTCTTACACGGCGAATATATACCAAACTCTATATTTTAACTGGAAAAGTTGGGGGGTCGTCTTATACGCCCAGTCGTCTTATATGCCGGAATATACGGTAGCTGGCCCGGCCACGCGTTGCTGTGGCACATCCCTGTGTTTTCCCCCACCCTGGCCCAATCCATGACCTATTCCGCCTCCCCCCCAGTTCATCCCTGTGATTCCCCCCACCCTGTCCTGACCCATGACCTATTCTGTCCCCTCCTCCCCCCAACACCCACCCATGCAAGTCCCCACCTCCATTCGGCCTAGTTCGGCCTAGTCTGTAAAAGCGAGCCAAGGTGCTGTGGAGAGGGAAGGTTTTCTAGCTGCAGTACCAGTGTAGCCGCCGATAGAGGGCGAAGGTTTTCTAGCTGCAAAAGGATACGGCGTCTGTTCCCTTGTTGTCCAGTGAAGGGCGCTATGGTTTTTTGGGGGGAAATTCCATTTTTACCTGTCAAAGGTTTGGCATGTGTGGAATCTAAGGTTATGTTGGCACTTGCGTATTGGTACTGGACGCTGTGTCCAAATTTGAACACAATCGGTCAAGCGGTTTCCGAGAAAAGTGAAAAGTCCCAAACATAGACCCTTTACATATATATATATATATATATATATATATATATATATATATATATATATGTGTGTGTGTGTGTGTGTGTGTGTGTGTGTGTGTGTGTGTGTGTGTGTGTGTGTGTATGTATTGTTTCAGTCCAGCAAGCTTTTTAACTCAGGCATTGTGGAGGGTGTAAAATGCTTACTTTAAGAGTGTGGGTTATAGAAGCACTTGTGCATGTTGACATCATAGATACGCATTTTAGGCTCAGTTTCTTTTGGAAAGCCCATTCATGTCACCAAGATTTGTTTGTAATTAGGAAGACTCAAAAGTTAACCTTAGTGTTTACACATTTTTACAAGTCTTTCTATAATATAGTAAAAATCGGTCTTAAATGTATTTCAGTGCTAGTGTTAAAACATTACTTTCCTTTCCAAATTGAGCAAAGTGCTTTTTGCTTTTCTGCTTTGTGCTAAAGCATGATGTGAACTGAGCCATTGGGTTCAGTAGATATTTGCCACCAGTAGAACATACATTTAGTAACACTACAATATTCTTTGATCCTGAACAGGAGTTGCAAAGCACGTTGGTGATGCCCTCAAGGAACATGCCTCTCGATCATCTCGAAAGATTTGCACTATTGGAATAGCTCCTTGGGGAGTAATTGAAAACAGAAATGACCTCGTTGGGAGAGATGTAAGTTTGCCCATTTATTATTGCTGTGCTCTCAAATGTTAATGAAAAGAAGAAAATTCATAAGTACATTAAGGCTTTGATCAGAATTATTCAATTCATGGAATAAGGTTGTGATGTGAATAGGAAACTCTTTTTGTGAAATGGATGTCACTTAGCCATCCCAGAACCATGTACACGCAGGTCCCGCTTTGTGAACACATGTTATGTGAAAACTCAACTACATGAGGAAATTGTGCCCAAACCTAGCTATACAGCTATACAAACTTGTACAAACAGTTGGGTGTGTTCTGAAAGAATCTCAGTGAAATTAAAATAACAGCTTTAAAGAAACTCATTTAGTCCTCTTCTTGTTTGTTTTTTGCTGGTTGGGGACAGCCATTTTTGGTGCCATGTTCCCTGTTGCCTGTCTCCTTTCCTCAGTTCAGTTCCAGCTGCATCTCCCTGCCAGCCACACCATCTCTTCCCTCCCCTTCTCAGATCCTCTCCTTAAACTTTTCTGCAGAGAAGCTTCTTGTGAGGGAGCAGCACCATGCAGGATCAGATATCAATGCTTAACAGCTGTTAAGTGGAAGTATTGGATCCTGCATGGTGCTTCTCCACGAGCAGCTTCCCTTAGAGAACTGTGATCTCCCCGCCAGCCATACCAGCTCTCTCTGCCTCGCCTCTTAAGTTTTTCTGCCTGTGCCTTCCTACCCTAGTGTAGTTCTTACTGCGCTGCTGCTTCATGAACAGCTTATATGCACACAAGTTAAGGGGAGGATCTGGTCCTACACACTGTGAGGTGAAAAAGGAAGGAAGGAAGGAAGGAAGGAAGGAAGGAAGGAAGGAAGGAAGGAAGGAAGGAAGGAAGGAAGGAAGGAGAAGGGCTGGGGGTGGGTGGGGAAGATGCTGAGCTGAGGAAAGGAGCCAGAATGACTGTACACAACCAGCAAAAAACAGTAAGAAGATGACTAAATGACTTTCTTTAAAGCTGTTACTGTATTTTATTTTTGCTGAGATCATTAAGGAAAGTAATTCTCTGAGAGGTGAGGGGGCAGTTATGAGCCATGGTTTTTTTTTGTCATTTCTTCTTGGTCAGGAAAACACTGGGATTTTCCTATTAGGAACAATTGAAATCAGTGGTTTTCTATGTGAATGCTCACCTAATGAACCAATTCTAGAGAGCAGATTGTGTTCGCAAAATGGGACCTGCGTACATAGGCATGCCAGAATCAATCTAGTCTACTTAAAAATAACCCTGTCTGGAAACTTTGAAAACCTCAGTCTTCCAATGAGATATTTTAGAGTAAAAACCATCTTAGCAATGATCATTGGTTGCTTTTTCCTTGCCGTGTGCTTACCTCATTGTGATTTTATAGAATAAAGAATCCCAATTATGAATAAGATTAATGTGTTGATACTTCCTGGTATTACAACTTGCTTTATATGGGAATGAAGCAGAAATCTGCAGCTGATGGATAAACAGATCGTTGGCAATTGGCAAATGAAAAAGGAATTTTGAAGCCTGCCACATTTTTTTTTGGGGGGGGGAATCAGGTTTATGTCCATGCGAAGGTCTTTTTGTTTTGTTTTATGTTTAGGTTGTTGCTCCATATCAAACCCTGCTGAATCCTTTGAGCAAACTTAACGTCTTGAATAATCTTCATTCCCATTTCATACTGGTGGATGATGGAACAGTTGGAAAATATGGAGCAGAAGTGAAACTACGAAGAGAACTGGAAAAAACAATTAACCTGCAACGGATCCATGCACGTATGTGTGGACCATTATTAACTAATTAGGTGGTGTTGGCCCTTTTTGTTCTATATGCAGTGTGGGGGTTGGAACTTAAGCTGGTAAAAAGTTGTCTTGACTTGCATTATTTGGGGAGCTGGGATTGCAGGTTTCATTGCTTCCCCATTTAGAAAATTAACTGCCAGTAGAAAAATAGCAAGTCAAGGAGTACTGATTTTCTCTTTACCGGGACTTGGATTATTAAGGATAATTGAAAGAGGCACTCTCCACCCTGCCACTAGAAGTAGTACCATCCAGGAAAAACTTTACTACTTCATTTGATTCTCCTGGATGCATTTTTTTTAATTATTATGATTGACTTCCCATCATTCTGCATTGCCACTCTCATGGTAGTTTAATGAAATCTAGAGTAATCCCAATATAACCAATGGTTAAAAAACAGTTAAAAACAGCAGAATAGTGTAAGCATATAGTAGTAAGAAAATAATTTCAGCCAATGTTTAGTTGTTTAGTCGTGTCCAACTCTTTGTGACCCCATGGACCAGAGCATGTCAGGCACTCCTGTCTTCCACTGCCTCCTGCAGTTTGGTCAAACTCATATTGGTAGCTTCGAGAACACTGTCCAACCATCTCGTCCTCTGTCGTCCCCTTCTCCTTGTGCCCTCAATCTTTCCCAACATCAGGGGCTTTTCCAGGGAGTCTTCTCATCTCATGAGGTGGCCAAATTATTGGAGCCTCAGCTTCAGGATCTGTCCTTCCAGTGAGCACTCAGGACTGATTTCCTTAAGAATGGATAGGTTTGATCTTCTTGCAGTCCATGGGACTCTCAAGAGCCTCCTCCAGCACCATAATTCAAAAGCATCAGTTCTTCAGTAATTAGCCTTCTTGATGGTCCAGCTCTCACTTTCATACATCATTACTGGGAAAACAATAGCTTTAACTATACGGACAATGTTTAAGTCTAAACCAATCTTAAGATAAGATATGCCCCCTTTGGCTTGTTCTGGTCAGTGGTCTATCAGTGGTTTTTCTGGCCACTAATTTTTTTTCAGTAGTAGTCTTAAGTTGGATATTATTAGGAAATACATAATTGTTTAGGCCCAAGACTGATGGCAGTTTAGTCCATCAACGTCTGGAGAGCCACAGGTTCTCAATGTGTGGCCTAGGCTGTCTTTGCCCAAGAGGAGTCACAGCTGATTGACCAGCCTTAACTATTGAAAGAGGCTTCATGCCACAGATGCCATCAACATCAAGAGACGGGGCCAGATGTAACAATACCCGCAGGCTGTGAGTCTGATCCTTTAGGATGCAGTCTTGTCAGCAATACCCCCCCCCAATCCAATGCATTACACACCAATATATCTGCTTAAACTGTATTTCATTCCTTTTGAGTTTGAGTTCTCTAATCGGTTTCAGACATTACAAAGGTGCACAGTGAATCGTAAGTGCGAGTGATTTGCACTTCAAGTCCTACTTGCACTCTGTAACAACAGAAATTCTTCTCTGTTTGGGGCAAAAGTTATTGTGGGCATGCAACGCTTAGATCTGTATATGAATAACATAAGGAAACTCTGACCTTTTTATACTAATCTGTGTTGCGTCAGTCACAGATTAGCTGTTAAGTATCATTTGTATAAGCTGGCTTCTGGGGAATATAGTACATCTACTCCCAAAATGTTTTTAAAACCAATTATCCTGTTTTGACTAGGAGTTGGTAAAGAGAAGCTTTATAGTGCTTCCGTATTCTGTATTTGTTGTAACTATGGGCTACATTTTTACTGTATACAGTTATTATGTGTTTACAGTTTCTCTTCCATTTGTGTTTATGCTGACACAGTTGGCTGCAGTTTAATTAGGCCTTTGAAATGTGTAAACCACACTTTAGACCTTGTGTATGATTAACAGTATTTAAATGTGTGCTACTCAGCCTCTTGACTTGTTTGTGCAATAGAAGGAATAAGGTGAGTCTAATATTATGCTAGGAATTTTGAGCAGTATTTATGCTTACCACTGCTGAGGAAGATTAGTTTTTGGTGAAGATTTGTATGCATAGTTGCCTTGAACTGCAGAGAATGACTTTTCTGTGTTATTTTGTATTCACATTTTTAGTTCCCCAAAAGACCTTTTCAATTCCTTTACTTTGGTAGGGCTGCCAGACCTGAAGCATTTAGTTTCTGCAGTGTGCCTTCAAACCATCACCCTAGGCCAGGAGTCAGCAAACTTTGGTCCACTGTCCCTCAGACCTTGTGGGGGGCCGGACTATATTTTGGGAACCCCGCCCAACTGACTCTCCCCTCCCTTCTCCACAGCACCGGATGAGCCCCAGTGGCTGCTTACCTGTGCCTTGCGAGCGGCAGGGGCTGGTAGTGGCGGGACGATGAGTGGCGCGAAAGGGCTGGCTCTGGAGAGGGGCTGCTTAAAATGATGCTCAGCCAACTGCGGCTCAACAAAGCCCAGCCCGCTTCCTCCTCTAGGCAGGGTGGGGAGAAGCCAGGAAGAGGGAAGGAGAAGGCGCTGCCGCGGTGTGTGTGTGTGAGAGCGGGGGGGGGGGGATGGCGCAGCCTGAATGATCAGAAACCCACACCGATCCATTCGGTGATTTCCTGACCGTCCACAGGCCGGATCCAGAGGGCAATTGGATCTGGCCCCCAGGCCTTAGTTTGCCAACCCATGCCGGTTGAGATGCTGAACAAATGTTTGATAAACTGTGGTCAAATGTTTGATGAGTTCTTGGACTCATGGAGAGTTGTTGTTGAATAAGATTTTCACGTGAATAGAGGGAGGAGCTTCAGTGCTTTGTATAGTGCATTGCCCCTTCCCATGACTTGGACGAGTAGAAAAACTGTGCAAAACAGTCAAAACCACGAAATAAATTGTATAAAAGAACAAATCCTGCAATTCTCCTTAATTTATACGGGCTGCATAATTGAGCTTTTTGTTGCAGGGCTTAGCTTAGCATTTTTAAAGAATAACACTTCTGTTGTAGATGTACAAAGCCCTGTGGGTTGCTTTGGTTCTTTATAAACATTTTTTGAGTACTGTATAAGTCATTCTTTCTGAGTTGAGTTTTAATGAACTGTGTTGTGCTTATTCCGAAAAAGACATAATGAAAAAAGAAAAGAACTGCATTGTTTTTTTTACCTCTTTTGTCTAGGAATTGGCCAGGGTGTCCCTGTGGTTGCACTTATATTTGAAGGTGGCCCCAATGTTATCCTCACAGTTTTGGAATACCTTCAGGAAAACCCACCTGTGCCAGTGGTGGTCTGTGAGGGGACTGGCAGAGCTGCAGACATCCTAGCTTATGTATATAAACAAACAGAAGAGGGAGGGTAAGTATAGGAAGCTGCCTTCTGCTGAGTCAGAACATTGGTCCATGTAGCCCAGTATTGTCTTCTCAAAGTAGCATCTGTCCAAGGTCTGTCCAAGTTTTCTTTTTCCTCTCTTGCTACTTGAGATCTTTTCAACTGGAGCTGCTGGGGATTAAACCTGAAACCTTGCCCTCTACCTCCTGAGTCACACCCCCTCCCCTTGATGGGAAGAATACTTCACATGGTTCTGTGTTTCAATTGATTCTTGTTTCATCTCAGGAATATTCCTGATGGAGCAGAACCTGAAGTCATTTCAACCATCAAAAAGACATTTAATTTTGGTCAGAGCGAGGCAGTTCATTTGTTCCAGACCTTGCTGGAGTGCATGAAAAAAAGAGAACTTGTGAGTAAATGTCTGCATACGATACCATGACAATAGGGTTGTGTAGTAACACTCTTTAGTTTTGTACTTTTCTAAATAAATGTTTGATTAATCACACCACCTATGAAAAATTAAAATAGACCAGCCTTCCCCCATTCCTCCATACCTTTCTCCAGAGTCTGCCATCCTTAGGGCCAAGCCCAAAGGCGCCAAGGGAGCAATGACAATAACTTAGTTGTATGCAACCCCACAAGTTGATGGCGTGTCTGAGCTGAGCCTCATTTCTTTCAAAAAAATATGTTTACGCTTTCCTTTTTTCCATTGGGTTGATATTTGTTTTTTGTCTTTCAGTCAAGATCCAAAGATCTGTCCAAAGATCTGTGTTGTACCTGCAGATCTTGAATAAGTGTACAGTACAGTATTATCAAAACCAATGAAGGTTTTCAAAAACCAAACATAATGCCAAAACATTGTGTGATGATAACATACTGTGAACCCTGGAGTGGGTTTCGGCTTTCAGTCTCCCTACTTGTCTCATGTGTTACAATTCCCTCTCTTCTTGGTTTATGACAAGCTGTCATTTGCTGATACATCTGAATTAGTAAATTAAAATTTGTGCTTGCTGTGCAATTGCTATTTGATGCTGTGATGCTGTTTTCTAGCACTGGCTTGCAAGGCAAACACAAACCATGTCCTGTGATTCATTTGAAACAGCAAACTATCGTGTTTTCTTGTTTCAAACACAGAAAGGATAGAGGGAATTGTTATATAAAAATTCAGACCTAACTGCAGGCTCATGCATATAAAGCTTTGGTTATATTTGAACCACTCCACTGTGTGTGTATCACCAGGGAGCGGGCATTGGAGAAAATCTCATTGGTGAGTGAAAGCCTTTGGGCCAGCCCAAAGCAGCCCTTTGGATCTTGGCCACAATTAATATTTTTAAAATTAGCATCTTGGTATATCTAGTCTAGTGAAATTTACTGAGGTTAGCACTGGCATTTGATTTTATCGTGTCAACATCTGAATATGCAAGAGCCTTGGACATAATTTGGAAAGCATTTGCTAATCTTTAAATGGTGGTCTCTGAATTACATGTGTAATAGTAGTAGTATTAGTTGTTAACTGTAGAATAGTACTGCTGATTATTAACTGCAGTTAATTATTCTGCAGTTTTCTTATATGGTTTTGGAATTCTGTATATACAACAGCAGTTTCTTTTAATGCATTTTCTTTAGTCTTGTTAGGGTTTATGGCTAGACAAATGAACTGTTACAAATCAACCATATGTAAAGGAACCTTTATGAGATTGAAAACTCCCCCCCCCTCTCTTCCCAATATAATTTTCAAAACAGATCACTGTGTTCCATATTGGATCCGATGAGCATCAAGATATTGATGTTGCAATCCTCACAGCGCTGCTAAAAGGTGAGTTTTTGACCTTAAAAGCATATGTGTACTGAATGTTTTTGGGGTGGGGATGATGGGCTTTCTGATTGGACTGATGGGAGTTGTAGTCCCTCAGCATCCTGGGAGCACCAAGTTGGCTGCCACTGCTTTTCATAGTGTCATCTTATCCTACATAGCCATTTCAATATAGCTTTGTGATAACTTCATAAAACTCTTCCAAAGTGAGTGCATTGCTTTCTGGATCTGAATAGGCAAACACTTTCTCTCCTTTTCACAATACCATCCAAAATATTACTGGGGACATTGTGGTTATTATTTATTTATTTATTTATTTGATTTGATTTGATTTGATTTATATACCACCATTTATCAGAAGATCTCGGGGCGTTGTACAACATTAAGAACATATTTTAATGAAGCATAATAATAAAAACACAATACAAACCATAATAATAGACAGCATGATAATAAAATAATCACAATAACAGTCCCCCCCCCAAAAAAACACGTTTAACAGGCCGTAGATTATTTAATGGCTGAAGGAATGTTTTTGCCTGGCACTTAAAGACATGTGATGAGAGGTTGTTCTTAAAAAGTATTGAGGTCCTGAGCAATTTAAGGCTTTATGGGTCAACACCAGCACTTTGAATTGGGCCCAGAAACTAACTGACAGCCAGTGCAGTTGTGCCAGGATCAGTGTTATATGCCCCAAACATCGTGTTCTGGTGAGCAGTCTGGCCACAGAATTTTGCACCAGCTGAAGTTTCCAAACTGTCTTCAGAGGCAGCCCCATGTATTACTCATTGCAGTAATCCAACCTAGTGGTTACCAGAGCTTTGGCCACAGAAGTTAGACTACCTGGCCACCAGTCAAAGTTGACAGAAGGCACTCCACGCCACCGAGTATTACTTCCTTCTCCTTAAGAGGGAGTGTAACTCCTTCAAGAATAGGCAGTCTCCCCTCCATCCAGTCTAGGGAACTACCCACTAACAATTGACATAAGCTTTCACAAATTCTGCCCTTTTCGGCTCAGCTTTACTAATAAGCCATAATCTGTACCACTCTAAAAGAGGGCACATCTTTTTTTCAGCATATATGTTCTATTTTAGCATGAATTGTATAGGCTATGCATTATTTCCCTAGCATAAGCTAAGGCATGAAATCAGCTGAAAACAAGAATTTTGTGGTGAACACGTTTGAATCTGTTTTCTGTGTTTTTTTCTAGGCACAAATGCTTCTGCGTTTGACCAGCTTGTTCTTACACTTGCGTGGGACAGAGTTGACATTGCCAAAAATCATGTTTTTGTTTATGGACAGCAGTGGCTGGTATGTAGACATGGTTGTTCATAGCAGTGACTTATTAATAAGATGTTGAATTATTGTTAAGGAATTGTCTGTCAAAACCATAATGCTCTGGTGTAGACAGAAAGCTTCCTGATCACCTAATCATACAGTCTCAGACACTCTTTGCCTTTCCCTCTCCTATGCAAATTGCCCCCTTTCCCTGTTTGGAGCAAATTATATTTTGCAGACAACTGTACTTAGTGCGAAGATGAGTACTAAGAGCATAATGTGAACCAGCAAGGTGCTCAACAATCAAGTTGCCAGGTGATTGAGCAGGTGTGGTTGCCATGCAACTTCAGACACTCTTGGATCTCACTAGTAATTTAGGCCCATTTCAATCTGGTTTCTGATCTGGATTTGGCACTAACACTGCTTTCATTGGGGAGAAGAACAAGGAAGTGCAACCCTGTTAGCTCTTCTGGATTTATCTGTGCTGTTTGTTATGATTAATAGTGGTATCCATTCAAACTAAGTGTCTGTGGTGGGGATCATGAGCATTTCACTGCAGATACAACTTTCAGACTTTCAGTTGGCACAAAATAAAGTTCCTTGATGCAGAATTTGACTTCAGTCTCTTAAGAGGTGTCCAGATGCATAAGGAACAAAACAACTTTCCAAAATATATACCGTGTTTCTCCAAAAATAAGACACCGTCTTATATTTATTTTTCCTCAAAAACAACAACACAGTGGCTTATTTTCAGGAGATGTCTTATTTTTTTAATTAAGTATGGTACAGTTTAACCTACAAGGTTAAACTGCCTATCACTATGGCTTATTTTTGGGGTATGGCTTTTTTTGGGGTATGGCCTATTTTCGGGGTATGGCTTATTTTCGGAGAAACACATTAGTAGACTTTGGCATATACTAGTTTTCTCATTTCTCATATTATTTCAATTTAAGGATTGTCTTTATTTCTTCAGGTTGGGTCTTTGGAACAAGCTATGTTAGATGCCCTTGTGATGGATAGAGTTGCCTTTGTGAAACTTCTTATTGAAAATGGAGTGAGCATGCACAAATTTCTTACAATTCCCAGACTGGAAGAACTTTATAACACTGTAAGTGGATGCTAATTCTTATTTTTTAATTGTTATTAATTACATCCATTAGTCACTTTTTTGCCGTGTCAACAGAGTGATTTGCAATATTTTAAAAGCAAGAAACCCCAGATATATACATTAAAACCAACATTAAAAAAACTATAATGAAATATCCCACCCACATGAAAAGGCAATAGATAGTTAAAAGCCAAATGCCCGATTAAAAAGGAATTGGTTTTTCCTGGCACTTAAATATATTTAATGATGGCACCAGATGAGCCTTTCTTGGGAGAGCATTCCATAAGCAGGCAGCCACCTGTTTTCATGTTGCCACCCTCCAGATCTCCATGGAGAGGGCACACAAAGAAGGGCCTCAGATGATGATCACAGGGTCCAGGTTGATTCATATGTGGAATAAATTTAACAACAATTCTCTTAAGATTCCTAATTTGTATTTCTATTTCATTTATAATTTTCATATGAAAACATGCATTCAAAGTGAAATACTGTTTGAGATTGATTTGGGTAACAATTGAGGGGGGTGTTTAATGGAAGGTTGTCATTTTTATATCAGCAACTTTAAGTAACGGTACGTGTAAAACATGAGCCTGCATTCTGATTGTGCAAGTATTTGGAGCACACATTGAAGAAAATAATATTATTATCCTGCATTCAAGAGCTGATCTCAGCCAGCTTATGATGATGACATTGAGTTTACCTGTGGAAATTGAAATGCTGATTGCATCTTTTGGATATAAATAAGTTTATAGGGAATTTTTAATTACGTCCGCCTCTTGATGCTGTAGAAGCATATGCTGCTGTTGCTAATTTTGCTATCTGGTCTTTGACCACAATAAAGATTTATTGACTGCATCTTTTGGAAGAGCCAAATAGTTGACAAAATTCCTTCAGTAGCACCTTAAAGACCAACTAAGTTTTTATTTTGGTATGAGCTTTCATACCAAACTAAAAACTTAGTTGGTCTTTAAGGTGCTACTGAAGGAATTTTTTTATTTTGTTTCGACTCAGACCAACACGGCTACCTACCTGTAACTAGAACAAATAGTTGCCATTTCTTTCACAAGGCTAAAAAGTGATAAAATCTAGCTCAAGAGAAATGAGTGTGTTTTGAAACAGCAGAGGACTGAGAAATTAGATTCAAGGGATTAGTTGCAAACCCTCCTCACACTTCAGATGATTAGCCCCAAAATTATTGAGGAGAAAGGCTAGGAGGGAAATTACAGCTGCTACTGGAGCTTTCCTCTGCCAGTTACTGCCTTATTTTGGGTTACGGATTAAACCCTTAGGGAAGGTTGGACATCTCTTACTGACTCACAGGATTCTTCTAAGTGAAAAATACAAAAAAGCTGTTAATTATCAAAAGATCAGTTTTTATTTTCATGTTTGCAGGGAAGCATAGACTTTCTTTATGCCTGGTGAAAGCTTTGGTTAGGTAAAGGTAAAGGGACCCCGACCATTAGGTCCAGTCGCGGACGACTCTGGGGTTGCGCGATCATCTCCTCTATAGGCTGAGAAAGCCGGCGTTTGTCCGCAGACAGCTTCCAGGTCATGTAGCATGACTAAGCTGCTTCTGGCGAACCAGAGCACTGCACGAAAATGCCATTTACCTTCCCACCGGAGCGGTACCTATTTATCCGTATATTCCGGCATATAAGACGACTGGGCGTATAAGATGACCCCCCCCCAACTTTTCCAGTTAAAATATAGAGTTTGGGATATACTCGCCGTATTAATAAAATGACCTGGCGTATAAGACGACTCCCGACTTTTGAAAAGATTTTCCTGGGTTAAGAAGTAGTCTTATACGCAGGAATATACTGTACTTGCTTTCGAACTGCTAGGTTGGCAGGAACTGGGACCGAGCAACGGGAGCTCACCCTGTCTTTGGGGATTTGAACTGCCAACCTTCTTATCAGCAAGCCCTAGGCTCTGTGGTTTAGACCACAGCGCCACCCGTGTCCCCTTTGGTTAGGTAGAGCTGTTCTATAAGTATAGCAAATCAAATTGATATGGTGCTTCTCTTGGTTTTTTTAAAGCAGCACTCAAATTATTTAATCATGTAGAAGATAGTGCCTCTGTTTTAATTTAAAAAAATACTGAGTTATGTAGAACCTGGATAATTGAAAAAAGAAACAAGTTTGCAACCTGTCATTCTACTACTTTGTTTTGTCACATGCCTCAGTGTATCTAAAAGTCTGCATTCTTCTCTTCTACATCAAGAAACAAGGCCCAACAAATCCAGCATTGCTTCATCTTGTTCGAGATGTCAAACAGGTAGGGCTCTTGTTAAAATACTTCAACATCTCTAGATGCACACAAACCAGAAACTACATTTTAATTCCCCTTCTCGTATAGTCATTTTACTAATAACATTTTAAGCACTTACTGTGGTGTGTGTATAGTGGAGAACTTGGTTTCGGGTAATTTAAGAATTTTAGAACGTCATTCACAGAAAAAATGGATGCACTTTGCTTCATGTTCAAATGGATGCTTGTCCGTAGCTACATATTGCTTCATGTCCTTTCTGTGGAATTCCTTTCTAGGGAATTCATGCACAGGAAGGAGGAACGGCATGGATCTGGGCTGCTCCAGATACTCAAACCATAGTTTGGTGTTGCATCTAAACTGAGATGAGGAGTCACTTTGTTAGTCCATGTTGCCCAACTAGCAGTGACCCTGCATTAGATGCCCAGGTGTCTTTCCCTGTGGGGTGCTTGGGACTGAACACAGAACCACTTTCATGCAAAACATCCCTCAATCTCTTTATGCAGAATGATGTCATGTGATACAGAGATTGCAGCATGTATTATTGCTAAGTTAATATTGTCTTGTCCCAGGGAAACCTTCCTCCTGGATATAAACTCACTTTGATTGATGTGGGGCTTGTTGTGGAATATTTAATGGGAGGAACCTACAGATGCACCTACACACGAAAACGCTTCAGAGTGATATACAACAGTCTCAGTGGCAGCAATCGGGTATGTGGTTTCTTTTTTCTTTTTCTTTTTTGAAACAATGCATAAAAGGTAGTATTTAACCTTTTTAACCAATTCAGTTAATGTAAAGTAACAGCAGCTCATTTCTTAGAAGGGTGTTTCTCCTAGGATCTCTAGAGCGTTTTGTGTACTTGGAACTGTACACAATGCATGTATGTTTGCATCTGTCTGTTTCGAGACAATGGAGTACGCTGCCTGGGGCCGCAGGTGTACAAAACTCATAGTAGTGGTCATGGATTGGTTAGACACAGGAATGGTGGTAGGAACCAGCTTGGGAACTACCAAGGGAAGAAGGCTCAGAATACAGGGAGTGGTGGTGGGACAACGATGAGTGGTCAGAGAGAGAAGACAGTGAAGAGGAGGTGTCGGAAGCTGAAGATGTAACAGGGCTTAGTGAGCTAGGAGAGTGTGAAACAGAGAAGTCAGGAATCAGAGGCAGAAGCTGAAGCAGCTGAGTGGAAGAAGGGAGGTCAAGAGGCAGAGATGAGTCACACTTTTTTGCTGTTGTTTTTTTAAAAATTGAATATTTTCTTGATTTACAAAGATATACCGGTATGCAATGTCTCTCGTAACATTTTTACAAATCAGTTTCATTTGTTGAGACATTGGGAAGAAAGGGGAAAAGAGGTAGATGGGGGAGAGATGGGTGGGGTTGGGGTTGGGTGACGATGTTTCTATTTTACTTAATATAGAGTCACGGGTGTCTTTTCCTGCTGCGACAAGCTCCCCTCCCCCCATGACTCCTGGAACCAGGAGAGACATGAAATGGGAGGAGCCCTGGAGAGAAGGAGACATAGACGGCTGTGGGGAGGCAGGGACCTTTAGTCTTGGTAACTGATTTCATGGAATAAGACCTACAGGGAATGAGCTGCTCTGCTCCTTAGGCCTGACACTCAGCCAAGTCTGTGAAGATAATGTTTTTTTTTCTAATAAAGTTAGCTGACTTTGAACTATGCAATTTACTGGTCTGCTTTCTCTGTGACAGTATCAATAGTAATATACTGGACATGATCCAGCTGCACTTAAGTGCTTCGATTTTTGCTGGATTGTGCCCAAAGCATTTTGCATTATTATCTCAGCAAATATTAAAATAATATTGCAAGGTGAGCTACTATCATTCCAACGTTGTATATGGGGCTGAGTCTGAGAGACCTTGAACTGCCCTAGAGGCTTCTAGGAAGCTTGTAATCGACATGAGAGTCAAACTGAGACTCTTCACAGCTTATATTCTCACCACTATGCAAAAATAAGCTACTTTGTCTTGGCTATATACAAATATTTATGGTTTTGTCCTTCAGATAATGAGTTATTGTGCATCTCAATGATTTCACATAATTCAGGCACTGTACTACATTATAATCATGTTTTTCTGTTTCCCCACCACCAGCGGTCTGGTAGAAATGCTTCAGGCAGCACTCCTCAATTGCGTAAAAGCCATGAACCTTTTGGTAACAGGGTGGATAAGAAAGAGAAAATGCGACATAATCACTTCATTAAAACTGCCCAGCCTTACAAACCAAAGGTATGAGGCACACAGCTGCCCTTGAAAGAGATGAAGTTGGAACAGGGCTCTTGTTTTCATGATGTGATCTTGGCATGTACAGAGGTGTCTATAAATAGCGCATTGTAACAGCCTTTAAAGCACACATACCATGATTGAAATTGGAGTTGCAGAAGTGATAAAGATAATCACTACAATTGTAGCAGTTCCTTTTCTGAAACATGCAAATGAGCTGAGAAATTTCGAAAGCTAAATGAAAGTTCATTATCTCTGATTTTGTGGCCGTGGAACCTTGCTTGTATTTCCCCCTTTTGCTTCGGAGATGCTCACATGGCATTTCTTTGTAGCAAGGTTCTATCACAGGCTAAAATTATCTTATTTGTGGGTGGAGCTGCTAATTTTGATACTTTTCTTTATTATATATTTACTTGGGTTATTTGGGTGCCTTTCTTTGAATGATTCTTATATGAAATAATATCTTACTGGTGAGTTTTTTAACAAATATCTGATGTCTGAGTACCACATTTTACTGTTGTATTTTCTCTTTAAACTTTATAATTCTAGCTGCCCTTGTAAACTTTAAATTACTACTTTTTTTAAAAGGCCGATAACACTGCAGAAGAAGGAAAAAAGAAGCAAACCAAAGATGACATAGTAGATATTGATGATCCAGAAACAAGACGCTTTCCTTATCCTCTGAATGAGTTGTTACTGTGGGCAGTACTAATGAAGAGGCAAAAAATGGCTCTTTTTTTCTGGCAACATGGTGAAGAATCCATGGCAAAAGCCTTAGTGGCCTGCAAGCTATATCGTTCAATGGCCTATGAATCAAAACAAAGTGACCTTGTTGACGATACCTCGGAAGAACTGAAACAGTATTCAAAGTAAACATTCTATTTTGTTGAAATCCTTAAGACAAATTTCAGCTTCTTGTTTCATAGTAGTTGCTAGAAGTTAATGCTGAAGATGCAGAAATTGAAGAATGTCAGGTTAGGCTTTTGTAGATGATGGAGTTTAACCACAGTGCCATATGCATTTTTTTCTGTTTATTTCCCATAGCTGTAATCCATTCGCCCTTTTTGTCTGTTCTGGCTGGTTAATTACAATCTCTTGCTAGCTTTTCTAAAACCGCAAATCCTTGAATTATTTTTGTTCTGGTTAGATGTCACTTCCTGAAATCCAGCAACAGATAACTGGTCCAGGGAAATCTTGGGTATAGGTGCAGAAGAATGCATCAGGTACGCCTTTTTACTCACTCAGAGTAACAGGGAAGTGCTGAGATGAAACCAATTTTCTTTTCTGCCATACAGAGTTGTATCCACGGGTGTCTCCCTTACAACAGTACTAAGCAGGTTCTTCCATTCAGTTCAGGAAGTCCAGTGTTTTAAGTCTAGTATGTGTGAAAGAATTGGCATCTTTAATATCTTTGTGCATCTTTAATATTGTATGTCTTGTGATTTTTGCCCCCCACAGTGAGTTTGGGCAGCTGGCAGTTGAGCTATTAGAACAGTCATTCCGACAAGATGAAACTATGGCTATGAAGTTGCTAACTTACGAGCTAAAAAACTGGAGTAATGCCACCTGCCTTAAACTAGCAGTGTCTTCACGGCTCCGGCCTTTCGTAGCTCATACTTGTACACAAATGTTGTTGTCTGACATGTGGATGGGAAGGCTGAACATGAGGAAGAATTCATGGTACAAGGTAACTAGTCTGTAGATATACCTTCCTTGGAATCCATTTTTGCTGTTATTCTAGTAATGCTTAAGTGAAAGGGACATGTTGAAAGCATAGTCATGCAAAGTTTTCTTCACTGTAATCTTTATGTAGGCTAAGCAAAACAGCTCTTTAACATAAACAAAGTGAGAGGTGATACTGGAATGAAAAATAACTATTTTTTGATGCTTTATTATCTTTTTTAAAAAAGGTACAGAAATGTAGAAGGCAGAAACCAGGCAAGTAGCCCTTAACCACAGGTGGATACTTAGATCATCATGAGAACTAATCTACTACTAAAAATGTAGTGGTGAAACATTAACAGACTGAAACCCCCTTGTAAAATTGAAATGTCATTATGTTTTCTACGGGTAGTAAAGTAAAATTTGATGTAGAAACTTCATATTTATATTTTAGTAGCTGAAGCTGAGCAAGTGAGAAGGCTTAACAGAATTCAGACAAATCAGCAGGATGTGAGTGGGTGTAGGTTTTCAGAATGGCATATGTCAAGTAAACCATATAGTCTGCATTAACAATAAGATGTGTGTTTCTCTTTGGATACTGCACTGAAAATTTGCCCCACTATGTTAGAATATAATAAGAAAATTTTTATGTAAAAGTACAGTGTTGATACAGACCATCCTTAAGCATCATTTTAAAGTATGATGTGCTGTTGTCTGTCTTGTGTTCCAATTTGTCATCTCTAACTTGCTTTGCTAGTCAACTAAGAGTAACCCTCATTTTATGGTGGGTGGGTGGGTGTGCTTCACAATCTATTATTCTTCAATGGCATTAGGGAGATATGCTTTCTGCAGCCTCTACACAGTCTAATACTAATAAAAGCATTAGGATGAGGGGTAGAAATCTATTTGAGCACATTTTGTCTAACAACTTTTAAGAAATTGCAGATATTTTTTCCTCAAGAATATTATGGAATGTTCTATGTGTATCTGTAGTAGTTAAAAAAATTAAAACCTAATCATTCTACATCTTTTACTTGCTACCTGATATATTTTGCTGAAATGTGGGGGAGGAGGGAAGAGGGGACTTCTGTGTGCTGGGTAGTTCTGATTTTTGTTATTATTAAAAAAATGTCTTAGTGAATGAGAAGTATTTTGTCTTAATAACTTGATGTTCACATCTTACAGGTAATATTGAGCATCTTACTTCCCCCTACCATACTAATGCTAGAATACAAAACCAAGGCAGAAATGTCCCATATTCCACAGTCTCAAGATGCACATCAAATGACTATGGAAGACAGTGAAAACAACTTTCAAAACATAGCGGAAGAGATACCAATGGTAATTCTACACACAAACGCTAACACGTTTTTAACAACGAAGACTAACTTTACTCTCATACATGATTTTAAAATGTGTTATTTTAATGTTAGGAAGTGTTTAAAGAAGTAAGGGTCTTGGACAGTACAGAAGGAAAGCATGACATGGAGGCAACAATAAAACCCAAGAGGCTTCCCATTACGCGAAAGTTTTATGCCTTCTATCATGCACCAATAGTGAAATTCTGGTTTAACACGGTGAGTTTTTTGTTTCTGTTTTGTTTTGGAAAAAGAACTTTTGTTGTTGTTGAAAAAACTATTTTTCTTAATATTTATTTTTGACATTTTACTTTTTATAGTTGGCCTACTTGGGATTTCTGATGCTTTATACATTTGTGATTCTTGTGAAAATGGAAGAGCTGCCCTCAATTCAAGAATGGATTGTCATTGCATATATTTTCACGTTGGCTGTTGAGAAGATTCGTGAGGTATATTTGCATTTGTAACGTGCTCTTTAATGCAAAAGAGGATTTAAATACACTTTCAAGAGTCAGCATAAATACACTGTGCAAAAGTTGTAGAGAAGGTTGTACCTTTCCACGCTGTCCTGGTTAATGTAATGTCAAGCCATAATTAAAAATAAGCTATGGTTTAACTCAAAACAAGGAGCTGGTGCACACAACTAATACAGTACTCGCTTTGTGTCGCCACCATTCCTGGTGCTGCCCCATAGCCGAGAAACAAGCTGGTTGTCTAGTTTTGTCACATTCCTCAAACCTGGGCTCAGGGTTTGCTTCTCTCCAGGCAAACCAGGATTGGAAGCCAAGGTTTTTTCTTGACTTGACACTTGTTTCTGGCACGGTTCCCTCTGGTGCAGGGAGGAATGAAGGACACAGCTCTTCCATGTTAAAACAGAGATGGTCTAATCATGCCTGCCAGCTAGGTCCAGTGTTAAGGCTTCCCATGTTAAGGCTTCCAAGTCACCCACACCTAATGTTTGTGTAGAGCCTGCACACAAGAATGCAGGTTGCACAGGACCAACCACACAGTTGATACCCCTCCTAGTGTCTAAGATTCAACTCTGCATCTTGCTTATGCACATTGTTTATGCACAAAAGTGTTGTGCAATAGTTGGGTGTGTACATTGACATTTCATGGGTCCTTAAGTGACACAGTCATGTCTATGGACAGGACAAAAAAGTATGTGGTCGCTTCTGCTTTTCTCCTACATGCTGTTCATGGAACCACTTCCTACCATGGCTTCAGTCTTTGATTTACATTAAACTTGTTTTGTACCGATGTATGTATATAACTGCTACCTGCCTTTTAATGCCCTTTGATGTAAGACAAAATGAACTGTGTCCAATTTCTCATTATTTTTACAACAGATCTTTATGTCAGAGGCAGGCAAGATCAGTCAAAAGACTAAAGTATGGTTTAATGATTACTTCAATGTCAGTGATACTGTAGCCATTATCACATTCTTCATTGGTTTTGGACTAAGATTTGGAGCACAGGGAAACTTCAGTGAAGATACTTACAATTCAAATTACGTTTTCGTTGCTGGAAGGCTAACTTACTGCCTGAATATAATCTTTTGGTATGTGAGATTACTGGATTTTTTGGCTGTAAACCAACATGCTGGACCTTATGTCATGATGATTGGGAAAATGGTAAGCTATTATTATTATTATTATTATTATTATTATTATTATTATTATTATTATTATTATTCCACCCGATACTCGGAGGTCTCAGGGTGATTCACAGAATAAAATCAAAATATAAAACCACAAAATACATAATAAAAATAAAAACAACCTAATAAACCCCGTCTCCCCAAAAAACCTACATTTTAAAAGGGCATAGGATGTCAATCAGATCAACCAAAAGCCTGGTTAAAAAGGAATGTTTTTGCCTGGCATCTAAAGGTGTATAATGAAGGCGCCAGGCAAACTTCCCTGGGGAGAGCATTCCATAGATAGGGAGCCACTGCAGAAAAGGCCCCGTTCTCGTGTTGCCACCCTCCGAACCTCTCAAGGAGGCAGCACACGAAGAAGGGCCTCAGAAGATGATCTCAGGGTCCAGGTAGGTTCATATGGGAAGAGATGGTCCTTGAGATATATTTTAAAAATATTTTATTTGCAAACATTTCAGAAATGTTGTATTTTACAGTCATGTGAAACAGGTATTCCACCAATAAAGATGGACAGCTGTGTATTGGTTTTTCTAAGGCAGTTTGCTGAATGTGTAGAAGGAGGGCAGGTGGAGAAAAACAAGAAGCCACAATGTTGGCATGTGAAGTATTTCACAGCATATGATCAGTTTGAAATATTGTAGCAGGAAGTTCCACGAGTTCCCCAGTACTCCACTGCTGTTGGCACGCAGACATTTACACAAAAAGTCTCTCTAAGTTTATTGGGAACTTAGAAGTTGAACTTGTCAACAATTCAAAATACTGTAAGGGGAGGATTCATGAACTTTAAGGAAAACCGAAAACTCCCAGGCAGTAAGGGGTAAATTACCCAAAATAAAAAGTCCTGCCTGGGAGTTTTCAGTTTTCCTTAAAGTTCATAAATCCTCCCCTTATTTTGAATTGTTGACAAGTGACCTTGAGTCTTTACGAATGCAATAAGTTTATTTTTCCTTCTGAGGAAACGATAGATCATTTACAGTGAAACAAGATATTATTAGCTGGCAACTCGTTAAGGTTTTTTGAGTTATCTAAAGGTTTCTTTGATTTATTTATGTTTCTTTGAGTAGCTTCACTATATTATTCACTTTAATTCTAGATATCTCGTCTTAGGGATCTTTCACGGTTTAGACTCGTTCTGTGCTCATTATATTCCCGTGATTGTCTTTTTCGCTATCTCTAATTCAGGGGTCAGCAAACTTTTTCAGCAGGGGGCCTGTCCACTGTCCCTCAGATGTTGTGGGGGGCTGGACTATATTTTGAAAATATATATATCAATTCCTATGCCCCACAAATAACCCAGAGATGTATTTTAAATAAAAGGACACATTCTACTCATGTAAAAAACACGCTGATTCCCAGACTGTCCGCGGACTAGATTTAGAAGGCGATTGGGCCAGTTCAGGCAAGTTACCCCTTGGGATGGGTGGAATGTAGAGATTATTGTGATTGGCTGTGCTGTCCAGAAGTGATTGACCAGTGGAGATGGACAAAAACAAGTCCAGAGTGCCTCTAAATATGAGGCAATGTGTTGAATATGAATGTAAACAACAAAGAAGAGGTTGGGCTGTAGTTTTGGGGGTTTAAGTGAGGGGTCTCCACTGTTTTAACTGTTTCTCACTCTGTTTTAAACAGGTAGCCAACATGTTTTACATTGTAGTAATTATGGCACTTGTGCTGCTCAGTTTTGGAGTCCCCAGAAAGGCAATACTTTATCCTAATGAAAAACCATCCTGGGTTTTAGCAAGAGATATTGTCTTTCGACCCTATTGGATGATCTTTGGTGAAGTTTATGCCTATGAAATTGATGGTAAGATATTTTTATTCCTTCTATTTATTAGCAGGCGAGGGGCACTTTTTCGTGTGTCTAAAGAGCACAGAGATGGGAGGGCTAATCTAGAATCTATAAATCATAATGATTTTATTGCTTTATTGATATTTGTTTTTTAAAATTTTCTGGAGTTTAGCTGTGTTTTATCTAGATTGTTGTATACCCCACAAAGTGCGATGAAGTGTTTTATAAACCTTTCTAAATAAAAAAATATATGAAGGGATTATTTATGTATATTCTAACATATGTAATATTAAGGTATTATTTTAATCCAAGGGAAAAAACCTAAAATAAAAAACATGTTTAAACAAATTTAATTCTCTTTTGATTTTTAAAATTTTAGTTTTTCATCTACAATGATACCCCTCCCCACCTTCTCACTATATATAAGGGTCTGGTGACTTCTGTTTCAGTGTATCTGAAGAAGTGAGCATGCACATGAAAGCTCATACCAATGACAAACTTAGTTGGTCTCTAAGGTGCTACTGGAAGGAATTTTTTTTTTATAATGATGCATGTATTTGTTCAGAATATGAAAACAAAATTATTTTGGTAAACATGATTATATTTCTGGAAAAATGGGATATACATTTAATAAATATGGAGGAATTTTTATTTTATTTTATTGAAAAGCTTTATTTTTTCCCCTTCATTTTGAAGGGCACTGAAAGACAGTTCTCATCTGATTTAAATAAACTTTCCAGTTGCTGAGGTTGCAAGTTTGAGTATTTAATGCCCACAGACCTGTTTTATTCATAAATTTTCTGTTTAGGGATAAGCTGTGCAGCGGCTTCTGCTACTTGTATGTTGAAAAAGTATAGGTGATAATATTTTGTTGATGCACTATAAAGAGCTTTGCTTCTAAGTAATAAATAAATCTTGTCAAACATTTCTTTTACTTTTCTTAATCTGCAAAGTATGTGCAAATGATTCCCAGACAATCATACCATGTGTTACTGGAGCATGGCTGACACCCTTCCTTCAGGCCGTCTATCTTTTCGTGCAGTACATTATTATGGTCAATCTTCTCATCGCCTTTTTCAAGTATGTTTTTCACATTTTAAGTTTATATTAAATCAGTGCTTTAAAAAGTAGCTTGGTGATTATACGGCCATGGGGTACTCTTGGATGCATCTTTGTCACCAGAGGACCAAATGGGCTCTGTAGCTAGGAATACCTTTTACCAGCTTTGTCTAGTTTGCCAGCTATTGCCATTCCTGTGCAGGGATAACTGACAACCAATATGCATTGGTTGGATTCCAGCAATGTGCTCTTTGTGGGGCTGCCCTTGGGCCTGGTTTGGAAGCTCCAGCTGGTGCAAAATTTGGTGGCCAAATGCCTGATGGGGGCACATGACCAACAACATGTGACACCATCGTTAAAACATATGCACCGGCTGCCCATCTATGTCCAAGCCTTGTTGAAGGTCCTTGTATTAATTTACAAAGCCCTGAACAACTTTGGTCTATGGTACCAGTAGCTGAAATCATTTGCAAGAGTGTCAGAAGAATATGTAATGCTCTGCCAGCAGAAATTTAGCAGATGCCTCTTTTTTGAACCTTTAAATGTCTGCTGAAAATTTTTTCTCTGCTGACAGCCTTATGCAGGAAATTAAGAAAACATATTCCCATAATAGTTAGTTTATGGTCTCTGATTTTTTTAAGAATACATATTTTTAATTAAATATATATATTATTGTAAACGGCTTTGATTATTTTATGACATAGTGGTATATTTTTAATAAAATAAATGTGATAGAAGTTATGATCTTTGTTTTGTTTGTACTCTCTTTTAATATTTGTACAGAGCAGAATGTAAGATCATTGTTGCTAGTTTCTAAGATGATCAAACTAAAATGTTTGCCTTCTTTATTCTCTCTTTTTGTTTAGCAATGTATATTTACAGGTGAAAGCAATTTCCAACATTGTATGGAAATACCAGCGTTATCATTTTGTTATGGCATATCACGAGAAGCCTATCCTGCCCCCTCCTCTTATTATTCTTAGTCATATGGCTTCCCTATTCTGCTGTGTATGCAAGCAGAGAAAGAAAGACAAAACTTCTGATGGGCCAAGTAAGAACAAACAAAAATATGCAACGTTGGGTTGTTGTTTGCATTATGTGAAATCCAGGGATTGATAGGAGCCTGGTTTTTGTGTAGGGCCTATGCAAAATCCCACCCCTCAGTTCACTGTCCCATTAATGAATGGCAAAGTGGGAGTGGAGGCTCAAACAAGGACTTGTTCTCACCATCACCATGGACCTCTTTGGTAATTGGGAAGGACCTTGCACATCCATGTCAATCGCCTGACAATACCAAAACAAAACCAGCTGCCCCCTACAGAGGAAGATCGTTTGCATTTCAGCTTTCAATTCAAGCCAGCAATGTGAAGAAGGGACGCTTGCACTTATGGCAAGACCCTCTTGGGTGTTTGTTGTAAATGCAGATCCCGGCACTGTGCAAGTTTCTGATGGGCAACTCTGTAGCGCAACGGATTGCCGCAGAGTTGCTGACAGCACCAGTCTGCTTATTAGCACCAACATCAAAGCTCCCTTGCCAAGAACTATCAGGAACAATTTAAAGATCCCCATTGTTTCCTGCTTTCCCACTTGTCACATACCTGACATCACTTTGGGGCTTGGGCCAGACCTCCTGTGGGCCAGAGGATCCCCACCCTGATTAAGAGCTTCTTTTGTGAGCCAGTAATAGATATGTGGGGAAGGGGGTTTGAAATAGTCTGTTGTCATTTGTGTGCATTGTATTGCTCATCAGCCTCTCTCTTTACAGTGGTACCTTGATTCCCAAACTTAATCTGTTCCGGAAGTCCATTCTAAAACCAAAGTGTTCTAAAACTAAGGCACGTTTTCCCATAGAAAGTAATGCAAAATGGATTAATCCGTTCCAGACTTTTAAAAACAACCCCTAAAACAGCTTTTTAACATGAATTTTACTAACTAACAAGACCATTTCTGGGTTAGGGTTAATTTTAGGATTGGGTTAGGGTTAGGCTAAGGATTAGAATTAGGGTTGGAGACAGTATTGTTTTATGTTTTCTTGTGATTTTGATTCATTTGCGGTTGGTTTGCTTTTTTCAGTTTGTTGTGTTGCTGCTTTTTCATGAGTTGCAAGTTTGTTGGCTGCTCAGCTGGAGAGGAGCAGGCTCCGCCACACTTTTCCATTGAGAGGTGCATGGCTGCGTTCACCTCAGTAGAGAAGTTTAAAGGAGCATCGCGTGGCAACTATTCCCCCTGGCTGCCTTCAGTGGTGCAGGGGCTCTGATGCTGAGGTGGAGGCTCCTTTAAACTTCTGCCTTGAGGGGAGAAGTTTAAAGGAGCCCCCAGCCGTGAACCTCTCAATGGAAAGTGTGATGGAGCCTGCACCTCCCCAGCTGAGCTGCCACGAGAGATACCCGCCCTTGCTCCTGCTCACACAGGAGTAGGAGCTGAATCATGGCAGCTCAGCTAGGGAGCGTGAAGCCTCTGTTTCCCAGCTGAGAGATCCCCGCCCCTGTTCCTGCTTGAACAGGAGTAGGAGCTGGATCGGGCTGCTCAGCTGGGAAGGTGCAGGCTCCGTCACACTTTCCATTGAGGGGTTCGCGCTGGGAAGGGAGGCTTCGCGCTCTCCAGCTGAGCTGCCCTGATTCAGCTCTTACTCCCGTGCAAGCAGGAGCGGGGGCACTCAAAATGGAAGTGTGGCACTGAAAAAGGAAGTGTAACACTCAAAATGGAACAGTTCAGATTCCAAAAAAAAATTCGCAAACCAGAACACCTACAGTGGTACCTCGGTTTGCGAACGCAATCCATTCCACGGAGGCATTTGCTTGCCGAAGGCACGCTTCTGCGAGTGCGCAAAGCGCCGATCGCATCTGTGCATCTGACGCCGTGGAACCCGGATGTAAACACTTCCAGGTCCGCGGCTTTCGTAAACAGAGGTTTTCGTAAACGGAGGTAGTCGTAAACCGAGGTTCCACTGTACTTCCGGGTTTGCGGCGTTTGATTTCCAAGTTGTTCGTGAACTAAACTGTTCAAAAACCGAGGTACCATTGTACTTTAAAAGTATGTGAATAGATGTGTTAGTAACCCAACAAACAAACCATTTTGTGCATTATATTCTAGTGTACCTAACTTGGGGAAATTGAAAAAAAACCAGATATACTTATATCCAACACTCACGATGTGAGGTCCTTGACTAAGGGAATATAGTGGTACCTCGACTTACGAAGACAATCCATTCCGCAGCCGTCTTCGTAAGTTGAGGTTTTCGGTTCTTGAAGTGCCACTACGGCGCATGCGCGAAGCGCAATTTCGCACTTCTGTGCATGCGCCGACCGTGCGCGCCGCTCTGTGCAGGCACAGAACCCGTGTGCCAGGCGCGCGCGGCGAAAGGACTTTCGGGGGTTATCGACTTCAGAAGTCGAAACCTTCGGAAGTCAAAGCATTCGGATGTCGAGGTATGACTGTACTCATTTCCTTAGTTTTTCACTGTTTTTACTTCTTTTCTGCAGCAGTTTATTAGCAAGCTTCTGAAATGGATTGTTTCTTTAATTCTCTAGAACTGTTTCTAACAGAAGAAGATCAAAAGAAGCTTCATGATTTTGAAGAGTTGTGTGTTGAGATGTATTTCAATGAAAAAGATGATAAATTCCATTCTGGAAGTGAAGAGAGAATTAGAGTTACTTCTGAACGGTATGAAATAAGGAATGACCGTTGCAACCTTTTGTTTATAGTCAATGTAGCCACCTTCTTTTAAAAGTTTCAGGTTTTTTTCAGTTTTTCCAGGAGTGATTGGAACAGCTAATCGAATAGCGCATTTTCAGTTACTTTTAAATCAAACTCTGGTTTACATTTATCATAGCAGATGTTGACCAACTGTACAGCAGCCAGTTTTAACGTGGACTTTTGATTGATGGGGTCCATTATAAAAATTTCTAATTCCAGAGCATTATCCATTTTAGTCTGTTTGCATCAAAAGCAACACAGAGGCACATTTGAACATAAGCTTTCATGGTCTATAGCATGAAGCATTATCCTCATTTAGCAGATCTTTGTTGCACACTTAATCTCTCTAGTCTGGTTCACAGGTTGCTCTAAGCCAAACCATGGGTTAGTGCAGAATGCATGAGCTCAGGGGGAGGAAATCACGTCGCTCTTCCCTGGTCATTTTGTTGCTGAGCCCAACCTATAGTCTGGCTTAGTGTGTTGTCTGGACGTGGGCTTGTCGTTTAACTATTCTGGGCAAGCTACTGGACAAACCTTGCTAATTATACAAATTGTCTTCAAGATTGATTCAGTGATCTGGTCATACCTGATGCAGGGACGCAACACAGTTTCTTGGTGGGAGTTGATTTGGAAGGATGTAAGAGCAGAGCAGAAGACCAGTAAGGCAGACACACAGTACACAACCTTCTGTATGGGTGGGTTGTTATCAAAGAATCATAGAATTGCAGAGTTGGAAGGGCCCCTGAGGGTTATCTATTCCAACCCCCTGTTTTATGCTCACAGACCCTTAATTATTTGACATGGCATACTTGTAGTCTTCGTGTGTTTTGAGAAGTCCTTGCGTTCAGTGAAAAGTCTGATTCTCCTTTTTCTCTCCCAATGCTATCTTCTCCCTTCCCCTTCCAGTGTTGAGCAAATGTGCATCCAAATCAAGGAGGTTAGTGACAGAGTCAACTATATCAAGCGTTCCTTGCACTCTCTCGATACACAGATTGGCCACTTGCAAGACCTCTCTGCTCTTACAGTGGATACTTTGAAAACATTAACTGCCCAGAAGGCTTCAGAAGCTAGCAAGGTTCATAATGAAATTACACGAGAACTGAGTATCTCTAAGCATTTGGCACAAAACCCCATTGATGACGGTCCTTTAAGATCTTCCATGTGGAGAAAGCACAGCATTGGCAATGTATTTGGTTCTTCTTTTCCTCAAGTAATTGAGAGTAATAATGCTTTACTGTGCAACATTTCTATGCAAGATGAAAGAGATTCTGGGCATAAGATGACTGGGCCCCCCAAGAGGGATGAATTCAACTTTCCAGAGGCAGGTTCCTCGGGCAGTGCCTTAATTCCAAGAGCTCTATCTCCCCCAGAACTTCGTCAAAGAGTACAGGGTACAGACTCATCGAAATGCATTCAGAAAAATAAAAAGACGGGCACTTCGTTAAGCAGCATGCCACATCTAACATCTTCGACAGCTAAATTTTTCGTTAGCACTCCTTCTCAGCCCAGCTGTAAAAGCCAGTTAGAAAGTACCACAAAGGACGACCAGGTTGTAGTCCTTAAGGCTGCTGATGGAGAGAATGCTGTTGAATTTGGTGCATTTGTGGGTAAGTATAACACACCAAAATCTGTACTTCCAAAAGTTGCTATTGGTTGCCATGACTCTACTGCTTCTTGCACTGTTAGCCTTGCTACCACCTCCCAACCTTGTATTGAACCTGGAGGATGTGTTAATCATGGATTTATTCATGATGAAAGTTATACTAGTGCTGAGAGCTACACAGACAAACGGAATCCTCAGTCCTCTTCAAAGCGGAAGAAGAATGACGCAAAAACTAAATTACAGTTGACATCTGCTGATGAGGTCAGAAGTGACCCCAGTAATGATCTGAATGGGACACTGAATACTGAAGAACCTGCTGGAAGCATTCCAGAAACAGCACGAAAGGGTCATGATTTAAGTTCCAACACCACTGTACGTCTTCAGAAATTATGGATCAAATCTAAACCTCAAGGTTTGATTTATCAAAAATTGTATGGGAACTTTAGCGGAATTTGGTTGCAGGTGGTGCACTTTGCTTTTAACCTCTTAACTTCTGCAAACTATCAAAATGTTTCTTTACTTTGTAAATCAGCACTTAACCATTTTGGTGCAGATTCTGTTATTTATTCAAGTGGTGTTTTAACTGGGGGGGAAATTGCAAAATGGTGGCAGATTTTCTGTTTGTCAAAACAATGGGAGGAAAGGTGTGCTAACAAAATACTTTGAGTTCAGTTTATTCTATACCAGACATGCACAACCTGCGGCCCTCCAGATGTTTCTGGACTACAACTGCCATCAGCCCAAGCCAGCATAGCCAGTGATCAGGGATGATGGGAGGTGTAGTCCAACAACATCTGGAGGGCTGCAGGTTGTGCACCCCTGACCTAGACCATTTCTAAGGTAAGAGGTTTTTTTTGCCTCAGTGGCTCAAAGTGAGCATGGATGTTTTTTTATCTTGCAACATGATTTGTTATGATAACTTTTTAAAGATTACATTTAATTTAAACTTGTCAATGTTATCAGAAAATTCATTTCAGACTATGTACTCCAAAAGTGCCTTTAGCCATGTAGAGCCAATTTAATTTGGTAGATTGTGTTCATGTTATCCTGCTTTATTTCTGGGACCCCTGATGTCTCTGCAGTGGAAGCCTTTAAATAGAACCTTAAGCATGTAGACTCCTGATATGCCCCATGCCCCATTGCAATAAGCATGTAAGCCTCAAATATGAATAGAGGCTTCAGGAAGATCTGAGGATGGGATAGGCATGTGATTACAATCCTTTTTACTACAAGTTTGAGTAACATCTGCCTGAGGCCCAGATCTATTCTGAATGGACTTTACTTTGTATCTAACTTTTGCTAGTGCTTTTAAGCTACCAGTACTTTTTTTCTTTAAGCAAATATGTGTAAAGTCACATTTGTGTGTTTAATAGTTGATTCCCCATTCATGTGTTTTGAAAATAGCTGTAATAATTGTAAATGTATGTTTTTAATTAAAAAATGGGTGTGGGGAGAAGTTAGATACAAAGGCTCAAGATCAGGCTGTTTATATTTACTCCACTAACCACATAGCTGAATAATGGCACTTTTTTTTTTTACTGTGGCAAAAGGTTTGGTGCCGGGGTGCCTTCTCATTTATAATATAATCTTCATCCTTAATGTTCAGTCCTATAGAATTTTGGAGACAGAGGGGTGATAGCCCTGCGAAGACATTCAGCATATATGTGCAGTGGATGATCTCTGTGATCCCAAAGCTCAGTTCTGGCTCTACCTGCCACACACTCAATTGGTTTCATCTTCGCATAACGTTTTACATGTGAAATGACAATGTGCATAAACCTGAAATCATGATTTGTGCACCTCAGTTCCATGTAATGTACAGATTCCATTATTCAGGCCTATATGCTTTGGCCCCCACGTATGTATGTTTCTATGCAAATATATATCTAGTGTAAAAATGGCAAGCGAGGAAAGCTCTGCCCACTACACAGGCAATCTGAATGTTGGCATAGGTTAATTATTTTGAATGGGTGTGAGAAAGGGTGGGAAAGAGAACACCATGGGCCATGTCATTGTTATTTTCTTACATTTTGAGGGTGAAGTTTATATTTTTAAAATCTATTGTGTTGAACTGTGCTTTTTCTACTAATAGTTACATTTTGTAAAAATACCGATATCTACACTGCTTGGTTCTAAAAGCAAAGAACACGCTCACAGCTTTGAAACCAGGGTAGTGATATGAAAAATTTCCTCTGATATATTTTTTCTTATGTCATCACTTTTATGTGGGAAAAGCAATAGTTCCTCAACCTACCATTAAAAATGTCAACTATCCTTCTATGTACTTTTCTGATCTCAGCAGTATCTTTTATCAAATTTGCATCTGTTTGGTGCTTCCCCTCTAAAATCTGCCATTTTATTTCTGTTCATATAATGGTGTCGCCAAAGGTCACAGGGACAGCATGGAATTGCAACGATTTAAAGAGACTGTGGCCAAGAGCAAAGAAAAAAGTGATGATATTGAGGTAAGAGGGAGATTGCTGCAGAAGTTGAGCAACAGCCCAAGCCAGGGTGAGAAACCTTTTTTCAGCCAAGGGCCACATTTCCTCAGGGCCACATGTCAGTGGTGGGTGTGGCAAAAGTGTGTCTGGCTAGACACACAGCATCCAGGCAAGCAAGAGGTACTTATCATACCCCAAGGGCACATTCCAGCCAGGTGAAATAACTAGAGGGAGGCACAGAGCAGGGCTAAGTGAGCTGTGTTGCTTAAGAGGAGGGGAGAATGATCTGCGCCGTGTCCTGAGGTCTTATTCCTAAACTGATACGGGGAGTTCACTTAAACTCAAATGTCAAATGCATGTGCATTCACTCATGTTACAGGATGGTTTTCAGTGGTGTTAACTAAGCAGCAGGCGCCTGTTGTACTTTGTCATCATAAGTTTGAGCTGCTAGCTGAGTAGTCCCAGGTTCAAAGACTTAAGGTGGTGGGGGAATTATATCTCAGAGGTAGTATATATATCCTGTACAGAGAAGGCCACAGGGTCTGATCCTGTCACCACCAGTTAAAGGAATCAAGACTGCCTGAGTAGTTAGGGATATCCCTGAGTAATCAGGGATTGGTTAGATCTGGGAAAAGGCAGCTTCCTATGCTTCAAGTTGCTGGGAAGCACAGCATTTTGGAGAGCATCAGTACTGTACTCAGTTTTAGCTTCTTTATAGATCTGGCCCAGACCATGGTGCAATCACAGTGTGTACCCAGAACTCCTAATGTCCTCTCCTGTTCTCTGAAGCATTCTTTTGTGCAATCTTATAGCACAAAGAGCTTGAATGTTTGCTGTAAGCTGCTTTGGGCACAGATCATTGTGGGAAAGTGGCATACCGGAATAATAATAATAATAATAATAATAATAATAATAATAATAATAATAAATAATAATAATAATAATAATTTTATTTATACCCCGCCCTTCCCAGTCAAGACCGGGCTCAGGGCGGCTAACAACAAGAATATCAAAGCGAGCATAAAAGAAACAATTCAATTAAAATGCAGATTAAATCCAATGTTAAAATTCAATTTTAAAATTAGGAATCTACAAGTGCAATGTAAGTAAATTCAATCAAACAAACATGGCAGTGTGGAGGAAACTTTGAGTCATGTGAGCATGCATGCGCATCTGAACACAAATATGAAATTTTAGACCAGGACTAAAACCTGCAGATGCCAGCTTTGAAGTGTTTCAGCTTTGAAGTAAGAGCCCTGGAATAACACTTGTAGGAAAACGGTCTTGAGACCCAAACCCAAATTTCTTGTTTCTGGCCCAGAGTTTATGAAATGTTTAAGACTGTTTATGAAATGTTTAAGACAGAGTTTAAGACTGTTAAAGCCACTTCACTACTAACCTAAGTTTAAAAAGTCATTTATTGTTACCTTCTACAGGAGCAACAAGAAGATTTCAAAAAAGCAATTTTGGAAGGCATCGAGACAACAAAGCAACAGGTATAACTTTGCCATTTGTATTCCATCTCTTCATTGTTGCATCAAATAGACAGTAACATTTGAATGTTCCTTCAAAAAGCAAGTGTGTGTCCACATAGTCACTTCTGTACTGTGTAGCAACTTTCAAGTGGTGACACAAATAAGATTATTTGAGTAGAGTTGTGAATTATGACATTGTTATTTGTTGAATACACAGGGTGGTGGTAATGCAGAAGGCAACCTGAGGCCTGTCAGTTCTTGTGGTGGGTTTACCGACTTTCATAGAAGCTCATTAGCAGCACTATCAGAGCAAAGTAAGTACAGTAAACACATTAATTTCTGAACTCTGAATTTTCTGAAATAATACTAATATACATCAGTTTTTCCTTTGTGCCGTTTTCTGTATTTTAAAAACTGCTTTACAGTATTTTACAAAACGCAGCCATTGTGGCTAAAATTTGACTGAGGAAACTGGCATTGGAGAGAGAGGGGCTTCTTGGTTCTTTCTTCCTCATTTCTTTCCCTAATGAAAATTGTCCTCCTACTGACTTTATCCCTGCTGGCTAAAAGCTGCTGCTGCTCATGCCTTTTCCTGTGAGTGCAGCTTGGTGGGAGTGAGTTTTGGTGGGGAAAAGAACAGGGGCATCAGTGGTTGAGGCCTTATTACCCAGCAGTCAGCGCCTGCTTCAGGTTGCAGCCTCGGTGACTGCATTCTGTAAACAAGCCATCCCTAAAAATAATTGTGGAATTACATAAATGCATAGTTGCTCCATCATCAGTCAATTAAACTTTGAGTGATTGGGAGCAATGTGAACTGTCAATAGGCCTACTGGGAGGTGAGAGTGGCACCCATCTTTGCTATTTAGAAACTTGTCTTCCTTCTAACAGTAGCTTTTGACTGATAGCCAGACAGCTTCTTTAAGCACAAGGTTTTAATGTCCCCAGCAGATTTTTTTTTAAAATTGTGTGACGCACAAACTTACGGTTCTATGCCCCAAACAAGCCTTTGAAGGTCCTTTAAGTTTCAAATGAGTTTTGCCGTGTGCCCAATATGTGCGCCTGAAGCATAGTCTTGTGATTCATTGTATCTAAGCCCATGTATGTATGAAAGCAAGTATCTTGCTTTCCCTGCAGGATCTTAAAGACACATAGGTTGAAGAATTGGTAGTATTTGCTGGCATGTCAAAAGGTGGCTGTTCTAATTGCAAAATCATTTTTCAGTGCACAATAAGAGCAGAAGACCATCAGTTGAAGAGCCTCATCAGGCAGATTCCAAGGCGGCCTTACTCACAGTGAGTAAAACATAATAACGATCCATACAATATTTCCCCTGGGTATCTATGGAAAGAACCCAGGAAAAACAAAAATTGAATCATAGTAGCAATTGATAGAAAGCAGTACAAGGCAACACAGTTCACTGCCCATCACAATTTATTGTGACCTGTTATGGTAGTGCAGGTAACTTGCAACTTATGTGCATTTAACTTGTGCACATTCAGCTTTACATACTTGGCAGGTTAAAAAAATAGAAATAGAAGTGGACAGGCATTCAGGAAAAGGAGTCCTTGGAAACCCCACTGGCCATTGAACCCAATGTGTTTTGACTATACAGGATTTTGACTTTACATCCTATAATCTCCATGTAAGTTGAGAGTCACCTGTAGTCTCCAAATTGGCAGTTTTTTATTTTCTTGAAATGTGCTGGGCAAATTTGTCCTCTCTAGCTCTCATGCTTAAGAGTAGGGGTTGTAGGTCATGGCAAGAGCAAATTGTAATAGGTCTTCAAGGAGAAAATAATGGACTATGTCCATATGGCATTTGCACCTTCACACCACCTTTTTGAGTGCTGGCAGAATGTTCATGCCATTTCTGCCTGCACAGCTAATAGAGCCTGTTCAAGTAAGCAAGCTCAAGGTAAGGCAGGTATCTGTCAGGCTATGGCTGCATTTGCTACATAGTTGCAATCCTAGTCTCTTCATCCAGGCACTTTTGCTGAACAGATTGCACAATTTCTTTTGACCAGCAGACGTAGCAATGCTTCATAAGCATATTGAGGCTGAAAACATCTTCACAACTAAAACTTTTTGAGTGAGCCTTGTAGTGCTCTTCCAAAAGTGTGATACATTGCTTCTAAAACCATCAATTACCGTTATGTACGAAATAGGTGCATCTCTCTTTTTTTTCTAGCAGGATTGGTTACAAGGTCGACCGTCATATAGCAATCAAATGTAAGTAAAGTCTAAATGGCAATACTCAAAACTGTCCAGGTATCTCCAAACTCCCCAGGAGTTGGGGAGGCATTGAGTGAGCTGCAGTATTCTCCCTGTGTGCCAGCACTCTGCACATTCACTTTTAAGCCTGTCTGATTGCTGCTGGGCAGTTAGACCAAGGGAGGAGTCATCTAATCTATCTGCCCACCTAAGCAACCCTGATGCTTAGCTTGTTGTGGTTGTTCTTGAAGTGGAATAATTGAACCTGATGTGGCCAGTTTGAAACACCTGGCTTGTAGCCTCATTAAAGAGCACCGCTGCAGCACCCATCCCCTTTACAGTAGTTTTAAGTCTTCAGAGTTGTTTTCTCTCCCCTCCCCTGCTCTGTTTGCTGTTCATTTGTTTTGGGCAGCATAGAGGTTGCAGTATTTGGTCTGATGGGTGATTGGGCTTAGGGCAGGCATCCCCAAACTTCGGCCCTCCAGATGTTTTGGACTACAATTCCCATCTTCCCCAAACCACTGGTCCTGTTAGCTAGGGATCATGGGAGTTGTAGGCCAAAACATCTGGAGGGCCGCAGTTTGGGGGTGCCTGGCTTAGGGTATTGCAAACAGAGCAAAGTGACCAGAGCAGTGAAGTTGAGCAGTAAAAAAAACCCCAAGAAGTACATATATATCATTCGGGTTGAGTGCAATTTCTGTCTCTTGCAGGTCTTCCGAGGAAGATGCACTGAATGGTAAGCTGCTGATAACTTCGGTGTTGCCATAAATTTAACATGTTGTGGGAGACTATTTAATTCATGGTTGCAAAAGATGATGTTGATGGAGGTTTGTTATGCATTTTAGTGCCTACAGCCCTTATTTATGGTTGTAATCATCACACAACTCATTTAGGGAAACCCCCTTGGTGCTTGTGCTCTTCTCCAGTCTTTGAGCATAACACCATAATTTTCCTCATCTAAAATACCCCTCGGTGGGAAGAATCACCATACATGATCAAGGTCTTGCCTGTGAGCCTAGAGTGCTTTTTGTTCTTTGTCTTTACCCTTTTTTAAAAACAACAACAACACAGAATGCATTAAATCATGAGTTTTCTGTAAAAATTTAACACTGCCTTCCTTTTTTTCAAAGGAATTGCCTCTCCTTTTAAACCCATCATGGATACCACCTACTACTATTCAGGTCTGTATCCAAAACTAGGTTGCAAAATAATAATAAGTAGCAGTGTCATCTTCTTCAATGATTCTTCTTGTCTCTACAGCTGTTGAAAGAAATAATTTGATGAGGTTATCGCAAAGCATACCATTCACTCCTGTGCCTCCAAGAGGTAGGAAAACTTATTGTAGCCTCTGGAATGATTTTCAGATTTTAATAATATTATTCCTTAATTGTCAAGCTTAATAGCGATATATCTGTTTTTCGCAGCACAGGAAAATAGGCAATAGTTCACTGTCAAAATACTGGGAATAGATTGGGGAAATGTATACTGAAGCTGACTCTTAAAAAGCTAGAGTCCCAAGCCTTTGTTGCTAGTTTTTAGCAGTAGTAGTAAATGGAGAAACATCTCCAAGTCAACACAGAGAATTCTATTGTATCAAAAGCTTAATAATTGGTTAGATAATTGATTATGCAAAACTGTGGCTATATCTTCTCTCCATTGTCCGAAAAAAGTGTTCACCAGTATAAATAGACATTAAGTCAACGTTACCCCAGGCTTAACTGCATTTCATTTCTTTGTGCTGTAACGTTGCAGGAGAACCAGTTACTGTGTATCGTCTTGAAGAAAGCTCTCCCAACATCTTGAACAACAGCATGTCTTCCTGGTCTCAGTTGGGTCTCTGTGCCAAAATAGAATTCCTAAGCAAGGAGGAGATGGGAGGAGGCTTGCGTCGAGCCCTCAAGGTGGCCTGCACTTGGTCCGAATATGATCTTCTGAAATCAGGCCACCTTTATATCATCAAATCTTTTCTTCCGGAAGTTGTCAATACTTGGTCAAGCATTTACAAAGAAGACACAGTGTTACACCTCTGTTTAAGAGTAAGTTGTTGTTCATGCTCATATAGTACATATCCACCAGATGCTTAAACATGTTTAGCAGTTGGATACTGTTGGGGCAAACAAGATACATTCACTGGCAGAGGAAGAGGAGTGCGGGGGGAGCGCACCGTCCCTGGCAGCATGATCTTGGTAGGGTACCATCGCGGCTATCCCCCCCGCCCACGCTTGGTGCCACGCCCCTGCAGGCAGCATGCCCCTCCCCCAGGGCGCGCACCATGCCCCTGCGGGGGGCGTGCCCTGTCCCCAGGGACACGTGCCAGCCCTCCCCCTGCTCTCCACCCCCTGGTGCCGGAGCTTGAAGCTCCGCCACGGGATACATCCCTTCTCTCCTTCACTGTCTTTGTTGGCAACACTGCCATCTACCCTCTTGCACAACTTTTGGTCATTGGCTTTCTTTTTTACGCCTCATTCCATCTCTCTTACTCTGCATATTCAGTTAATTGCCAATTATTTTGTTTCTCCCTTAAAAAAATTAGAAAAATACATTTGTCACATCAGCAAAATTTCTGGTGCACAACCTGGTCATCTGTCATTTTGACTGCTACAACATTCTACTCTCTAGTTTTCCATTCACACCTTCATCACCTCACTTCTTTCCAGCACTCTGCTGCCAAAACTATCCATCTTTTTATCACTCTAACCATGTGGCACCCTTCCATAAATCCTTACCCCCTCATCGATAGCCTTGTCACCTCATCTGCTTTTATATTCCAACGCATCCCTGCATACAGCCATCATTGTCCAAAGGTTGCAGTCCAAAGATTTTCTGCTCACTCCAACAGCTTTGTCCTTTATCCCACTCTGCCCCTTATACATGGGGCTGCATCCCAGAATACTTCCATGATGCCACCTCTCTTACTTCTTTCAAAACCCTCCTCCAAATTCACATTTTTCTGTTACGTCTTTGACATTACCCCTAGTCTCTATACCCCAATGTCACTAAGCCTAACCATGAGTAACTGCAAAAATTACATTTGCTTCACTGTTTTCCCTGCTTCCACTTGCCTCCCTCTTTCTCCTTTGTGTTGATTTCTAAATTGTAAGGGACCTGTGCTCTCATTCTTTGAAAAGCACCATGTACATTCCTCGTACTGTATAAAACAATAATGGACCACAAAAGTAGGAATTTTCTGGTTATTGTCATAACTACTTTGTATGAATATAACAACACAAAAAAGTAATTAGAAGAAAAAAATTATAATACAGTTCCTTGTGTTTCTTCTCCATGCTAGAGGTTTATCTTGAGTAAAGTCTTTGGTGTGTGTGTTTTTTAATCCGTAGGAAATTCAGCAACAGAGGGCTGCTCAGAAACTCACGTTTGCATTCAATCAGATGAAGCCAAAATCTATTCCCTATTCTCCAAGGTAGGGATTATTACATCTTCAAATGTAATGTTTATGAACATAAACAACTTTAGTTTTCCCCAGCCAGTTGCTGAGAATCACAAGTGTTGTACTTGGGCCTTGCTTGTGGGCTTCCCAGAGGCATCTGGTTGGCCACTGTGAGAGTAGGATGCTGAAGTAGGCATGCCCATGCCATTGGGCTGATCCAGCAGACTCTTCTTAACTGCTTCTCTAGCCACTTTTTTAAAAACCATGAAATAATGGAACAAAAAGGAATTTCCACACCAGAGTGCAAGGCTAATGAATGAGTTGTTCACACAGTGCTCTCATTCCTATGTATTTTCTTACAAGGTTCTTGGAAGCGTTCCTCTTATATTGTCACTCAGCTGGGCAGTGGTTTGCAGTTGAAGAGTGCATGACAGGAGAATTCAGAAAGTACAACAACAACAATGGAGATGAAATAATTCCAACCAACATGCTAGAGGAGGTCATGTTAGCCTTCAGCCACTGGACATACGAATATACTCGAGGAGAGCTGTTGGTCCTTGACCTGCAAGGTAAATGGATGTGTGTGTGGATGTGACACAGAGGTGTATACTGTAGTAATTGCACTGGAAGCTTGTGACTTGCACAATATGGATCATCATCAAATTTCATTGTTGCCACAATAAAAGGTGCTAATACTTGCAAGTCTCTCTTCAGTCTCCTGTAACCAACTCCACTTACCATTTTCTCTCCTGCATTTAGAATACCTTGTTCTTCGGGGGGGGGGGGGATTATGCAAACAGTGTTTTTTTTTGTTGTTGTTCATTTACTCACTCACCTACCTTTCACCCTAAGGCCCCAGCACTTTAAAATACAACATTAAAAGCAGATTAAAACAAATTACAATCACAGAAGTAGGGTGAGTACTAAAACTACACATCTCAGATGTAAAAGGCCAGGGTAAAGAGGTATGTTTTCAGTATTCACCAAAAACTGTACAGTGAAGGTACAGACATAGCTCTGTAGGGAGGGAGTTCCACAGCTTAGGGACTGCCACGGAGAATGCCATCTCCTGGATCAGCCCCCCCCCCCCCCGAGGGCCTCCTCTACTGTTAACACGCAAGAGGGTCTGTAGGGATCTTTCAGATAAAGGCATTCCCCCACTTAACGCACAATCGATTTGCATGTGACTGTCTATACATGCAGCGTTTGGGAATAAATAAAAAGATTAAAACCAGGAAATGTTGGGAGAGAGGTAGCAAGTCCTTGTGGCTTGTGAGGAGACCCTTCGGAGCCTGAAGAGGACTTCAGTGAGGGAGGAGGAAGCCCCAAAGAGACTAGAGGTTCAGTAATGCTTTGTTTAGGCTGCTCAGCCTCCCCGCCTAACAGCTGGTGCATGCAGTCACGCAGCAGCAACAGCAACAACAGCAGCTGCGTTTCTGCACATCCTCCAGCCATCCCCAGAACTTCAACTCTAGTTGTAGAAAGAGTTGTCTAGAGAGAGAGCTGGACAGCAGGGAAAAAATGGCTTTTTAGAGGGTGCTCCCCACTTACACAATTTTTACTTATGCACGGGGGGGGGGGAGCAAAATATAACCCCCGCGTAAGCACCTGTATTTGAGCTGTTCAAATTGTTCATCTGCTTTATTGTCTCTTTTTATGTTAATATTACTCTTGTGCTGCTTGGCTAATAGGATAATAACTTCCTTTGCTTCTTGTGAAGGTGTTGGAGAAAATTTGACAGATCCTTCTGTGATAAAAGCTGAAGAAAAAAGGTAAGCAGTACAAAATTCCTTTTTCCTATGGCATTGGTGCAGGGAGGAGGGGGCTACATGTGGCATGTGTGGAGGGCTCCCCTTCTGCTTTAGGTGTACCAGTTAACCCAAGGACAGATTTATGATGAAACTTTAAGTTGGCTTACTGCTGTGATTTTTAAGGACACCATCAGCAGCAAACATTCTGCCGGGAATTGCCAGTGTGACACTTTGGGAGAGCATTCCTATCTTACCTGCATAATTTCTTTCCCATCACTGACACAAAAAGAAGCAAAGGATCATATTCAGTGCTAGTCCTGTTCAGAATAGAACCATTGAAATGAATGAACCTAAGGTTTGCCAATGTTCACCAATGTCAGTGGATCTACTTTGAGTAGGACCAACAATGGATACAACCCAAAACCTCCCTCGTATCAAGCCAGGGGGTGAAGACCACCCACCTACCCACAAATCATGTTTGGCTGTAGGTATTTTTTAATGTGTGCTTTTTTTAAAGGTCAAGCGATATGGTATTTGGTCCTGCAAATCTGGGAGAAGATGCCATCAAAAATTTCAGAGCTAAGCACCACTGCAACTCATGCTGCAGGAAACTTAAGCTTCCAGGTAAATAGCAGCCCCCGATTTATGAAAAAGAACTTCTCTGTTGTAGCTTCCACCTATGATAAGTTTAATTTTACATTGATATGGGGGTAAGGCATTCTCTCCACATAAAATGGATGGATTGCTGGAACCATGCTGAGCTTCATTGATCAGTTGGACCTCACTGGATTGCTCTTGAAACCTCATGAGGAAACATTTATTTTTCTCTCCCAAAGGAAAATCTGCCCCTAAAACTAATTCTTTCATCTTTTCAGTGGGCCTGAACTCAATATGTGCCCTAAATATATTGTGCCCTAAATATATTGTTGCAAGCAAGAGAAAAGATGGCTTTATTGATCCTTTGGGGAGGAGGGGCTTCTGCCCTGTCAACTAGAAGCCTCTATGCATCTCAGTGGCTTTTATGAATTCTTTTGAATGATCAACTCCAAGAACCCAATTTCCTTTCCTTGGATCTGATGAGTCCTAAAAATTTGTGATAGATAGTCAGGCACAAATTATCCTGAAATTACCAACCTAGGCCTAAAGTCACTTGATAGATTGATATCATATGCAAGTTGTGCCACATCCACAGACCATAGTGCATACAGAACCAGAGCAGAGCAATTTATAATTCAAATATTTATTTTTTGAAAAAGTTTTGGTACTTGGCAAAGTGACTAATATGGGTCTTTTGAAGAAAGAGAGGAACAAACCACACACTAACAAGAGCTTCTTTCATGCCACTACATTAATATTAATATTATAACACAGTCATACCTCAACATCCGAATGACTCGACTTCCGAAGGTTTCGACTTCCGAAGTCGACAACCCCAGAAGTCTTTTCGCTGCCCCCCCCCGCATGCACACCCGCGCCTGCGCAGAAGTGCAAAATCGCGCTTCGCGCATGCGCAGAACGGGCTCTTCGACTTACGAAGACACCCACGGAACAGATCGTCTTCGTAAGTCGAGGTACCACTGTACATATTTATTAAGAGGGATTGCCTTGGAAGTGTGTTTACAAAGGGACCGTTTTTATCCTCTTTTTCTTTCAACAATGCTGAAGCCTATACACTCTGCTAGAGCAACATATTGCCAACCTGGTGCCCTCCTGTTACATCGGGCTGCAGTTCTCACCAGTCCCAACCAGCATATCTGTGTTGGCCAGGACTGATGGGAGCTGGAGTCCAAAACATTTGGAGAACATCAGATTGGGAAAGCTGCTGTAGACACTTGACCTTCTCTACAGCCTGGATAGCTCAGCTGGTCAGAGATGGTGTTGATAATGCCAAAGTTGCAGGTTTGATCCCTGTATGGGACAGCTGCAAATTCCTGCATTGCAGAGGGATGGACTAGATGATCTTCAGGGTCCCTTCCAACTCTACAATTCTATGATTCTGCCTGTTGGGAAATCTGACTGTGGCCCAGCCAGGCACAAGGTGGCCAGCATCAGAAGGGGCAAGTCTGTCTGCGAGACACTCTTACCTGCACATCCTTTGATACCAGACACCTTGCCTCCACCACCCAAAAATGCCCACTGGACAACTGGGCCAGTCTTCAAAGCTGAGAGTTTTGTACTGGTAAGAACCTGAAGGCCTACCTTGCCTGCATAGTGTCTTCTGGCAGGACATTACTTCACCTTCTCTCCTCTTTTTAGAGAGGAGCTCCAATTTTAATCAGAAGTTGGGCTGCTAATTTGTATATTCTCTCTCCCTCTCCTTCTCCCTCTCTCCCTCTTCAACCCAACTATATCTGTGGGATTTGGGGTGGTTGTTGTTTCCCCATAGACTTGAAGAGAAATGACTACACACCTGATAAAATCCTACTGCCTCAAGATGATTCTCCAGAACTGACCATTCGGCCTGGGAGCTGCACCAAAGAATCGGACTCTGCCAGTTCCAGTCACCTCATGCTGTAAAGATACGCACAGCTCTCTGGCTCTAACCAAACCCTTGCAGAAGTCACGGGGTTCGTTTGCCCTTCATCAAAACAAAGGCCGCATGAAAAAGGACCAAACTGTTTTGATGGCGCTGGTACAGTTAACTGGCCATCATTGAGTGGCCTAGCATAATGTGGGAATCACCTCTGGAGGAGTAGGTGGCAGCTGCTGTTTTTTTTAAAAAAAGAAAGGTTGAATGAAATTAAGTATTTATGAAATAGCTTTTTTAAGAGGCGTTTTAGCAGAAGGATAACTTAACATTTTACCTTGGTCCATGAGAGGGGGCCTTTCCTCCCCTTCATCCTGTAGTGCAATATGCCCTTGACCAAATGATGTTTTTGTTTTTGTGCTGATGGTTTTTAAGGCAGATGGTTTGGGGGCTTTGTGGCAGCTGGTTTCTGTCATCTGGCTAGAGAACCTTCCCACAGATACCGAAGGATTCCTTTGACACTTCTCAGGGTGTCTCAAATAATGCTCTCTCTGCTCAGCGCCATGTATGTTTTATGTGGCTCAATGGAACGAGGCTGCTCCTAAAGATCTGTCCATATTTAGTTAATGCCAGTAAGCTGAGCTGCAGGGAGCGGGAACGCCTGGTTCCAAACAAGAAGTGATGGCTTGTCTCCTGCATCAGGATTCATCCTCAAGTGTGGAGCCAGTTCTTTTTGGGATGGATTGCGCATAGTGAAATCCCTCCCCTTCCTGTGTTGTTGGTTTTTTTTATGATACATTTCAGTTTTATCTAATCACTGTCAAATAGTAAAGTCGCAAGACAGGTCTGATCACATTTGTATAACAGAACAAAACAGCTGGTCTTGGGTAAGAAGCTGCCTTGCAAAATGAGCAGGTGTGTTAGGGAAGTTGCTATTACTTGTTACATATAATGGCTGCTTCAGAAGTGTTGCCTTCCAAAGATCTCCTCAAACCAGTAAAAGAAAGCTGAATGTATGCGTGAACCCCCGGGGGCCTCTTCTGGTGTTATCACAGCAGTGTTGGAGCTGCTGCAGTCTGGTACCTTCTCATGCCATTTGGGTAACTTTGGAAGCCCTGGGCCATGAGGCAAGAGTCCTTGTTGGGGCTGCTCACCTTGCCAGCGCTGCTGCAGTTTCCGGCAGGAGCAACGCGGGCATAGACGTGAACTGCAGAGTGGACTTGTCCCCTGGGACCAGGGCTTCCCAACCTCCGCTTTTGTGGTGCTGTAAGGACCAGGCCTGTTGTGGGCTCCACACCACCACAGTGACATAAGGAGCAGCCCCTTAGTTGTATTTAATATTGTGTGAAGACACCTTTTAATGTAATATTATATATGGTACTTATTTAAAAGAAAAGGAAATAGGATGAATTTACATTATGTAATGTGTGGGAGATTGCAATGCAAACTTTATGCCAATAAAATGTCATTTTCCTGTCCCAAATTTGTTGAATATTCAACAAGAAGAACCTGTTGTCCAACTCAATTTTCATGCTGCAACTTTTGTTTGTTTGTTACATAGGTACTAATTGTAAATTTTAATTGAACGGCATCATAACGCCCAGTAATTATTCTTTTTTAAAATTCTGTAGTGTATCTTATAGATACAGACATTAAGGCACGAACACAATAGCTGTTTAAATGGTGGTTTATGTTGCTGGGGGAGGAAAGGTATAGCGTATTAAAGATTAAAAAAACTGTATACATTTTGTATATCAATAAATCTTTAAACAATCCCAAATAAATTTATTCTTGTTTAGACTGGTGAGCTTCTACCTTTATTTGATTTGATTGATCCGGGGAGGGAGGGTCAGAGGGAGGGAAGGAACAGGTAAGAATTAATCTGTTGATTTGAGAATAATTTGGACTGCAAGAATGGCCCACCAATAGAAGTATATTTTAGTAAGTACCGGTAATGTGCAAGTAATGTGACTAGCTAGCTGGGGCTACTTTGAGAAATCAGGTGGAGGTCAGTGAGTCATCAAGTCTTATTACTAATGTGTAGCTTTTGTTAGACAGCAAAATGACTTGGGTTAGCCTCGCAGACCTACCAGAAGCTCAACCTATCTTCCGGGCTTGAGAAGCATTGAACTATCGACAAGCTGGAATGTGTGTGGAGGAGGGCAGCCAAGATGATCAAGAATCTGGAAATCAAGCTGTATGACGAATTGTTGAAGGAATTTGGTATGTTTAGCCTGGGAAAGAGGAGACTAAGAGGAGATAGGATTGCTATCTTCAAATATCTCAAGGGCTGTCACATGGAAGAGGGAACAAGCTTGTTTTCTCCTGCTCTGGAGGGTGGGGCTCAAACCAATGGTCATGGATGCTTTAGCTAAGATCCCTGCATTGCTGGGGTGTTGGGACTTGGTGAGCCTTGGGGTCCCTTCCAACTCTACAATTCTATGGTTCTATGATAATGTAACCAATACTCTACCAAAATAATCTTCACTTGGAAGCACCTTCAATGCACTCTGGAATTTATGACCTGGGAGGAGAGCTTGCCACATACAGTCATACCTCGGTTTGCAAACATGATCCGTGCAGGAGACGCGTTCGCAACCCTCAGTGCTGTGTCTGCGCACGCGCATGATGCGCTTCTGCACATGATGTCATTTTGCGTTTCTGCGCATGCGTGAGCGCTGAAACCCAGAAGTAACCCATTCCAGTACTTCCAGGTTCGGCACAGAGCACAATCCGAAAACGCACAACCCGCAGCGTTCGCAACCCAAGGTATGACTGTATTGGTGCTGTTCTTTTTCTAGATCATTTATTATTGTCATGCTTTTAACTTTCTTTAATGGACTTCTTTTCAAAGATAGAATATCTTTCTGCCTGTATTTTTGTCATCTTCTGTTTTCTTGGGCTTAGCCAACTGTTTGATCTGCAGTGGAGCTTAATCCTAAATGAGCATACGGTTGCAATTCCATTCACAACTACTATAGTTTAGCCAAAGAAGACTATGCCTACAAAAAGATACAAAGGATATGGCACAAAGGATATAGGTGTCGTTTTGTTTTATTGTAATTTTGATAGAAAGACACCAGTTCCACATTTCCATAAATGTTATCTCAGCTTATTTTTGCTTGGTTTTCATCCCCGTTTCTATTTTTAAAGAGTTTCTTCCCTCTTGAGAATCAAAACGCTTGGTCTCCTTGGATGTAATACTTCTGTTTCTCTATTGTTTGCTTTCTGTTCCAGATGTAGTTTCTCTTCCAGCATATAATAAAGAAAATGTAAACGTTTAAACCAATGAGGGGTCCTGGTTTGCAGCCCCTCACCCCAATTTTAGACTCCCAACTTCCATCAACATCTGCCAACATAGCCAATGGCCAGGAGTGATTTGTAGTACAGTGGTACCTCTACTTACGAATAACTACTTACGAATGGAGCTCCGTCTGCCATCTTGGATGCGGTTTAGATAGGATTTTTTCTACTTACAAATTTTTAGATATGGTTGCTTCGACTTACAATTTTTTCTCCCAGTACATTCCTATGGGATTCGACTTACAATTTTTTTCGACTTACGAATGTGCGTTCGGAACGCATTAAATTCGTAAGTAGAGGTACCACTGTATTCAGTCAAGCAACATTCTGAAAGAGCATCCTTGCATTAAGTAAGCCAAGGCTTCCAAAACAAGCTGTAAAAAGTGCTAAATTTCACCAGGTAATTTAGAATTTTCAACTTTAAACCAGTTCTTCTCCCTATGTCTTCCTTGAACAGCTGCTTGATCTGCAAATATTACCCACAGGATCTCTTTGTAGGGTGGGAATAATGAGTTCAAGGGTGCATAGAGTTTGTTTGCCTGCTTTTAACCTGCTCCTCTGCCTTTAACAGCCTTCAGATTTGCTCCTGCTGATCTCCATACTGCTGACTGAGAAAATGAACCTATGGCCAATTCTCATAATAAGACTGATATGAAATAAGCAGCACAAAGACGTCACAAAAAAAGCTACCACACTATTCCACGTCCTAAATCTAATGTTAAGGATCCAAAAATAGAGAGAAAAATGTACAAAAACTGTTAACAGAAGCCACAAATTGGCAACACATACGGCGCCTGATAATTGTTGATTAATCTGCTCTTAAAGGCACAGGAACAGGTAGGCTGTTAATGGTCTGGTCAGTTGGAAAAACGAGTTTCTTCTCATCAAGGAACTAGGGAGAGTAGTTTGCAGGCATCTCTTGAGGTCTGTTTGATGCCTGCATCCCTGCATAAAAGTGAATTCAAGGGGAAAAATAACTGTCTAGGAAGAGAGCTTTGCACCAAGCCATAAATCTAGATCAGGGTGGATTTGATTTCAATCAAATCAATTTAAATCACTAGTAAGTAAGACTTGATTTAAATATTTTAAAAAATACAGAAAGACTCATTCTTGCTGGTATAATCTTAATATTTACAATCAGATGCAGATTTCATATTTAGAATAATAAATTTTCAGAGTAGGTTTTACAGTTATATCAAAAATTACTGATTTGGTTATACTATTAGAAATACATAGATAATTATGAAATTATTGGGAGGTTTAATAAGTTAACTTTATATTTGGACAACATTTCTGCTGTACTTTATTAGAAGGAGAAAAACAATCATTTCCTTAATAACAAATAATTTATTTAACTAAAACAATAACATTATAGCATATGTATCCATGCTTGTTAACTGGTGTTAATTTTTTTTAAAAAAATAGACTTTTTTTAGCACACATGAGAAACTTAAAACAAATCCTTATTTCCTGATGAATAGCCTTTGGGCTATAATGTAATTTAAATAGAAAACTTATCTTTAGAAAGATTCTTCCTCCAAAAGCATTTTATTTTAAAAATCCAATTTAAATAAAAAAAGATTTAAATTTAAAAAATCTTATTTTTATTTTTTAAAATCATTGATTTTTATCCACTTATCCCAAACCCAACTTGGCTATGGGAGAGGTTGGCTGTGGTCCTGCGCTGTCAAACCTGAGCATCATGAGGAATTAGAAGGATCTCACAACCCCAAACAACTTCATTAATAAAATCTGTTGCCCAGGCATCCTGCAGGAGCTGACTCATCCTCGGAAGGCAACTGACTAGAGTCCTCTCTAAATATGTTCATGGTTCTAGAACCACTTGGCCCTTCTATCTTGTTAGGAAAGTCCCTCACACCATCCCCTAGCAACAAGGTAGCGTGCATTTATGATGCTGGAAGAATCTGTTTTGGAACACTGGGGAACAGTGCAAAGAGTCATCAGGATAAGCCCATGTATTTTGGGTCCTCTGAACACGCGTAAGATGAAGCAACATATTTGCACAAGGAATCAGACCATCCAAGTGTCAAAATGAAAAAGGGGTGGTGAAAGGGCTGCCAACCCAACTCCACTGAGAGCACCACTTGCAAGCCTGCAAATGGCTTCTAGGTCAACAAAGATGCCTGACAACTTCAATATATATCATCTACTGTGAGTTTCTGTTTTATACAAACCAATCGCTAATTAATTATCATCTAGTGAGTAGGGAGAAATCCCTGCATTTTCTCCCTTCCTTGGAGAACTGAGTGTTGCGACCAGCAAATAAGCATGAGGGCAGGAAAACTTGTTTCCTTATTTTTTAACTAGAAAGTTTGCTTGGACATGAAACATTTACTCATGGTGCTGGAAAGACTCTAAAATCGACCTTTGGGTTGTGGACCAAGCCTATTTCCAACTTATTTCCCCACCCAGTGCTTTACTGCTTGAACAGTCCGTCAAAAATGAGCATCATCTGTGAAGATAATGTTCTGTAGTTTAAGGGTCTTCTATCAACTCTTCCCCTTCAACTGCAGTTCCCAGAATTCTGACTTTTATTAAAGTAGTAAGTGCTTTAGTTAAAGCTCAATTAAAGATGTAATTGAGGACATAAGGAGTTAAAAGGAAGAAGGAAATGTCCCTGAGCAGGCGCAGAGTGCATTTATTTTACCCCTGGGTTTGCCATTTGAGTCTTCACACTCATGTTATCTACCTTGCGCAGAGACATAGTCTGGTATATATGGAAAGCAATGTTTGAATACACTTGATAAATGTAAAGTCTTTGCTTTTGTCACAATGTGAATGAGGCTTGTTTGACTATAGTTTGGCTTTGGGAATACAGCAAGGGTGCCCTTCCCTTGGAGAGTTCGGACGAGGCAATGGACAGATCCGATGACGAGACAAACCCCCAATACCAAGGACTAACTGGTCTGCGGAACTTAGGCAACACCTGCTACATGAATGCTGTCATACAGTGCCTCTGCAGTGTTTCCCCGCTGGTGGAATATTTCCTCTCTGGAAAGTATATAGCATCGCTAAACAAGTAAGTTAATGGCCTTGCTCTGCTTAATTTTGGTTGTCCGAAGATGAGAGCCTGGACTGGCTCTGGGATTGAAGGGCTTGTTGGCAAGGTGTCCCCGGAGAGCTCCCTCCTTTCTGACCCACTTCCACTCGGGATTAGGGGGAAGCCCATCGCTACAGCACTTCCTCCTAAAGGTAAAGGTAAAGGGACCCCTGACCATTAGTTCCAGTCGTGACCGACTCTGGGGTTGCGCACTCATCTTGCATTATTGGCCGAGGGAGGCGGCGTATAGCTTCCAGGTCATGTGGCCAGCATGACAAAGCCGCTCCTGGCGATCCAGAGCAGCACACGGAAACACCGTTTACCTTCCCGCTGTAGCGGTTCCTATTTATCTACTTGCATTTTGACATGCTTTTGAACTGCTAGGTTGGCAGGAGCTGGGACCGAGCAACGGGAGCTCACCCCGTCACAGGGATTCGAACCGCTGACCTTCTGATCAGCAAGCCCTAGGCTCAGTGGTTTAACCCACAGCGCCACCTGGGTCCCCACTTCCTCCTAGGGATGCCTCATTGATTCCGTACTTTATCTCAATATCGGTCTGGGCGTTTTAGTCAGGGGGGACAATAATATGTCCCCAGTACTGAAGTATTATTGGGGGCCATTCTGTGGAGGAGCCTTGGCCTTGGAGGATTTCTAGCTTGTTGGAATCCTAAATCCTTACTGATATACGGAATGACAGCACCCTTCCCTGTCCTATAGAGTTTACATGTGAAGGAAACCATGCCCCTCTGACTCCCCCAATTCTACCAGCTTCCTGTTATGCCTGCTAGATCTACCCTCTCCTCCTAAGAACAAGGACCCCAGCTCACCTATTTTGGCTCAGAAGCTTTTACCGTTGGTATAACATAAAATTGTAGAGTTTGAAGGGACCCCAAGGCTCACCAAGTCCCAACACCCCTGTAATGCAGGAATCTTGGCTAAAGCGTCCATGACAGACGGCCATCCAACCTCTGCTTATAAACCTCCAAGGAAGGAGAGTCCACAACAGGCATCCCCAAACTTCGGCCCTCCAGATGTTTTGGCCTACAGCTCCCATGATCCCTAGCTAACAGGACCAGTGGTCGGGGAAGATGGGAATTGTAGTCCAAAACATCTGGAGGGCCGAAGTTTGGGGGTGCCTGGTCCACAACCTCCTGAGGGAGACCGTTCCACTTTCAAGCAGCTTAATGTCAGAACGTTCTTTCTGATGTTTAGTCGGAATCTCCTTTCTTGTAACTTGAATCCATTGGTTTGAGCCCCACCCTCCAGAGCAGGAGAAAACAAGCTTGTTCCCTCTTCCATGTGGCAGCCCTTGAGATATTTGAAGATAGTGATCCTGTCTCCTCTCAGCCTCCTCTTTCCCAGGCTAAACATACTCAGCTCCTTCAACTATTCTTCAAAAGGTTGGTTTCCAGACCCTTGATTGTCTTGGGTTGCCCTCCTCCGCACACATTCGTATGCATGGTGTCTCTCCTCCAACTGTCTTTGATACCTCTCTGAAGGCTCATCCGTGCTTCCATTTGCCCTGCTGCTTCCCCCAGGAAAACCCACGGTTTAGCTCCAACCACATACCCACGACTTTGGTCCAGCAGGCAAATAGTTGTACACGTGGCATTCTGCACCGGAGACTGTATCCTTGCTGGTTTTCTACCTGCAAATCTCTCATTGTAGGTTATGCTTTTAAGCTTGGGCTTTGATAGGTCAAAAAGGGGAGGTACAGAGCAAAAGAAGGCTTTGCACAGCTTAAAAGCAATAATGAAATCCAATCTAGTAAACAGTAGATGGAGGCTGATCATGGGGAGCTACTTCCCAAAGGCATAATAATAATAATAATAATAATAATAATAATAATAATAATAATAATAATATTATTTATACCCCGCCCATCTGGCTGGGTTTCCCCAGCCACTCTGGGCAGCTTCCAACAGAAAAATAAAATAAAATAGTCGATTAAACATTAAAAGCCTCCCTAAACAGGGCTGCCTTCAGATGTCCTCTAAAAGTCTGGTAGTTATTTTTCTTTTTGACATCTGGTGGGAGGGCGTTCCACAGGCCGGGTGCCACTACCGAGAAGGCCCTCTGCCTGGTTCCCTGTAACTTGGCTTCTCGCAGCGAGGGAACCGCCAGAAGGCCCTCGGCACTGGACCTCAGTGTCCGGGGCAGAGCGATGGAGGTGGAGACGCTCCTTCAGGTATACTGGACCAAGGCCGTTTAGGGCTTTAAAGGTCAACACCAACACTTTGAATTGTGCTCAGAAACGTACTGGGAGCCAATGCAGGTCTTCAACCTTTACACAGTGTAGCAAGTGAGATGTATACGTTTAGCTACAATGCTTTGAGCCATTGGGTTGCTCACAGAATTCTAGGAGCCATAGGGGATCATTCTTTTTCCAGTGTTAACCATGATGGATTATTATCTGGTTCAAAATTATCCTGCACTGCCCTTTTAATCTCTTAAGGGAGGATGGAGAGATAGCGACTGCTTTTGCTTATTTGATGAATGATATGTGGCTGGGGGACTTTGACTGCGTGTCCCCAGAGGTGTTCCGCCTGGTCATTGGTGAGCGATACCCAGCTTTCATCAAGAAGACCCAGCAGGATGCCCAGGAGTTTCTGATTTATGTCTTGAATGAGCTGCATGAAGCTCTCAAGAAGGTGAGTCATGGAGTTGAATTCAATTAACCAGCCCCACTAGCACCAAAGCTTGTGCAAGGAATTCCACAAGCAGACTAGGGCTTTCTCCCTTTTCCTCCACCTGCACCCCTTAAAATCGGCTCTGGCGGGCTAGGAAAATCCCCAGAACATCACCTGGGGGAAAGGAGAGCGTTCCACCTGGCAATGTGAAAAGCTTGCGCCGACAGCACGATTGCCAGAGTGCTATGTTGAACTCCTCTCTGTCCATATAACTTTCCACTCTAGCTGTCCACTGAATTGCACTGAATTCTCATCTTTTGCAACACATTGTGGCAAAGTTCCACAGTCAGATTAAGACGGTGAGAATATTATTTTTGATTTAAGCAGTTTGTCTTCTACTTCCTCAAGAGCTGGTTGACAAATGATGCTGTGTGCGCGCTTGTCTGCAAATCACCCCCTCCAATATCATCCTTTTCAGTGTAACAGCTATGAGACGCTAAATGCACTTAGTCAAGTGTTACGTAAGCATGTGTGAATGTTTCACTGGGTAAAATATGATCTGGGATGATTTGGATGAGGTCTGAGGAGCCCTGAGCTTCCTTTTCCCCTCATGCACTACAATTTCCATTTTTACTTCCTGAGTGTTTTTGTTTGTTTGTTTTTTTGCAACCCAGAGTTTGCCTGTTTCCTCTGAACTAGATGAATATGATTATAAATCCACATTCAATCCTTGGATGGCAAGCCTGGTTTGTGGACATAACCATTTTTCACTTCATTGCACTTTTAATTTGTATACAGGTGACTCTCAGCTTGTGCTGGGGTTGCATTTTGGGGATAGTGTGTAAAGCCAAAATTGTGTGTAGTCAAAACACATTGGGTTCAGTGGTATTTTCCCCCAACACCTGGACCCTTTACACCCCTTTTTTAATTATTATTTTTGCCAAGTGCATAAAGCTGAATGCACACAAGTTGAATACACGTAACTTGTGAGTTAACCTGAACTGCCTATACACACAAGCTGAAGAAACAACAGAAACACAACGAAGATCACACATAACAATCTGATCGGATATAAGTCATAATAAAAAAAGACTTAAAATAAGCACCTACTATTGAATAAAGCAATAGTCAATAGTTTATTTTATTTACGCCACACTGGCTCTTCGCTTTCAACAATTACAGAAAAAAAATATTAAATTGTAATCAAATAAAAAGAGCAGCAAAGTCATAATCTGTCAAGAGTCAGGAATTAAATGGTGGAAGGGACCACCGATAGCCCAGGATCCTATAGCCTCATGTAAGGCCAAATAATTTCCTTCCCTTAAAGAGGAAAAACAATACAGTACAGGAATGTGTATTCAACATTATTTTGTGATTCAGCCAGAAGCTTAGCAATAAATCATTCAATTCCAGCTGAGACTTCAATGAGCAAATTTACAGTGGGGACTTTATGCATATAGGAAATGGTAGAGGAGGTTGGAGGGAGTAATTACTGACAGCCAAGCACTTGTTTTTAATGCATATGGGGATAAATGTCATTTTAAAATCTGAGCCATCATTTAAAAAAACCCAAAATAAAGGAATCGAGGCCTAGCCCTGAGACTCTGATACGGAATCCGAATGGGATTGTTATGCTTTTAGCGGCAATTTCTTGCTGTGACCGAGGATGATTTTGAAGCAGACTTTTAGTTACAATAGCAAACAGGAGGGTGGAAATATCGTCTGTGACATGGCACATCTCTTCCCTTGCAGACAAGTAGGAGAAGAAGCCAGGGGACCTCATCGTCTGCTTGGGAATCTAGGGGCTGCATCAGCGAGTCCTCCATAATCACCCGGCTTTTTGAAGGACATCTCAATTATGACATCATGTGTTTGGAATGCCAAACGACGACATACAAAAACGAGATCTTCACCGTATTATCTCTTCCCATCCCTTACGAAACTGAATGTTCGCTAGAGGTATTAGCTTCTCCCTGCTGAACAAAGATGCCCGAGCTCAAACCTGTCTTAAATTGTTGCTGCAATGTTGATTTTAACCCTCTTCAGGCAACTTGCCTGCAGGGCTGGAAACTGCCAACCCCCACCTGTCAGAGTGCAAGCCCATCACTCCATAGTGTAGAGCATCTATCTGCCTTGCAAGCAGAAAGTCCCAGATTCAATCCCGGGCTTCTGCAGGTAGGGTTGAAATCCTGGAGAGATGCTGCTGTTTAGTGTAGACCAGGGTTTCCCAAACTTGGGTCTTCAGCTGTTTGGGGACTACAACTCCCATCATCCCTAGCTAGCACGGCCAGTGGTCAGGAATGATGGGAATTGTAGTCCCCCCCCCCCGAAAAAAAGTTGGAGACCCAAGCTTGGAAAACCTTGGTGTAAACAATGTACCAATGGTCTGACTCAGTATAAGGCAGCTTCCTATGTGTTCTTCCTATGCGTTCCTACATGGTAAGCAGGAACATGACTATGGGTCATACTCGTCCTGAGATGTTGATCACAGGTAGGTCTCTCTCACTGCAGTGATGGGTTGTAGTGTTTAATAGCTCTGCAGCTACACAAAGACAAATCTTTGGGGAGCTAACCCTCACAAGTTAGATAATTAGAACGCCTCTCTTCAGCTAGAGTGACTTACGAACAATCCGTTAACACAAAACAGTGCCTGCCTGCTGACCAGCAATCTAAAAAAACATGATGCACAAGCAGAAAGGGACAGGAAGGGAATGTTGGAGAAGCAAACTCAGGTACCAAATCTTAAATGGTAGATCTCATAATGATCAGGTGGTATAGGAACAGCTCAGGGCAAGGAGGTGCGTGATTTGAGCGTGCCTTGTGATGCAAGTTGGTGGAAGGAACCCAACTTCCCACCCCTCCTATTGAAGCAGCCTGATGGAATGGCTGCTGCCAGGTGACAGAGCCTCATGGAGCTAGTCTTTTCAGCAATTATGGAGAAGCAGTCTGCAGGTAAGTTAGTTATAGTCGTTTGACATGTTGGCTAATAATTCCACCTCTTCCTCCCCCCCCCAAAAAAAATTCCCCACCTTTTTTGGGGCCCAGGAATGCATTGAATGCTTCTTTCAGCAAGACATCTTGACTTGGAACAACCAAATTAACTGCTCCTGCTGTGGGATAAAGACAGATGCTGCTGTGAAAGCCAGCATAGCGAAGGCGCCAAAAATAGTTATCTTCCATCTAAAGAGGTACCGTTCTTCTTATTTACAGCATTTCATGTGCTCTCCAGGTTGCTGTGGTCCAGGTCACAAATAAATGGTTGCTTAAGATGGGGAAGGGGGAATAGTTTGCCAAGTAAGTTAGGTAAACTATTTGCAAGGGATTTCTGATTACGATAATTTCTTTTCAGGTTTGACTGTCAAGGCAGTTATAAAAAGAAACTGAAAACCGACATCTACTACCCATTAAATAACCTGGATTTGTCCTCTTACATATATCCACTCTTTCGGAAAAACCCAAAATACAGCTTATTTGCTGTGGTGGTAAGTGACATAGACAATTATTTATTCTAGTGCATATAAGCCTGAATCACATCAAAGCTGGAGAATGATATGGCAAGAAAAGCTGAGAGGGATAGGAAGGCGAGGACACTGTCTGGGAAACAGGGTACTTTGGGCTCTTCAAAACACATCTCGCTCTCTATGATCAGGGAGACCCAGGTCAAAATGGCCACCGGCCTGCTTGCTAAGTGCCATAGTCACATTACAATTTCTCAATGTGCTGGTTGCAGGGGAAAAGGGGTGGTAGTCATGAACGAATGAACTTGGAATGAATAAACAAAATGTTCTTGGTTAGCTTTTGATTTATTGCTATTATTGTTGCAGAACCATTTTGGAGATCTGGATGGTGGCCACTACACTGCGTACTGCAAACACCCCCCCACCCAAAGCTGGTACAACTTTGACGACTCTCAGATCAGCGAGATCCCAGACCCTTCTGTGCAAACGTCTGCAGCTTATCTGCTGTTTTACAGCAGTCAAACTTTCTCTGTGCCGGTAAAAAACCAAAATGGCTAGGAAACGCACTGAAAACAATTGCGTACATAGGATGCAGTGGCACTGTTAGCAAACTTTCCCTGACCCGGGACGGCCAGGTTTCGAGTCATCCTTAAGGAAGAGGAACCACATTTCCAAATACCTGCGTTCAGGTTGTACGTGGTATTTAGAAATGGGATTGTGAACAGCTTCTCTCTTCAGCGAAAAGATGGGTGCCAGGCATGAACTCATTTTCAGTAAGCTTTTGGAGAAAGCAGCAAACCGCTAGATAAATAAAGTCTTCCTGGGCAGCCAGAGTCTAAAGGAGTGTTGTTTTTTATTATTATTACAGAATCCAAGATGAAATATAATTTTAAATGGGTTATATACATATGCATATATATAGCAGACCTTTGAGACCCAGGGATATAGACCCACAAGCCTTAAAAGGGGCACAGACACTCAAAACAAGTATTATTAAGCTGGACCAATTATGGCCCTGTCAGGAGGAGAGCTAATGACAGCAGGAACTGACCGCCTTCATCCACTCAAGTTGTACCCAGTGTAAGGCTCAGGCAACGCAGGGTAACAGTGCCCTCCCCTCCCATCATAATACCACTCTTTGGGATCTAGATGGGATTATTTTCACAAGGAGTAAGGGAAAGCCAAAAATCCAAACTTGTCAAGTGTCCAAAACAGGCAAAGAAGTTCTTTAACAGGCCATCGTATTTTCAAATAATTACTTCAATAAGTTATTAAAAAGGAAAATATCAATTCTCTAATATACACATTGTAGGGTGTGTGCAGGTATCAATGTCATAGCTCAAACAAACAAAAAAATACAGCTGTGCTCTTCCTTATCTGTAAGAAAAACAAAAGCCACCCCCTTTCTGTTCTAGTGGTTCTCAAAGGACCACATACCTTTATTATATACATAGTTTGCATGTGCAAGTGTGCAATCAATATGTACACATACATTCCTACCTGTTTATATCATTCTAAGATATTCACAGTAGAATCAAGCTTAAGGTTAGTGTGAAAAGGCATAAATGTGGGAGACAAAAAAGATATTGTTGGGTTCAGGGGCATTTTAAACCCATATATTAATGACTTTTAAAAATGGCTAAGCTAGATTTATCATTTTGGAGCATTACTAAAAATAAGTCGTTTCAAAACTAGTAGTTCCATATTATTAAACAGCAGAGTTAACAATTTTTGGACTAAGCAATAGCACTAACAGACACCTCAGCTGAGAAACCGCTGCAGACATCTTCTTCCTCAGCAACGGACCTTTTACTCATCACAGCTCAGCTTATTATAGGATGCATTTACAAAAAGACACCAATATTCTTCAAATGTTTCTTTATGTGGCTATATCGGCGGTTCGCTGTTCAAAAGAAGTGTAAAGGAGGATATAAGCAGCTGAGGATTTCACAGAGGATGCAGAGATGTCCGAGACTTCATGATCATCAAACTTATACCATCGCTGTTTGGCAGCATTTTTGCAGTAGGCTGTGTAATGTCCTCCATCCAGCCCTCCGTAATGATTCTAGAGGGAACAGGAATGAAATTAGGGGACCGCAAAATATTTGGCCCTAATACTTTCCAGTACTCAAAAATCAAGGCATAAACTACTCCCAAGTGCAACTGAAAAGAATAAAGCCTTCGAGGGGGAAATGTTAATAAACAACACTACATTGCACATGGGTGATGTTATATATAGATTAATTGGCAGGTAAGATTCATAGCTACAGAAAATTACTTACAGATACTGCAAACAGGTTGTATCTCTTCAAGTTACTCTTTGGGCCAATAACATATTGTGATAAGTCAAGGTTTTCCAATGGGAAGTCCACTGATGACTGAAGCTTTTGCTTCCACCGTCCATCGTAAGAAAACCTAGGCATGAAAAGCATTAAGAATTACATTAAGAGCTGAAAAAGTATTACAGAAAAACTAAAGCAAGGATTTCCACGCTGCTGTTCATTGCATGTGTTATGCCACCATACTGTTTTGTTGCTCCTGTTTTGTGTTTTTATCTTGTGAACTGCTCTGAGATCTTCTGATGATGGGCGGTATATAAATCTTATAATTAAATTTAAAGTACAATTTCCCAAAGTGCCACCTCACAGACCAATTAGTTGCTTATGTGACCAAATAGCAAGATGGCTTAGGATGAATAGAACATCCTGAAAATCTCTTGCTTTTTTAAAAGGAGTTCCTTGGGTATAATTAAACCCAGTGCTGGGTGAAATTTGACAAGTGGGTGGAGCTGCCCACCAGTCAATCACCCAACACCACTATGATTCTGTGCTTTGAAGCTCCAGTTGTCAGTTGTGTAGACTAGTTGAAAGTCCTTTTGCAAGAAGCCCTGTGGGAGTTTTAAAGAGCAATGCAAAACTGTTTGCAAAAGGGCTTTCAAATAACCCTGCACTGTGCTTTGGCTGCATGTACCTGTTCCCAGGAGAGCAGCCAAGACAGAATTCACCTCCACCCATTAGTTGTCATCACCATAGGAGGGATGTCAGCTGACTAGGCGTGGGTTTTGAGAAATGGCATTCTGGGCTGAATTTGACCCCGTGGCAGAGAAGATTGGCCTGCGAACCAGAGTTATCCACCAAAATGTAAAATAAGCCCATAAGAGACTCTGAACACACTACATTTCTCACCTCAAAATACGTGTGGTTATGCATCCTCCAACACTACCCGCATGCAAATATATACTTCAGAGATTGTATTTCTGAACATGAAACACAACTCAGTGCTAGAGTACTTCTTTTCATGAAATTTTTTCCCGGTTCAATTCTGTAGCAGCACCAGGTAGGGCTTGGAATGTCTCTAACATCCCAGAGAGCTGCTGCCAGTCAATATGGATGCATATGGACAATATGAAGCAGCTTCCTGTGTTTTTTAAATATATATAAAAAATCACCTTAGAGCTTTTAGGAAGGCTAAATTATCTGTACAGTTACTTTTGAGTCTTACCGCTTTAAGTGCACTAGCAAAACGGGGGGCAGCTTCCAGATTTCTAACTTTTTCAAAGAATCTCTTCGGGTTTTGCAATGACTACAATGAAATCTATTGTTATCCGTCAGTTTTTCTTCTTTGGAGAATAATCTAAGGCATTCCTGGGGGTGGGAGGCAAAAACAAAAAACAAAACACAACCTGAATTCAAAGGTTTAGAGCAGAGGTGAGGATTTATAGGAACAGTTTTGTTGAAAGAAAAACTGGGAAAGTTAAACATTGTTAACTAGTGACCTAAAGTCACTCATTTGACTAACCTGTAGGGTGCATTTACTGGTAGATGCAAGTGGCAAGGACAAATGCATAAAAGCCTCAAAGGTCCGAGACTTTTTGTGACACGTAAGACACTGAACTGTGGATTTGAACTGTCCTTGGAAGAGAGCAACGATAACTGATTCATTGAGTAGTTTGTGTTTGTGCCAGGCAAGTTCCGCAGCTTTGAAGTCATCCAGATGTTCATTATTTTCTTCTTTGTAACGTTTTCTGTTGTCAGCCTGGAAAGTTGGGAAATGAACAAAAAAAATGCTTTAAAGCATACCTGAAGCACATGAAGGTAAGTTTTACAGACAGGAACATCATCATGTGGAGCTATGGAAAGACAGAAGGAAGGTGATAATGCCAAACATGCAAACATTGAAACAGATTCTTTCAGCACCCTGGCTATGTTGTGCTATTGCTTTTTTTTTCTTGGCCAGAAGCATGGAAACCTTCTGCCAAGAGTCACAGATTGGAAGCAATTATTTGTACATGCGAGAACAGATGGATAGTTTTCTTTGAATCCTTTCGTTTGCTTTTCTTACCACTATTCTCCTTTTCTCTCGTGTTTTTGCTTATTTTGCTACTGTTGTTTTATCGTTACAAATATACACTTTACCTAATGTGTATGTAAATTTAAAAAACGAGCAAATGCATCTTTTTTAAAAAGAGTCACATTTCTTTAAGGGTCGCATACCAGCAGTGAATAGTGCCTCCCCTCTTTCCTCCCCCACCCCCTAAGGGAGCAGCTGCCAGGCAAGTGACAGATTGCTCTTGATAGAGGTCTGAACAAATAGCTTGCAAATGTGCCTAACTTTTATCTTTCTTCGCTTGTTTCAGTTCTTGCCCCATTTGCCCTCCTCCTCTACCCCCGACTGCCCTGCCCGCTACAACAAGCCTCCGAGGTTTACAGCAAGCTTTTAAAGCAGGTGAGTATCACCAAACCCCATAGTGAAGATGGCGTGGAAAGCTAGGGCTGAGCAATTGGGGTTTGGGCTAAAGGCCAACTGGAGAGAACATGGGAAAAGCAAGATTCAAACAGGTGATTCAAATCTGTAGCTCAGCTTTTCAGCTACATTCCACACCAGTCTGTACACTATCTATCTACAGCAGGCATCCCCAAACTCCGGCCCTCCAGATGTTTTGGCCTACAACTCCCATGATCCCTAACTAACAGGACCAGTAGTCAGGGATGATGGGAATTGTAGTCCAAAACATCTGCAGGGCCGAAGTTTGGGGATGCCTGATCTACAGTCATACCTCGGAAGTCGAATGGCTTGTGACTTGAATGCTTTGGCTCCCGAACGCTGCAAACCCAGAAGTGAGTGTTCCGGTTTGTGAATGTTCTTTGGAACCCAAACGTCCAATGCTGCTTCCGCGGCTTCCGATTGAGTGCAGGAAGCTTGTGCAGCCAATCAGAAGCCGTGCCTTGGTTTTCAAAAGTCGAATGGATTTCCCGAATGGATTCCGTTCAAGAACCAAGGTACAACTGTGTTTGTGTGTATAATCAACTGAATCATGCCAGCCCTGCTTGTAATCTAAAGGAAGTTCTCAAGCTTGGGTAGCAACAGGCCTCCTAATTGAATTTGGGGAAAACTGAAGATGGAGAATTCAGTTGGCAACATTCTCTTGTGTCTTCTCTAGCCTACCTGCGCAGGGAGGTCCAACTCAAAAGCTTTCGATATGTGGAACAGAGTCTACACATACAGAATGGACTGTATCACTTAATTGCTGCTGGGTTATCATGTTTTTGAATGCTCCCTTATTTTAACACATTTTAAGCAGATATGAGCCCAAAAGGCAAAGGGATGGGATAAAGGTTTTCTTATTTATACTAACTTTCTATTTGAAGTGAGTTTTTTGGGTTGTTTTTTGTTTACATGGGGGAGCGTTGGAGAATGGTGTTCCCCCATCTGCAGTCTGAAGTAGTACAGTCCATTCTGCAATTTTACTCTGCTATTTGTGTAACCTAACTAGGAAATGGCAGTTGCAATGGATTGGAGAAACGAGACACACTCAAATGAGGTTATAACCATAACCTCCTTTTTGCAGAGCTTCGTGTTTTAGGAACAGAACACTGAATAGTTACAGTGGCATCCAAGAGTGAAATGAAGAACAGGTTTTTTTTTCTATCACACTCATGACATGGCAAAACAAACAATAAATCTATGTACTAGAGAGAAGATGGATAATAAAGTTTTGGTTTACTTACTCTCTAAGAGGACATCATAGTTTTTGTATAAATAGGAGGGGGAAAAAAGACTGAAAAACAGATCTTGCAAACAAAAATATCCAGTTATTACACAGCTAATTTCAGGAAAGGTAAGCTAGATGAGGATAACATGATGGACAAACCTTTTAAAACTGAGCTCAGTTAATAAGAAAATAAATCCTTCAAATTCAAAAGGAAACTATTGTAATTGTCCTTGACAGATTGTGCCCAATTCCTTGATCGTTACAAACTGGATATTGCAAAATAAAAAAATTCCTTCAGTAGCACCTTAAAGTGCTACTTACTTCAGTATCTGAAGGAGTGTGCATGCACACGAAAGCTCATACCAAACTAAAAACTTAGTTGGTCTTTAAGGTGCTACTGAAGGAATTTTTTTATTTTGCTTCGACTCAGACCAACACGGCTACCTACCTGTAACTGGATATTGCAAAGCAGTTTTATACTAAAGATCTTGGCTATATTTATAGATGCTTTCTCCTGAAGTAATTCTGATTAGAGATCAGTTAAGCTGCACACATCTGCCTCTGCATTAGTTTCTCATTCTTTACGTGGGCATTTTAGCAGAAAGAAACGATGATGAACTCGATGGGAAGAAGAGTGAATATTTTGCTGTAATTAATTAGGGCTAGCATTGGTTTGAGAAAACAGAAAGGCAACCTTTCTGGTAATCACTCATCTCAACCAGGAGTTCCTAGAAGTTGTCCTCATCAGTACATAAAGAATGGTGCTTAAATACCCCTAGTATTTGTCTTCATGCTATTTGGCAAATGCAACACAGGAGTGGGGCTACTCTGCACAGTCCCACTTCCTATTTACATGTTTATTTTACACATAAGTAGAATGCCTAGGTAGGGCTACATTCTCTATAAAAAGCATGAGCGATCTCATGATTTTTGCACCAGGTTTCCGCTTTTAGTAAACTGCTTAATTAACATAGACATTGTTCTGCTGCTTCAGGTCAAAAAGTCTCGTCTAATTTAGTACAGTATATCACCTGCCAACTGTATCCCAGCCAGATAACCCTATGAAGCTCAAAAGCAAAGCATTCTCCATTGTTTCTCTACAGCACCTGGTTCTAAAGAGCTATATGGAGTCAATATGGTGAACTGTCCCTTCAAAGGGGGGGGGTAAAGACACAAAAGCAGAATCCAGAACAGCCAAACAAGGACTGAGCATGCTCAGTGGCTACAAAATGTTGAGTGTGTAAAGCTATGGATAGGTAGCAAAACAAGACTTTGTTAGAATGTCGCTGAAGATTAGGTTGGGAAGTTTGTAAAAAACACTGTAAGATAAAATGTATATGATACACTGTTAAAACTGAAAATGCATGGGGGGGCAACCAACAACAGAATGTTGAGTGTTTGTTGGAATTAAAAATGGGAAATGGGTGTTTGTAGAATATAATGGAGCAATCTAAAAGGCAGCTGGCTGGTCAGCATGCTAAAGAAAAGCACTCCACACTATGACATCTCGATGGAGGTCCCACTTGCTCATTGGTCTATGCTAATAAACATCATAAATCCCATGGCAAATATAATTATGCAATGAGTGAAGAAATACTTTTTAAAATTTTACAACCAAAGCAGTAACACTTTAGATTTTACAGGTGAAACTCGGAAAATTAGAATATCGTCGAAAAGTGCATTTATTTCAGTAATGCAACTTAAAAGGTAAAACCAATATATGAGATAGATGCATGACATGCAAAGCAAGATATGTCAAACCTTTATTTGTTGGAATTGTAATTATTTATTGTTAGGCGGGTCAATTATAAATGGAATGTAATTAATGAAATGTAATAGCGATGTTTGTTTTTGTTTTTTTGTTTTGCTTATTGTATTATTTTGTATTATTGTAACTATTTGTTTTATTACAGTGGAATTTCCAAAAGAAAGCATTTGTAAAAATTAAAACAAAAACAAAAAATAGTAAGTTGCATTACTGAAATAAATGCACTTTTCGACGATATTCTAATTTTCCGAGTTTCACCTGTAGGTCAAACTAGAGGTGATGTTTGTCATGTAGTCTGCCCAGGTGTGCTTGAGTACTTCCTTACTCTCTTTAAAAATATATACCCCACTTTTCACCATCTAGGCATCTTCACATCTGAAGGCAGCCCTGTTTAGGGAAGTTTTTAAATGTTTTATTGTGTTTTTAATACTCTGTTGGGAGCAGCCAGAGTGGCTGTGGCATTGTGGCAACCCAGTCAGATGGGCAGCACACAAATATTATTATTGGTCTCAAAGTGACTTACAACAATACAGTGGTACCTCTGGTTAAGAACTTAATTCGTTCCGGAGGTCTGTTCTTAACCTGAAACTGTTCTTAACCTGAAGCACCACTTTAGCTAATGGGGCCTCCTGCTACCACCGCACCGCCGGAGCATGATTTCTGTTCTCATCCTGAAACAAAGTTCTTAACCCAAGGTACTATTTCTGGGTTAGCGGAGTTTGTAACCTGAACCGTTTGTAACCCGAGGTACCACTGTAAAACATGCAGAATTTAAAACCTCAAAAATTTAAATTCTATTTAAAAAGCAAAACAAAACCCAAACACTTCAAATAGCTTGTAAAAGCAGAAGTGCAACCCCCCGTTTTCCCCATGGTCCAAACAAAAGAGCAAATACAAAACCTTTTGGTTGGGGTCGGAGGGGTTAGCGTGTTAAATTCTGAAACGAAATGCTTAATTTTCACCAAAAATCAAACTTACTTTATTTAAATCTTCATGTAGACCATCCATTAAGAACAGAAGCAATTCTTGAGAGTCTTGCTGGCTGTACCCTGCAAATTGGTCATTGATCTTCCCAATGGTGAATTTAAAGTCTTTTGGACTGATATATCTGTATTGTCCTGTCCAGAGAGCTTTTACGATAATGCCAAACTCCTCAGCAATTTCACCTTTGTGCCCTAAGAAATTTGACCTGCAAATAACAAGAGAGTTTAATGGCTGGCACTGTTTTTAGAGACACAATTATCTGAAACAAACAGAATGCTGTTACTTGCACGTTTATCCTTATTCCCCAAGTGCAGCAATATCTACATCAATAGTAAAACACTGACTAAGTGAGCATATTTTGCCTACTTTGGAGAATGCTGTATGGCCCCTAGCCTTCAAAGAGGCCAGGCTGGCTGGGACATGAAAGAGGGTATTAAGAACATAAGAAGAGCAGTTCAGTTCAGTTAAACATCCAGCTGGTTCAGAGCTTTTGAGAACTTAAAGAAGTCACTTGATCCAGGGACGTATCTATTAGCCTATTGCGACCTCTTTTTATTAATGGTGTCTGCACCTGCTCAGGCTGCACAGAAAAAGCAATTTGGTTCCAGAAATTCATTCTGATTGTGCCGATAAAATCTGACTGATAGAATTCTACAGGATGGGGTATTAGGGTGCAAAAAACAGCCCAGATCCAATGATCCCCAGATGGTGGAGATGTCAGGGGCCATCCTGGTGCCCAGGCATCTTCACTTGGTCACAAGCGGTTGAAAACCAGGTTCAAAATGCCCCTGGGGCCTGGCTAATTTCAAAAACTGCCCACACTGGTCAACTGGATGCCAACAGAAAGCCCACTAGCAGCTGTCTTCTCCCTTGTGACTCCCAGAAACTGGCATTCAGAGACACATGGCCTCGGGCACATTGACACAGGCATTCTCCACTGCAGGGCCCAAGATGTGGAACTACCTGCCCCAGGAGATCTGCTTAGCTATCACTTGGTCACACTGTCCAGACTAAGGCTTTGCCTTGTTTGGCTGATGGTACTTATTTTTTAGAGCTGATGCACTTTAATCTGCTGTATTCCATTTGATGTTTTGTTGTTTTCATATTTTGTTTTGTACTTGCCTTAGCCGCTTTCAAGATAAAAGGAGCAAGGCGGTAGATAGAAGAAGAAGAGTTTGGATTTGATATCCCGCTTTATCACTACCCGAAGGAGTCTCAAAGCGGCTAACAATCTCCTTTCCCCTCCTCCCCCACAACAGACACCCTGTGAGGTGGGTGGGGCTGAGAGACTTCAGAGAAGTGTGACTAGCCCAAGGTCACCCAGCAGCTGCATGTGGAGGAGCGGAGACGCGAACCCGGTTCCCCAGATTACAAGTCTACCGCTCTTAACCACTACACCACACTGGCTCTCAAATAAGAGTAAATAAACCAAACCTTGCTTAAAGATAAACCATGTCTAATGGCTGTTCAGTTCCGGGATGGGAGATGCCCTGGGAAGACTATGCCTACTGCCTTAAGTTCCAAGATAAATGTGCTACATAAAATAAACAACACTACAATTTCGCTAAAGCAGCATATCTAAATAGATGAAACAAGTTTCACACTCAGCTGTGTGTTAATGGAAGCAGTCAAACAAACAAGCAAATAAATACCGGTTGATATCATCTTGATACAAGTTTCTGTTGAAATAATCAGCCAGGTGTGGTGCATTACACAGGCACTGTAACACAGAGTTCATATAGCAAGTGTTTCCCAAATTACGGAGGCCCGTCAGAGCTGGTCCCATTCCACCAAATACAGGGTTGAGATTACGAATCTGAGATGCAGAGAGCCTGGAGATTTCAGTTTTAGGATAGCTTACTGGTCTGTAAGGAAAGAGGTAATATTAAAGAGTGAAATGTATTTTCATGCTTTTTTTAGAAAAGCTGAGCCGATCCGTCTCTACAGTGTCACTAGCATGGCTCTCATGAATCAATGGAACAAAAGTGAGTTTCCCCAAATCTGTAGGAATAGACAAGTATTGCTATATAATAATATTAACTGCAGCCTTTTTCATTTTAGTGAGGTGGCAATGACTTTTTATTTTAAAAAGGTTTAAGCGCTTTTGTTACATATGCCACTGCAAAATTTTACTTTGTAGAATACTAATACAGATTAATACAGATTTAACCTTCTCTGTCTGCTTGACCCTCTTACGAGACTTTAAAGTGCTTAACTTTGTCTTGATCATGCCCAAACTCATTCAGATTATAAATACTAAAGAATACTCGAGAGTCTTTGTGATACCTTGCTCCTTTCAGATAACAAGGTATCCTTGCCCTAGCAAGTTGTACGTTTTAAAATAGAAACATCAGGCTTTCGAAGGAGGGAAATGAAGGGTTTCAAAGGATGGAAATGAAATGCTGAACAAACAGTATCCGTGTGTGCTAGGACCGTGTGATATCACCAGCTAAATATCATGATATACTGATATACACCACAATGTCTGAAATAAGGATGTAACAACGTAGAGGCAAATGGGGTAATGATCTGGCAACTGCTACTACTTAGGGGTCAAAAACGGATATGTTTTTACTTACCGTTAACATATTGTTACAACTGTTATTTTATAGTACAGAACTACAGGAGTGGCAAGAATCAGGAGAGAAGCGATTACTGGCTTTCCCCATATCACAATTTTTTACATAGTGAACACACACATGCATCATGATTTGCGATGTATCGCTATATTATGAAACCGATATCACAATGTGGACTTCAAACTTATTCTGGACAATATACTGAAACAACAGCCAGTTCTAGTATGCGGGTGGGCATATATATCTGTGTATCCATACACACACTTAAAAGGCTTGCATCAGATTTGTTCTAACAAGCTTTTATGGGAATAAACACATCTCTGCAATATCTACATTGTGCATGTGTGGAGGAACCTTTGGCCCTCCGGATAAACGGAAATCCCCATCAGCTCCAGCAACCATGGCTAAGGATGATGGGAGTTGTAGTTCAGCAACATCTAGACAGCCAAAGGTTCCCCACACTGGACATGGTGGAATGTAATTACACAAATGGCAAACATTTCTAATCCTTCACATATTTCACTAACTGTAAAAGACATTTTTGGCAGATACCCTAGAAAATCATGTCTTATAACACCATTTGTGAGTTTCCAGCAGACGTACTTGTTCTCACGGTTTATAGTAGGCTTGACGGTGATTTTCTTTGTCTCTTCCTCTTGAATGGCCTGAGTTATGTCTGGCGAGGAGTAAGAGCGCTTTAATTTGGAATGTTCCCTTTCCCGCTGATCAACAGCCTGAGTCTTTGGCTTATGTGTCGGCGGGGTCGATGGTGGGGTGGCTGATTGAGTCATTTCTGGTGGATACATGTGAACTGTATTTGTTGGAGTGTGGTAGTAACGAAAAGTCCCCGTGACTGGCTCCAGAAACTTCATGTGACATGTGCACAAAGAGAAAAGGGAGCAAGTTACATGACAACTGCAAAGATTGCGCAGTCACTTTTGAAATTCGTATTTCTTTCCCAGCATAACCCAGATGGAAAAGTATTATAATGGCCTCTAGAGTGATGGAATATTAGCATATTATTGACTTGTGTCACTCCTCAGTCTTACAGGTTTAACTTCTGGGTCCAATTATATGGCCATTATTATATTTTTTTTCTCAACATCCAAACAGCAAATATAAAAATGGGTTCAGTGCAAGAGTGTTCGTAAGCAGAAAAAACCCAGAACATCAGAATACATTCTACTCACCTTGACCCAACCAAGGGGCAGTCCTGGTATTATCCTCCCCATCTCCTCACTTCGTGCCCTTGTTAGTGGCTCCCGCTGAAACTGAAAAGAACAACACAGATCAAAACTGTGGGTCTTAAAAGATATATATACCTACTTTGGTTATCCACAGCATCTTGCAGGCTTTCTGCATAAAGGAGATTATGTGTTTTGAAAATTCAAAAAGTTCAAGTTATCAATGTTTTGGGCTAGTGCAAAACACCCCGGTTGCACATTAAAAAATCCAAGCATAGACAGGATGGTTCCTTCACGCTACGTTAGATACAAGCCACTGTAGCTATTGGGTTGTATTCCACTAAGTCCTGCTCAGAGCTGACCAATTGAAATTATTAAACCTATGTTAGCATAGCTGCCAAGTATCCCGTATCCGCCGGGAAAACCCCTTTTTTCTTACCGTTTCCCGGCGGTCTCCCGTTTAGCGGAAAATCCCGGTATTTTCCCTTAAATCGGGATACTTGGCAGCTATGACTGTGGAGGAGAATGCAATTGTTACCCGGCCATTTTTCTGGTGCCGCTTGCCCTTCGATGGGCACCAGAAAATGGCGGCGCCGGAAGTCGCTTCCGCGCATGACCGGAAGTTGCGTGACGCGACTTCCGGTGGCACTTCGCCCTTCTATGGGCATCAGAAAATGGCGGCGACGGCACCAGAAGTCGCTTTACGTGATTCCGGTCATGCGCGGAAGCGACTTCCGGCGCTGGCGCCGCCATTTTCTGGTGCCCATAGAAGGGCGAAGCGCCACCGGAAGTTGCGTCACGCAACTTCCGGTCATGCGCGCGCTGCCGATCCCGGATATTTACAACCCGGACTTGGCAGGTATGTATGTTAGACGTGTCCATCAATTTCTATAGGTCTACTCTGAGAAGGACTACCACTGGCTGCAACCCATTATTATTATTTATGAAAAATAAAATATTGAAATGTATTTTATGAAATGTAACACAAACAGTTACATGACAACAAATGTAAATTGAGGCCATGTTATGACATCGGCTCTAGGTTTCAGCAGCTAGACACAGACACCTCACAGTGAATTTACTTTATTTTTTTCAGAGTCTTGTTCAGTATCATCTCTAATGGCTTCTGGCTTTTGGGTGTCTCTTTCTGGTTGTCCTGTAACCACAGTCTGCTGTAAAAGATTTTGAAAGAGAAACTTTCAGTTTTCATTAATTAATTTATCAAGCTCCAAAACGCCTCAATGTTAGTATAACACAGCAACCTTTTTCAGCTATGGGCTGGTCTACCGTCCCTCAGACCATGTGGTGGGCCGGACTATTTTTTTGGGGGGGGGGATGAACGAATTTCTATGTCCCACAAATAACCGAGAGATGCATTTTAAATAAGTAAAAACACTCAAGTAAAAACACTCTGATTCCTGGACCGTCCGTGGGCTGGATTGAGAAGGCGATTGGGCCGCATTTGGCCACTGGGCCTTAGGTTGCGTACCCCTGGTATAACATGCAATACACAACAGGATCACATAAAAAACACTGACAAATTTGAAGATGTATTTCAAAGTGAAAATTGCTAGCTGAGTGGATTGTATATAATGAATACAACTTTCTAAGACTCACACGCAACTAGCCCAAACTGCCCTGTAAGAAAATTGCTTCAGAACCTCTGGATTCTGAGCTGGAAACCTGCAGGGAGTTCCAGTCCTTGAAAAACTCTGCTGAACATGCTTGGTATTGCTGCTAGTGAGCAGCTCATGTTTCAGTCAGATATCTGTGGGGGTTTTTTCCAATGCACATTATGTCAGGGAATTTTTCTCTTCCAAGAAAGCAGCAAGTCATGATCAGTAAAAGTGATCAGTAAAAACAACAGTGGCAAGCTATTTTTATATGTATCCGCTTTTGTGGGGGAGGGGAGGAAGAGCAAAACTCCTTAATCAGGAAATCCTGTAAATGAATTGGTATTTCACCCATGTTTCAGTTTAAGAAAGGGTGGTAAAGCTGTGGCCAGTGGGCCTTACAGCTTCATGGCCAGGGTTTTCATGGCCTGTAGAGACTACCAATGTTTTATTGTGGCAAGGATTTAAAAAACCAACACACCTCTGAATCACCGTCTTCCTTTTTTTTTTTTTACCCTTCTGTTGTGTTTTCAGCATCTGCTGCCTCCTGCTCTACAAAACACCTAGCAATCACTTCTGTGCTACTCTAACCTTATGCAGATGCTTGAAAATGTGGGTGGCTTAGTGCCTTCCCAGGAGCCCTAAGTGACATGATAGGTTTACTCACCCCTCTACCACATGTAGCAGAGTAGTGGGGATGGGTGTGTGGGAAGCCCAATGTACTTCCTGTGTGAAAGGTTCGCAGGAAGGTTTCCTGTGCGAGATAAAGGAATCTGTGGGAGCGTCATTAAAACCTCCCAAGCCCCTTCCCTATTAGGAATGTGCCAATTCACTGGTCTGCCCTCCACAATTCACCTAAGTTGTGAAATTGCCTCATGATAGGGCTGGAGCTGAAACAGTAAAGGTGCCTCTCAGGCTTTGATAGAATTACTAATTTAGACAAAGCAGGATGCTTGCCTTTTATGCCCATGAATTGCTCACCTTGCTTGAGCCAGAATCCACCCTCATGGACGCCCGGGACTCCTCTGCAAATCTGCGCCTTTGCATTTCTGGTGTCCAGGTAACCTTGTCTTTTTCACTCACAGCAATTTTGTCAGTGTCCGGTTTTCTGACTTCAGGGGATTCATTTTCGGTTTTGCTTCCTTTTTTCATGTCTGTGAGCTCCTTGGGCACATTCTCCACCTCTTGCTTCTCAGCTGCCCCTTTGTTGGCCGGCTGGTCTTTTTCTCCCTTTTTATCTTTTGCTTTCTGGTGATGCTCCCTGTCTTCCTTCTCCCTCTGCTCCTCTCTCGCTCTCTGCTCTTGTTCTTGCTTCTCCTGCCTCAGCTTCTCTCTCTGTTCTTCCTGTTGCTTCTCCTGCAGTTCTTTTTCTTGCTTGCTTTTTTCCAACTGGGAAGCCTTTTCCGCTGGTAGGTGGCCTTTCTCCTCCTCTTTCAGACTGGGCTTAGCATCCAAGGGAGGCTTTGTGGAACGATCTGGAACCACTCTGCCATTTGAAATGAGCTGCTTGCCAATGGTTGGGCTTTCAGCTCTTGGCCTGTTATCAGTGTCTGGTATTTTTGCTGAAGGCTTTTTTGTACGATCAATCTGAAAGGGCAAAAAAGTTAAATGGACATTTTTTTGTAAGATTTGCTTGCTACGTTCCCTCAAAGATCACTTAGTGCCAACATTCTCTACTCACTCTTATGGCTTTACAAAGGTATTTCAGTCTGAGCAAATGTATTGCTTTATTTATTAACATCCTGCCTTTCCTCCCGAAGTAACCCAGGGCAGCAAACACGTCAATTATAATATACGATTTATAAAAACAGTTAAAAACTTATTTAAAAACCCACACGATCAACTACTTTCATAGCTAAGAATATCAGGGTTACCAACAACACATCTTTCAGCCACAAAATGCATTGATAAACAGGAATGATTTTAGACCCTTCTTAAAAGTTAGTAATGAGGGAGAATATGCTACAACCCTAATGCAAACCCTGCACACAATTGGGGCGGGAGGAATTATGCTTGTATGGCCTAGCCTGTTTTATCTGAACATGGGTTTTCTCCTCATCCTGGGAGATTAAATCCTCAGTTGCCCAGAATCAGGTCTTGCTGTAGTAAGAGAAGGGAGAAAGCCCCACTGCTCCCATCCTCTTCCCAGGGAGAACCTACAGGGGTGAGCAGGTGAGAAATACGTATTTGTAGTTGTGGACCATTTGCATTTCTAAGATGAACAATCCTCCTCCCCTAAACATTATTTATTAAATTTATTAAATACTTCCCACATAACTCCCCAAAGCAATTTAACAGTAGGAAAAATCCCCACACATAAATACAATTTCAATCCAGCGCTGATAAAATCTGAGACAAAAATCTCCACTCAAACGACTTGTCTTCAACTGCCGCTGGTGTGATTTTTATGCTCATATCGCTCTGCTGCTTATTGTTGCTTCTCCGAGTATTTGTTTTACTGTTTTAATGGTCTTGTTATCTGCCCTGGAAGCGATAATGCTGAAAAGAGCATTGGAAATTTCCAAACAGAAGCCAATTCTGAATGCTTCTAAAGTCTCTTGTAGTGCGACTCAAGTAGGTTTGCTCTGCCAGTTAAAAAGAATCACCCAGCAGGTTACACAGGCCTAAGGTTTATGATTTTTGTCCATGCAGAACAAGGTATTTTCTTCCCCAACCAGTTACCAGGGTCTTTCCTTTATGTTTCTTAGCAAGGCAGCTGGAAACATTTACAAGATAGCTATTTCACCTTGCAATTATTGTATTACAGTGCAGGCCTTTCCTCTCTCTTAGCATTTCAGAAAAAGCAGGCTCATGCTACCTATAGCAATTCTATAAAATAAGGCAAAAAGGTGGGCCTGTTATGCCACAGTCCAAGTAGAAAGTTTTTTTCTTGCTAAGAATCACTCACCTGAGGAATAATCTTTACTGCAGACACTGGTTGGACTATGGCAGGTAGGTTTTCAGACTTAGCAGGAGTAGCAGTTGATCCACAAGGAGTTGGTGGTCGAAACGTGTCCACTCTCTCTTCCTGATTGTTTGCAATATTAGGTCTTTCGGTAACTTCCACCACAGAAGGTTTTACATAGACAACAGGTACTGGAGATGGAGCTGGTTCTTCCAAAGATGGGTAAGTAAAATCCACTGAAACATGCAAAGGTTATGATTTTGTTTTAAGAAACTTTTCTAAGCGAGTTAGGAGAAATAATGTACTTTTAAATGAGCTGTTACACAAATGTGTCCCCTCCTCTGCCGCAGTCAATGTCCGTGTTGGAGGAACACCTCTTGGTTCTGCCCTTTTGAGAGATTACACCAGGGATGGAGAAACTCCAGCCTGCAAACTTACCTTGGCCCTGTCAAGGATGTTTCCCAAACTGTGCCCACCAGCTGACCAGCTGATGTCGCTGGGGATGCCGGTTGATGGGTGGGAAAACAGGGCTTTTCTCTCCCAATAGAGAACAGGATCACCCAGCCTAGGGAGCAGGATTTAATCTCCACTCATTGTCTGACGAGTGCACATTAAAGATGGGAGGAAGATTGGGTACTGCCCGTGGCATGATAGAGGTGGAAACCATCTCTCGCATCCTGCTACGATGTCGTTTTTACAGGGATATACGCTTGGTTTTTATAACCCGTTACACAGAAAATTCCAAGTGGGCCTGAACCTCAATGTTTAAAATCTCTGATAGAGGACGAGGATCCAGAGATCACGTTAAAGGTGGCCAAATTTTGTGCGGTTGCCATAAAACTTAGGGAACAAGCTCTATTATTACAAAAACTAAGGCCTTAGAAGCAAATAATAGATAATATTGTAGAGATTAAGACTTAAACCACATTCTAACTGTTGCCATAATTGTATTGTTTATCGTTATACTGATTGTTAATTTAAATCTAACTTTATTGTTTCTGATTTGTTTAGTAGAGTATGTGTGTCTGGTCTGAGACCGTAATAAATTCAATTCAAATTCAAGATTGGGTACTTAAAAGGGAAGGGGGAAGGCTTTTGCAAGTCTCCTCCCTCATCTCATCTTAAGTTCATGATCTCAAGTAAAGACTTTGCTGGAGAAGCCCCCTCACTGCCTTTTTTGAAAAACTCACCTCAAACAACAGAAAAGGGAGAAAAAGCTCCAAGTAGGTTAGGACATTTAGGCAGCAATTCACTCTCCTACAAGCAATCACCTGAAATTGATCCATATAAATACTGACAAGACAAGCCTCCAAGAAGCAGAGCTGTAGTCAGATTATTGATATCCAAATTATGCTAAGTATAACCTATTTGTCTCTGAAGCAGGTGGCAAGATCATCATAGGTCATGAAATATATTCCCACTCTGAATTTTAAAAGGCAGTTCACCCACAATAACAGTTCTGCGCAACAGTCTGAAGATTTTTTGGGGCATCTACAAATAAATAAGTAGGTTTAGGAACACAATCTGTGCAGCTCAATCTTACAGGAGCTTACTTGGAAGCAAGCCCCACTGATTTCAGTAGGATGTACTCCTGAGTAAGTTGTGGACAGAACTGCAGTATTAGGAAAGCTTTTTCTTTAGATCAGAAAGTGTTTTTAATACATACAAGAGACAGAAATGGCTTCATTCCTGTCATGTTGTGGTGGAGTTACTTTGGCATTTGTTGTATACTGGGGATAGCAAAGGAGCCAGTTCTCATAACCCCCTTCCAAGACCAAGGGCTCATTCTTCAGTACAGCTTTACTTTCCCACTGAAAGTGAAAGACAAAACATTTTACAATAAGCAACAGAACTTCCAAAGTGAAGCTTTTATTTATCAAAACCAGGTCATGTGGCTAGATAATGCACTCTGTGAAATGGAAAGAGAGATTGTCTTTTCCTTATTTTTACAACAAATATACATTTAACATAGCTTATATAAAAATGGCGGATAGAACAGAACAATGTAGTTATTCTGACATTTATTTATTATGGGGCAGTTTATTCTAAAAATTTAGACATTTCAGTACAGCAACTCAAAAACCTCAATATCTGTTTAGAAATTGTATACCTGAGGCCATTTTTACCCAACTACATTTATTGCCATAATATTTTGTATTCTATTTGAGGAAGGCTAAAGCCATGTCTGTCTGCAGCTAACTTAAATTTAGGAGAATACTACAATACCACAGCCCCTTCATTCAATGGCCCAGTGAAAGGTAACACTTAGCTATGATTGGTTGCCTTAACTTTGGGTTATGATCCCAGATGCAAAGCAAAACCACGGTCATCTACATTTATTGAAAGAAACATATATCCCATTCTTTCTTAGCAATATAAAACTATGAAATAAATACTAAAAGTTTAACTGAGCCCCATCTCCAAAAGTCATGAACGCTCCTTTACCAATGTTTTATTGAGCCACAGTTAATTGCCTTAAAACTACAGGTTCACATTCTGGTTTGTGCTCAATTTTTAATCACTGTTTAGCTATTCAGAGATAACATTTAACTATTGTTAAGGAAAACAAACCATCAGCAAATGCTATGTCTACATGAGACAGTATCCCTTATGGAAATTTATGCAGACTTAAGTTAAATAGTAAAAAATTATGTCTGTTGACAGGGCTACCAAAACAAAGCCCTCTAAGATGCAGAATTACATGTACTGGGAATCTCATTTATCAAGGTAACTAGAAAAAATAAACCCGAACATGTTCACCTTGAAAAGGGCATCTTTGAGGCTCCGCAGAGGTGTTCCCAATTGCAAGTCTTTGGCTGAACTAAACCAGTCAAGCAGAACAACATAATCAACTTGTCCTCTCTCCTTCCATGGTTCTTTAGATGTATCTGGGAGTTTAGCCTCAATCTTGTTAGCAGTGACTCTGAAAGATAAGGGGGTGGGAGGAAAGGGGGGGAAATAATTCACGAAGTGCAACCTGCCATTCAACTGCCGTCCAGGGTGACAATGGTGACTACACAATAAAATGCAGAGAAGGCCCAGGTTGCCAAGCCTGACCACATTGCTCCATTACATCTTAACAAGCAGGGCCGACGCTCCCATTAAGCATAGTGAGGCAGCCTATTCCCACGGAGAGGCACGTGGGATTTTCTGTCTCGGATATAAAAATAAGTTTGCTATTTTACGTTACTATGTACCTTGGTTTTGTTTTTGGTGGGGGGGGCACATTTTCTGCTCTGCCTCAGGCTTGGGGTGGCCCTGGTAAAGCCTGGAGACTTCATTTCTGGAAGCAACACCTAGCTGCCACCAGGTCTAGTAGGCTTCTCACATAAATCAAGTGTGCAACCAGAAACATGCACATTTCCATTTCACATTGATCTCTGGTGACCAGCTGTTGGATATTTGATTGACTGTTGGATATTTGATTGAATGCAGGGTTCAGCTGAGCTGAGGCAGGCCCTTAAAAGGACCAAAAAGCACAGTAGTGAAAGCAGTAAGAGGACACAGGGGAGCCCAAGCAGTGACTTGGTGGATACTTTGCCCCCCATGGATTGCTTGAGTCCAAACTCCCTCCCCTAACACCTACTTATCTTTACAAGGTTATTGCCAGCAGTCACTGTCACCATGGCATTATTGATTCAACTATGCTTAGTACCGTATATTACAGACAGAGGGCTGTATCCAGCTAGGTCCTACTCAGAGTAGGCCCACTGAAATGAATGGACCTCAGTTAGCCATGCCCATTAATCTCAATGGGTCTACTCTGATTAGGAATAGTACTGGATACAACCATTCTCGATTGTCTACTCCTAAGGTTCCAAGACCAAGCCTGAGTATTGCCTCACAACCATTTTATACAAGTGCTGTCGATATTACTAAGCTCTTTTAAAGGTCCATTAAACAAGGGACCATCAGCATATCCCATGTCCAAAAGTTCCGTAGACTAATTAAACACCTTTACAAAAAAAAGAGAGTAGTCGTCAAGACTACTGTGTGTATTTTAGGCCTTTTATTGTAGATGGACAAACAGGTGTTCCACATTTTCTCCATTCTACTCCTGATAAATGGTAAACGCTTAATCGGTACACAGTCTTAAGCCTCTGCTAAGAAAGTTTATTCCATACCCAGGACTGATAGCTTCTTCTGGAACGCAGACAGAGTTTGCAATGCAGGACTCCTGGTAATCCTTCAAGCACCGAGCATCCATTATCATCAACTTGATGCTTTTGTCCATCATCATTTTAAACAATTCCTCTGCTGTGATTGTTCCTTGGGAGACAGAAATTACTTAAAAAAAAAAAAAAAAGCTGATAGATCAGAATACAAATGCTTGTTAAAGTTCTTTTTTAAAAAAATTAACTCTATTAACGTTTTTAAGAGATGATTCTCATTGAAATATGCTTGTGAACAAGTATAATGCCAGTAGGGGCTGCCAGGGAAGCAATGCATGAAGAAGCTTGGCAAGCCACCTTGAGTCCATCAGAGAAAAAAGTGGTGTATAAACAAACATATAATAATAATAATAATAATAATAATAATAATAATAATAATAAATGGTGTGGGCGCAACTTTAAAAGCATTGGATTTGGGAGCATCTCTCATGCTGAGAATCTAGTTGAGATTCTTACATTGGAGGGGGTTGGACTTGATGACCCTCGGGGTTCCTTCCAACTCCACAATTCTATGATTCTATGGATTGGTTTCCCCAATGCACCTGCACCAGGCCAAGTTGTCCGCTGCCTTGCCCCTCGCTCTTAGCAAGTGGCAGCAATGAGCTGAGTTGGGTTAGCTAGGAGAGCAACACAGCCCCACCATTGCTCCCCTGTTGGCCGCAATCACTTACTGCACTTACTGAAGTCACTTATTTCATATCAAGGGAAGTCCAGGCGGTAGAAGACAAGAAGGAGCTGAGAAAAATCTATTCCCAGCAAGGCAGGCAAAAGAGCTGCAGGCGGAGCTACAGGAGTGCCTTTTTACATCCCTATTGTCACATGACTTGCCTATCCCTTTGGGGAGGGACTTCACTCCTGGTTGTACTGGAGGCTTCCCACACACCTCCAGAGAACAGCTGTTGTTAAAATGGGTGAAGATGCCCTTAAACGAACTGCAGAATGTAGGTGTACAGATTTATGAGCGGTATCTTACAACTGTCATGCTCATTGCTTAGGATCGCCTACTACAGCCATGCCACCCTGAACATGCCCAATCCCGTTTGATCTCGGTGGTTGGTTAGGAACAACCAGGGCCGTCTTAAGCCCATCCAGCGCCCCCCTCCAGAGCCTCTCCAAGGGCCCGGGAGTGCCAAGCGGACCGCGGCAGCAGCGGGAGGCCACCTCCGAGGACTCCGCGCTGCGCCTCCTTCTCGTTTTCCCAGAGCTGGGTTCTGCTCAGTCAAGCTTCGCCACCAGTGCGCGCACCGCGGGACCAGCAAGAGCTGCTTGGGTGCTGTGCGCGCGCTGGTGGCAAAGTTCGACTCAGCGGAACCCAGCGCTGGGGAAACGAGGAGAGAGACGTGGCGCAGCCTCTCAGCTCGTGGAGCACAGTCCTGGTCAGATCGCCGGAACCCTGCGCTCACTTGGCGCCCTTCCAGCGCTCTCCAGTGCCCGGCGCCGTGGTTCTCCGCGCCACTAGCCTCTATGGCTAGGACGGGCCTGGGAACAACCATGCATTATAGCCCCATTTTCAAATCATAGTATCTTTTTATCATTACCCTCCGGAACACAAAATGTGAACAGGGTGAATATAGCACACACAGATCTTATGTAAAGTATCCATTGCAAATGCTTTAAAAATTACTAGAACCGAGATATGGAGGAGCATTCAGGCAGACACTTCACCATGGGGAGCATTTTTGAGATATATTTTGCTCTCACCTCTGGGTCAAATTCCATACTTAGTGACAGAAAGGAATTCCCTCCTAGCTCTATCTAGGCAGCCCCACATGAATGGGAGTAGTTTGTGAGAAGGAACAGCTGCCTTTCTTGTGGTCCCTATGAATTAACTTATTTTAGTCATTTAGACAAGAGTGATCTACAGATAAATTCCTGTTCTGTTTGTAGTCTCTACTGTGGAGAGCAGAACTGAGGAATAATGGAGAGATGTTACTTACCGATTTCAGGTTGATTCTTTATTTCTGTTGAACTCTTCTTCTCACCATTGATCTATATTATGTTAACATTAAAAAAAGGATTTTCAGCAATTAAAAAAGCATTAAAAGCAGCTGTTTTTATATTCTTAATTCACACATACACAACTTTCTGAAGTCAGTAAGGCTGCAGTCCTGTTTCCACTTACCTATTAAATTCAACAAGATTGACATCTGTGATTAAACCAGGCCTTTCTGAAGCAACCACTCTTGTCAAAATGGCAAAACAGAAGTGGCTGCATAAATTTATGCAGACCAATCATAACCTAGTACAAGGTAGCCTTCTGCCAGAGTTGAAGTTAGTAAGAATCCCCCCCTCCCCCAAGTTCAGACTGGGGATTTTTGCTTTCACCTAGCTCCCTTATTTAGTTGCCTGGAGTTGTCTGATGGCCAGGCATGTATGGCCAGGCCACTGCTAGAAATCCATTATCTGAATTAAGTGCCTTAACAGGGAAAAGGATTTGGTGATCATACGGTATTTTCCAGCCTTTAGCATCAAACTAAAGAAATTAAATATTAAAGGTCCATTTTACCTTCACAGATCAAGGTAGACCAATGATATACACACTTGCAATATGAACAAAGAGCCACACATCAGATTGCTCAGTTTAGCAGTTACAAGCTAGATTGGTGATGACGTTTTAGGGACTGAGTAGGATTTAAAATAGACAACCTTCAGAATTATTCAACAGGATAAGCCTGTTGAATATATGAAATATTAAGCACAATGTATTTAATGAACAATACACTTAACCCTCAGTAACTGCTAAGTTTTCTTTTCAAACTTAAATAATCTAATTTTAGGTGCTGCCAGATATAAACCAACACTCCCCCCTCCAATATTCTAGACTAGGGTTTTTTAATGTTTACAACAGATAACATTTTAAGGATTAAGTGTCCCAATTACCATTTGATTTTTTCCTTTGGGATCTGATGAATCTTCTGAAGAGGTTTTGGTTAAAACTTTTGCATCATCTTTCAATTCTTGCTTTTTCAACTGTTGCTCCTCTTGCCTTTCCTTTTCTTCCAGTTTCTTCCGCACTTCGGCTTCTTCATATCTAGTTTATAAAAACATTACAATTTTCAATTTGCTTTTTCATTGTAAGAGATTATTTTGTTGGCACTTATTTTGATGCCCGAGTCTCTAGTGGATGAAGAAAGCCAGTCAATCTTGGGTTAATGCCTCCAACAAGCCTAGGCAGGAAACTCATCGCGTAACTTCCACATGTTCCTCATCCTCTTTCCCAGGAGACATCAGCCACACTTTTGACCAAGGCTTTGAAGATCCTGGTTACTGACTGGCTCTCTTCATCCACCAAAGAAGGCAAAGTGAACCATTCTCCTGGAGGACTTGGGAGCCAGTCACTGCTGAGACCTGCCAGAGCCTGCCTCTAGGCAGGGAAGACTGTAAGTGCTCACTAAACACTTTGGGGCACATACCAGCCAAAGCCTGATAATCCTTAAATCTTTACCATCTGAATGCCATTTGATTTTCTGGACAATAGACCCGAAAGATTATGCATCCTTTTACATGCTGCTTACTCAGATGGACGCAAGAATGGGTTTGAAGCCTTAACATTCTACTAGAAATGCAGAGCAAGTGCTTTTCTGAAGTTGACAAAAATGTAAGATCTCTATTGTTTTAAATATATTAAACAAACACAAAATCACAGTTTATAGGATGGTTTGTCAGAATAGTGTATGTATGTGAGCGTTCTAAATGTGGTGAGTAAACAAATGTAACTAATATTCTCACTTTGCTACAGAACAAAAATAGCATACTAAATTCTGAAAGAAGATTTCAGAAACTGATGTCTGAGTAATGAAAATGCTAAAGCTTTTATTTAAAGGAAGTCAGGTAAAAGATTTCATCTGGGTTCATCAAGGCAGAAGTCAATCACTCTTCCTCCTTCTTATAGATACCATTTAATCACCAACTGCACATTAATTAATTTCTAAATTCAGTTATTAACTGCTCTTGTACCACAGGATAACAGAAAAAACAAAACATGCTACTACTAGAGCTTGACTTGGAGACTGTTGTAGCAGTGTCGAAGAAAGAATTTGGATTATTCCCAAAGTATTTAATTCATGAATATATTGGGAGCATTCCAAATACTTTATCGTACTGTTACCCTTGAAAAACAAGGGGACATTGTTTCTTTAGAGGAGTGGGGGACGCCTGACTGATATTTGTGCACTGGATGGTAGTTATGCCACTACATTTGGGGGTCTGGAAAACAGAAAATATTGTTATAAAAAGATTTCTTAAGGAAAAGCACCACACTATCAAAGCATAGCTGCCAAGTTTTCCCTTTTCTCGCGAGGAAGCCTATTCAGCATAAGGGAATTTCCCTTAAAAAAGGGGAGAACTTGGCAGCTATGTATCAAAGGCCCAGATGAAATGCCGTAACTCTCCTACAAAATTGTGTGGGGAACATAAAAACTACATGTGTTCTCCTACACATATCAGCTGGTCACATTTTCATCATATTTATAAAAATAAGGAAAAATGCACTATTACAAGGTTATACTTATAGTTGTGTTAAACGATAATAGAATTATCCTTTAACACAACTATAAGTATAACCTTGTAATAAAAACGAAACAAAAGTAGCCAATAGTTTGGTATGAACTGCAGCTTAGTGGTAGAACACAGGCCCCAGATTCAACCTATGCCATATCTAGGTGAGAAAGATTTTATTGGAGAGCTGCTGCCAGTCAAGAATACTTAGTGAGATGGGTAATGGTTTGATTCTTGTGTAAAGGCAGCTTCTTATGCTTTTATGGCAAGCCTGCTAAAAGTTCTAAATAATATCAGCCTGGATACTTCTCATTTGCACATTTAAGATCTTGCTCATAGGTCTTCCTCTGCGTGCCCCCTATGCCTGAATTACAATGGTTGGCCACACAGATTAGGATGTTTTCAACTGCAGCAGCAACATTGTTAAGCCACTCCTCTAGGGAGTGTTATTTTTAAGGCAGCTGGCCAGGACTGTCATGTTCCAGAGTGCTTTTGGATTTGTTTTATATTGGATATGGCTTTATATCAATTGCTACTGCTCATGCTTTCATTTTGTGATGAACTGCTGCTGATTATTCTAACTTCCCTAATATTCATTAATTGCTGGTGTGTGTGTGTGTGTGTTTGGAATAGCATCCTGAATGTGGTGGTCTACTGTTAACAAGTCTCTGGACTCCAAGTTTCTGCTACATGTCTAAAAGGCTAAAGCCAAGAGCTAACACTATGGCTAGCCATGAATGCAGCACTGTCATTTATAAAGATCACAGGAGATTCAAGTTCCACTGCAATCGTTCTCTCATTCACTTACAGGGGTACTTTATGCTGAAACATTTTTAGCCTCTTATTGAACTCTCAATTAATGGAAAATGTTGCAGGAGGAATGCTTCTCTGTGCTTAATAAGGAAATATACGATAGAAGATATCAAAAAACCAAGCACATGTATTAACATTTAATGCCATTTAAGCATACCTGAGTTTAAGGCTTTCTGAAAGTCTTTCAGCTTCTTCAATAGCCTTTTTTATGTTTGTAGGCCCAAGCATTGAATGAAAGTAATCCTGAAATTACAAGAAGCATAAAACCATTTCAAGCAGTGTACCATTGCCCAATGTATACAGAAAAAAATCCATTAGTCATGATCTTTCTGGCACTATGTCATAGATGAATAATTGACAGTTTCAAATGCAGATTGCAATGAGTGGTTGCTCTCCCTCTTGAGCTTCCAGTTCTGAACTTACGGGAAATGGGTAGTTGTCTCATTTCTGACATCAGAGCATTATTCTGAATTTACAGATCTCATAGAGCGAAGGAGCAGAAACAACTGCACCTCCAATGTCCATCACAATAGTGGATTATTGCCATGCACTTGGGTGCTTAGAGCCCAATGCAAATTTTCACCTATGGTGTCCCTGACAGAAGTGTTTCACTTTCTCCAATCAGTGGTTTATTATCTTGAATTTTCAGATGCAATATTTAACTTTACATCAAAATATACATAAAACTACTCATAAATGGATACCTACTTGTTGCTGTTTGAAATCTGTCCTCTTCTTAATAAGATTATACACAGTCACATACTTCATGTAAAGTACATAGGCCTTCTCTTCATCTCTGTCTAACCGGCACTCCTCAGCTGCTTTGAAGATCTTGAGGGCACTCTGTACATAACTTGAAATTGAGGCAAAGAATTCAAAATCACAAAAGTTACTGGATTGTCATGAATGCAGACTACATAAAAGCAGATCTTTAAAGAACAAACGTATGAACAAGCAATTTTCTCAAAAGACAAATCAGTGTTATTTTATGATCTACCTTTAAATTATTTTCTGCAAAAAGTGCTCAGCTTCATTAAACATTAACTCACCTCCTGGAACTTTATAACCAGGATAGTGAATGACACAGCACTCTTTTAAAGTGTGGACGTTGTTTTAGCTATGTGTATGGAGCACAATATCTATTAGAACACATTTTCCATTAATTCCAAGAAACAAGATGGGGACTAAGTCAACTAAGCAAATATCCATACCTCTTCGTACTGGTTTTATCAGCTTTTACTTCTGTCTTTTTGTTAAGATCTTTCAATGAAGTGCAGAGGTATAGGTCTTTAGGTACAGATGCCACAGCAGGCATGTTAATATATAGATATGTCTCCTCAGGAGGATGCTAAAGGCTTCAAAGGGATGTTATAGGTCTTTGAATTACTCAGCAACACTGGCTGTTTCCTGGAAAAAAATAAAGATTTCAAATGGATCTTATTAACGAATACAAAGACACATCCTTTGACCATTTTATGAATGCTTGCCTACAGAAACTTTAACAACACAAACACAAGCGTGAAACGACTTTTGAAACAGCTCAAGTAAAACCAGGGATTTTTCCCCTAGAAAAAGAGGTGCTGGTACTCCAGGGTACTTGAGCACCCCCTGGAAAAAAAATCCCTGAATAGAACTCTATTCAACCCTATTGCTTTCTCAAAAACCGCCAGGTTATCAGTTTCCGCTTCCAGGCATGCATTTTATGTGGTGCAAAATTATCTGTTAGAAAATGTACTCAGACACACACACACACACACACACACACACAAAAGATAAGCAGAAAATATTGGCAACAAGCTCTTTTCTACAACCTTCTATGAAGACATATTCCATTTTCACTCCATCCAGTAATATACATAAGTACCTTGTTCAATTAGTCTCAAGCAGGTAATCTTAGCTGTTTTTTTTCTCCCACACTGTGGATTACCAATAACAAAGACTTCATATCCTGGAAACGTGAAACCTTTTCTAAATATACCTTCAAGGTTCAACACGTCATGTCATTATTTTTTCTTCACCACCTAAGCAACACATTGTGATTAGGTTTTGCTGAGATTAAATGCAGTATTGCATTAGGTATTATCCAAACAGAGAGAAAAAACTCTTATAATATTACTATTAAAGGCTACTAACATCTGCAGGGTCATAAAAATACAGCTAGTGATCATGGGATGAGACTTTAAATGCAGACATTGGTAATATCATAAATATCCCCCCCCCCAAATATAGACAATAGTTGCATTTGAACATCAGCATGTATGTGTGAATTAGGGAAACATATGTTTAAATTCCCCCTGTTTAGATTACTTCATTTGAGAGCAAGTAGGAGTCATGCACTTAAATGATATTTTTGTTTTCATTTGATTTAATATATACTAATTAAATTAGATTAGAATTCCAGAAACTTTTGTTTTAGGTTGTTTTAGTACATGAGCCATCTGGATCATATGATTGCTTCCACTGACTACACCAATATTATGTGGAAACCTGATCATAGACTGTTTTAGCAACATCAACACACAAGTACCATGAACTGGGTCTCAGTAATTGTTCATATTTGTAAAACAGGTATCACAGAATTGTGGGGTTGGGGGCATAGCTGCCAAGTTATCCCTTTTTTACAGGGATTTTCCCTTGTGCTGAATAGGCTTCCTCGCGAGAAAAGGGAAAACTTGGCAGCTATGGTTGGGGGTGATCCCAAGGGTCATCTAGTCCAACTCCCTGCAATGCAGGAATCTCAACTAAAGCATCCATGACAGATGGCCATTGGCTATCCAACCTCTGCTTAAAAACCTCCAAGGAAGGAGAATCCACAACCTTCTAAGGTAGTCAATTCTGCTGTTGAACAGTTCTTACCATCAGAAAGTTCTTCCTGATGTTTATTCAGAATCTCCTTACTTGTAATTTAAAGCCATTAGTTTGGGTGCTACTCCCCAGTGCCGGAGGAAAAAAACTTGCTTCATCTTCCATTTGACAGTCTAACAGATCTATTATATTGAATCCCAGTTCTGTCTTCTGCTGCACTAGCCACCCTTCCCAGCTTGGTGTCTTCCACAAATTTGATGAGCATCCTCTCATTTTCATCCAAGTTGTTTATAAAGATGTTGAACAACAACAGGCCCAGGACTGAACCGTGTGGTACACCACTTGTCACTTTTTTCCAGGATGTTGAGGAACTATTAGTGAGCACTGTCTGGGTTAAGTCAGTCAACGAGCTGCAAATCCACCTAATAGTTACCTTGTCCAGCCCACATTTTGCCAGCTTCTCCACGAGAATATCATGGGACTTTGTCAAAAACCTTATTGAAATCAACATACATGAAGTCTACAGCATTCCCCTGATCCACCAAGCTTGTAACTCTATCCAAAAGGAAAAAAAGAAAAAGAAATGAGATTTGTCGAGCATGACTTATTTTTGAGAAACCCATGCTGGGTTTTAGTAATCACAGCATCCTTTTCTAAGTGCTGGTAGACCGACTGTTGAATTATCTTTTCTAGGACCTTACCTGGTATTGATATCAAGCTCAACTGATCAGTCGGTAGTTACCTGGGTCTTCTTTTTTACCTTTTTTGTTGATGGGGACATTTGCTTGCCTCCAGTCCACCTGTTCTCCAAAAATTCTAAAACATTATAAGCAGAGGCTCTGAGATTACATCCACAAGCTCCTTTAGTGCCCCTGGGTGCAGCTTACCAGGCCCTGAAGATTTGAATTCATTTAAAGTAGCTAGGTGTTCCCTTAGCACCTCATTTCTTATATTGAGCTGCAGCTCCCTCCTTAAATCATTTATTCTGTTATCACCAGGTTGGGCACTGCTTTCCTTTTAGGTGAAGAGGCAAAGTAGGTGTTGAACAGTTCTTCCTTCTCTGTCCCCAAATAGCATTTCTCCATCTTCTTCACACACAGGACCTACTACTGTACTTGTTTGTTCTTCCTGCTGCTTTGAACATAGCCAAAGAAAGCTTTTTAAAAAAAGTTTAACTTCTCTTGCAAGCCTCGTCCACCTGTCATTCGCCCTGCAACTGTTGGCTACCCATGTATACTCTTCCTTCGTGATTTCCCCTTTCTTCCATTTCTTATACATGCCCTTCTTAAATCTCAGGTCATCTGTAGGCTCCTTATGCAACCACACCGGTTTCCTTAGATGCCCCCTCCTTTTCTTTCTTGTTGGAATTGTCTGCCTTTGTGAACTTCAATATATCATCTTTAAGAAATGCCCATCCGTTTTTGGACTCCCTTCTCTTTGAGTATTTCTGACCATGGTATCACTCAGTTAGTTCCTTAAGTTTTTTGAAATCAGTCTTCTTAAAATCCAGAGTGTTTTTACAATTACACCCAGCTTTCCCTTGGTTCTATATCATGAATCCCAAGAAGCCATGATCACTTCCTCCCAAGATTTCCACTACTACTTTGTCAAGTCAGTTCCTCCCTGTTAGTGAGGACCAGGTCTAAGTTGTTGCTTCTTCAACCTTCTGGTAAATGTCAGCAGGCAATTGAGGAATTTGTTGGGCCTTACATTCTTGGCAGAGTTTGAGTTCCCATAGATATTGGGGTAGTTGAAGCCTCCCATTACTACTGTATCTCTCATCTTTGGATGTCTGGTAATAAGCTGTAGGGAGGCATCATCCAAGTCTTCAGTCTGTCTTGGAAGTCTATAGCAAACACCCACAGTAAGGTCATTGTTGCTCCCCTTTCCTACAGTTTTTACCCATATACTTTCAATCAACCTTCCTTCATTATGCCCTTTCCTTCAAGTGTATAGAAGCTGGTGTTAAAAATAATAAGCAGTACCACAATGTTCTTGCCATTTATTGCTTACACATGAACTGTCATTAACACATAAGCGCAGGAAGAGGAAACAAGGATACACTTCCTACATTCCCCACATAAGACTGAGGAAGAGTCAGCTGGCAAATCTAATACCTCTACTATAGCCAGCCACGAACATAGACAGTAAACAAGGTAGGTAGAGTATCACCAGTCAACAATTGGCTCTGGCAGAGTATAAATATTACTAATTCAACATCCATCTTTCTCCTGGCTACTTTATCCTTCGGTATTTACACAGTTGCTGCTTTATATATTTTATAATCCACTATATTCCTATAACTTCACTGACTGTAGTCTCCCATGTGAAGACACCACCATGTACTCATGCTCCTAGAACCTGTATGTCAGAGCTTTCCAAACTTTTCATGTTGGTGACACACTTTTTAGAAATGCATCATTTCATGACAGTAATTCAGTTTTACTAGCAAACCGGAGGTTAAACTACCCCCATTCCAGGCCCGGGAGGAGCACCGGAAGCATTCACACGACACAGCTACACACTGCAGCTGACACACTTAACGTGTCGCGGCATAAAGTTTGGAAAGCTGTGCTGTATGTTCTTGTGCTCCTAGAACATGTATGGACATCCCAGGAACACTCCCTCTTGGCACAACTTACTGGCACAATTATCCAATGGTGTTGGCTTCTGCTTAAATTCAGTCTCAACACATGGAAAGGTTTGGGAGGCACTACTCACTGTAAATCCACAACATGCAAGTTAAAACCTTGAGCACACACAGCTTACTTCACAGAACTACTTCCGTACATGAATTTCCATTTCCTGTGTAAGACAATTCTGCATCACTACAAATGCATGTGTGGGGGAAGAGAAGCCAAACACTAGGATGTGACACACACTCACCTACAGGTCAGATCCTCCATGTGTGAATTTCATCATGAGTAAAGTCACCCCAATGACATTTTGCAGGCTTCCTACTGGCCTTGTTACAAAAAAGTTTTTAATGTTTGATGTTTTATTGTGTTTTTAATATTCTGTTGGGAGCCGCCAAGAGTGGCTGGGGAACCTCAGCCAGATGGGCAGGGTATGTATGTAATAATAATAATAATAATAATAATAATAATAATAATAATAATAATAATGTATAAATATTTATACATTATTATTATTAGTAGTAGTAGTAGTAGTACACCCATTTCTCTTTATGCATATGCTTAGAAGGGTATATATACAGCGTGGATGAGCCAAACCGGCATTTGAAAACACGCCTGTCACATAAAGGCTCCAGGGAAAGGGCCAGGATTGGCTGCGGTTCCCTGCTGATCACGCGGGGGGGGGGGATTTAAACTCGCGTAACGTGTGAAAGCAACCTCCCAGGTCACTCACCAAGGTGACATTTTAATGGACATCGGTGGGGGGGGGAAGAGGACTTCGCAGTTCCCCCCTCCATTTCCCCTTTTTTCTGCTCGGTATGGACTTTCTCTCAACTCCTTATTCCTTACGCCTCCCGTCATCTCGCGGCCTCCGTCCATTCCCACCTCACAACCCGAGTCTCCCCAACGCCGCCATCCCGGGCTCCTCTTTGAGGGCACACAGAAGGGCCCCTCCACGGCCAACACGGACCCCGCCGTCCCTTGTGAGCCGAGCCCCACAGAAGCGTGTCGGGTCTCCCCTCCGAACCCTCCCCCCTCCAACAAGCCTCGTTCCAGACCAGCTTGCCCACCCCGGGGCCCTTCCTGAGGTAAAAGAGGGCAGGCCGCTCCGCCTCTCCCTTCTCCGCCTCCAGGAGGCCTTTCCCGGCCCTCTCGGCTCCACCGGACTCACCGCTTCGGGGGTCTCGCAGCAGCAGCCGTCGCCACCACCTCTTCCTCCTCCCTTCGACCCGGCCCAGGCCCATGTCCCAGAGGCGAAACAGCGGAGGGAAGATGGGCTGGAGGGCGGCCTTCGCTTCGGAGGCGGAACTGGGCTGAGGCGGCCGGTGGGCGGGGATAGGGGTGGCTCTTCCCTCAGCTGCGGGGCTCGGGCCCAGCCTCCCTCGCAAAGGGGCTGGGCTGCGGGAATGGCTTACTCGTAGGAAAGCGACTGATAAACAGCGCCACCAAATCTTTTATTTTTATCCAGGGTTTCAGGAGTCTTATACTGTATATGAGGTGGGGAACTTTATGGACGGGGTTTTGCCCGTCTTGCCTCTGAAGGAAGGATGCCTCGCCTGCCAGAAATTTAGCCCTCCTGGGAAAGCAGAGCTGCTTTCTTTTGTGAATTTTAGGGACAGAACTACAGTACCGGTTTTTATCATATGTGGTGGTCTTGTAGTAAGGATCAGTGCCGGATTTACGTATGAGCTAAAGAAGCTATAGCTTAGGGCCCCACTCTCTTGGGGGCCTGAAAAAAAATTAAAGGAAAAAAAATCCACTAGGTGTACATTTCCAAAATATAAGATAAAAAACAAATAAAACCTACATACAGCAAGTATTTGGTGTTGTGTAGACTCCTATGATTTAAGGCCTGCTCTCCTGCTACCTAAAATATCACTGGTTTGCTCCTTTCTATCTATAGGGTGCCTACATTCTGCATGGACTTTTCAACAATTACTTGTGATAAAATACATATTTTGTTTTAGCTCCCTAAATTACCATATAGCATATATTCAACACAGAAAACAGCGACAATTTGTTGTTTACAAAGGACAGCTGGACAAATAAAGGGCCCCATTACCTTCAGTAGCTTCTTAGAGCCTCATCAAACCTAAATCCAGCCCTGGTTAAAGCAGGCATCCCCAAACTTCGGCCCTCCAGATGTTTTGGACTACAATTCCCATCATCCCTGACCACTGGTCCTGTTAGTTAAGGATCATGGGAGTTGTAGGCCAAAACATCTGGAGGGCTGCAGTTTGGGGATGCCTGGGTTAAAGCTTACTGGGAAATGATATACAGTGAATTGAAAAGGATGTTCAAAATAACCTTTGTAAAAACAAACAAACCCAGAAGCTTTTCTTTTGGGAATTATAGGGACAGACAGCGCCAAGAATGTTACTCGCCCCCAAATTTAAGCAGCAGCAGAGTAAGAATGGATGCAAAAACTTATGGAATATGCAGAAATGGCAAAACTTGCCGGAAGAATAAGGAATCAAGATAACACTTTATAAAAGAATGAAAATGGTTTATTGAATATTTACAGATCAATTGTAAACAGATGAGAGACTGGCAGGATTGTTGTAATAACCTGCAGTTTCAAAAGAGCATATATTTTAAAGATGAATAAAGGAGCAAATTAAGTTAACTTTGAGTATGCAGAAGATATTAAAAATAAATTTCAGGAACCACAAAAAGGGGGAAGTCAAGTTTTCAAATGTTAAAATGAATGTAAAATTAGTGAAATGTATAAACCTGAAAAGCATTTAATTTTTTTTTTAAAGAAAGCAGAGCTGCTTTAAGCAGCAAAGGTCAACAGACATCAGATACAGTGTGTTTTTTAAATTTTATTTTGATGCTTTTTAAGATGTTGTACAGCACCCTGATGTTTCATGAGGGTGGTAGATGAGTTGAGAACTTCTAAAATGTTGCTTTTTATCAATCCAGTGTTTGCTATTTGGCCTTCCTTCCATCTGAAAATGTATTTGGACTTCATTTTCCAATTCTCCAATAATTAAAGCAGTTGCTGGATACCTGTGATATAATGAACCCACAAGCTTTTGGCGATGCCCCGTTGGTGTAGATCATGGATAGGCAAACTAAGGCCCGGGGGCTGGATCTGGCCCAACCGCCTTCTAAATCCGGCCCGCGGAATACATGAGTAGAATGTGTCCTTTTATTTAAAATGCATCTCTGGGTTATTTGTAGGGCATAGGAGTTCATCCCTCCCCCAATATATATATATATATATATATATATATATATATATATATATATACACACACACACACACACACACACACACACACACACACACACACTCCGGCCCCCCACAAGGTCTGAGGGACAGTGGACCGACCCTCCTGCTGCAAACGTTTGCTGACCCCTGGTGTAGATGGCTGAACTGTCCACCCAGTGCAACTTTTTTAAGATGGCAAACTTTCTGTTTCCCCTGTTGCAAAATTACTGAACAAACTCAAAGATCTGAGCTTCTTGGAAATAACTAATACATTGCAATTTTTCTACTCCAGAAAGTCCGCCCAGTCTTTTTTGCTAGTGAATCGCCATCTCATAGATATTGGGAAGAACAGACAAAATAAAACTTATAAAACACTTTGCAAGCCCCAGAATACTTCAGTTACTGAAGTTATTTGGACTAATTGTTGAGCAAACATATTGAGATTGGAGGCTTACTAATTCTCTTTGGTTCCACAGTAGGCTTCTGCACTCAAGATTGCTCTATAAAATGGGTGAAAAGGGTTACTTTGAATTGCAAACTCCACAGGAGGACTGGGTGGAGAGGTTGAGTCAACAAGAGGGCTGTAGTGGGATTTTTAAGTGGAGGCACAAGCTTTGTGCTATTTTGATTATAGGAATTTGCTTTCAGTCTTATCTTTGGGACTACAGTACAATGGTAGAGTATCCTGAACTCATATTTTTTGTCTCCTCACTGCAAAGCTACATAAGCAAAGACCATAATCTGACCCCAAATAAAAATAGCAGAGAAGTGTTAGGAACAGTTTGGGAAATGGAGAAGTCATCCCATATTGAAATTTTATTTGTACCCTGCAACGTTAAAACGCTATTAGGGTGAAGCAGTTAGTGGCCCAGAGTTCATCATATGATGATCAATTTAATAAATTAATACTTTACCAGCTTTGTCAAATATCACCATAATTATTAATACTGAAAAAGTAAAACTGAACTAGATAAAATACGTTCAGATTTTATCAGATAAAAACACACCAGTCTTGCTTATACAAGCAGCAGCAAAGCACATTATGGATTCCTTTCTCCTTATGAAATGTTACCATATAGGATGCTCCATGGCATTTTCCTGGCTCATTATAAAACAAGTGATCAATCTGTAGCATGACTAATATAGATATGGCATGCATAGTGTCATTCAAATAACTGGCACTCTGCTGCACAGTATAAAAACTGGGTGGCGGTATCAAGATTTGGCAAGCTACATTGCAGGTTAAAACAAACATGAAGCACTCTGTACATATAAAGCTGCTATAGAAATAAATAAAAATAAGTGTAACTAGAGAAATGTTTATCAGTCGTATTACTAATAAAAATGACTCAAAGCAACTTACAGACACAATAGAAAAACTAAAACAAATTACAAAAAACACCATCAATAAAAACCTGAAAAACGGGATCATATTCTGCTAAGTCTGTTGCCAAAGCTTCAAATTGCTGTTATGGGATTTTGTGTTTGTGCACGTAATGAACTGAATGTGTATTATATGGATCTGTTAATGGAAAAATATATTTATGTTTTTTAAATGTGTTGTAATTTATTTGGAGATCTTTGTAGCAAGTGACCAAGAAGTCTAATAAATAATAGAATTAAGTGCTTCAAAGGAAAAAATAAATGAGATAAATGTCTACAAAGACGTTCAGTTTCTGCCTCCCTGACTTTTAAAAAAGCTACCCAAGACTGTCAAGCCCATAGTTTTTAATGCAATCAACCTTTTATAATTTACAGCTAATCTTGTTTAGGAAGTTCCAGCCTTTGAATCAGTAATTCTATTGGCAAGCAGAAGCTCCCTTATTGTACAGTATTAGTTCCATTTGGTCAGAATAGAAGCACCGGTAATTAGAGAACAAAGCTTTAAACTCTAGGAACATACATTTTGTCCTGCACCCAACTAGTTTCCAATACGGTACATCACTTGTTACATTTGCAGAAATATCTGTAGGAACAATGAAGTTGAAGAAACAATACCCTTCAACGATTGGGCAGGTTTCTGCAATATCTCCACTGCATTTGAAAGAGCTATCTCATCTGCAGATGGTGACAGCAGCCACGAAATTAAAAGATGCCTGCTTCTTGGGAGAAAAGCAATGGCAAACCTAGACAGCATCTTTAAAAGCAGAGACATCACCTTGCCGGCAAAGGCCCGTATAGTTAAAGCTATGGTTTTCCCAGTAGTGATGTATGGAAGTGAGAGCTGGACCATAAAGAAGGCTGATCGCTGAAGAATTGATGCTTTTGAATTATAGTGTTGGAGGAGACTCTTGAGAGTCCCATGGACTGCAAGAAGATCAAACCAATCCATTCTTAAAGACATCAGTGCTCACTGGAAGGACAGATCCTGAAGCTGAGGCTCCAATACCGTGTTTCTCATATTATAAGACACGTCTTATATTTATTTTTTCCTCAAAAAAACACACTATGGCTTATTTTCAAGGGATGTCTTATATTTTTCCTCCTCCTCCTGCCGCGGCCGGCATTGCTGCTGCGCCTATCACTATGTCTTATTTTCGGGGTATGGCTTATATTCATTGAATGCTTAAAAATCCTGCTATGGCTTATTTTATGGGTATGTCTTAAAATATGAGAAACAGGGTACTTTGGCCACCTCATGAGAAGACTCCCTGGAAAAGACCCTGATGTTGGGAAAGATTGAGGGCACAAGGAGAAGGGGACGACAGAGGACAGTGTTCTCGAAGCTACCAACGTAAGTCTGACCAAACTGCAGGAGACGTTGGAAGACAGGAGTGCCTGGCGTGCTCTGGTCCATGGGGTCACTAAGAGGCGGACACGACTAAATGACTAAACAACAACAATCTCATCTACGCAATGAAATCTCTTCCTTGACAGTGATGCCCCATGGAACAGCCCCCGCAAATTTACTTATGGCAGATTGTTGTCATTTCACATTTAATGTGTATATGAAACCAGTTAAGAAATTTACACCCATTAGTGTGTGGTTAGAACCTCTCTCCACCTCCCTCTCCAGACCTGCCCTCTCAGTTCTTTCACTGCTAATATAATGGATAGTGTTGGACTTAAACTGATCCCAAATCCTACTTAGCCATGATGCTTACTAGATCACCTTGAGCCAAGCCCACCTCACAGGATAAGTGGAGAACGATCATGTGACACCCTGAGCTCCTTGGAAAACCAAAACTGCAACAAAACTCATTAACAGGATAGCTCACGTAGAAAGAAGAAGTGTGCATGCACACGAAAGCTCATACCAAAATATAAACTTAGTTGGTCTTTAAGGTGCTACTGAAGGAATTTTTTTATTTTGCTTCGACTCAGACCAACACGGCTACCTACCTGTAAGTAGAAAGAGATGGTAAGGGTATCATATCAGATTACATACTGGCAATTTAATGGTATTCTGAAAGTACTTTCTGTTGCTTTTTGCTTGTTTTTTAAATAAAAAAACAGAAGCTAAATAGTAAAACAGAGAAATGGGTGAAGTAAGGAAGTTGAGGGCGAGTTTTTCATTATTTCTCAAAAACATTTGTTCCCAAAGAGGGAATTGGAAAGACGAAGGTTAGACTACCAGCAAATTGTGTGCTTCTTGGAGTTTTCAGGAACAGGAACCAACAGGCAAGCTTGGAATACTGGGGAATACATATACCCTGTTTCTCCAAAAAATAAGACGTAGCCATAAAATAAGCCATAGCAGGAGGTACCTAATACAGTCGTACCATGGAAGTCGAACAGAATCTGTTCTGGAAGTCCGTTTGACTTTTCTTCTTCAACCAGGCCTTTGGCTGTTAACCCACCTCTGGTCTTTTACTATTACTGTATTAAATTTACAGCATTAAAAATACATTAACTTTGATTCTCAGGCCATACTGTACTATCTGGAAAAGCTTTGTCAGACAGCATAGTGAGGATGCAATGGTGGCAATAAAGTATGCCTTCTTTTCTGCCTTCACTGACACGGAGTAGGCTTTATAACAGTGATGGCGAACCTATGACACGCATGTCAGCACTGACACGCATAGCCATTTTCGGTGACACGCGGCTGCATGCCAAGACCTCACTTCCGGCTGGCGGCAGAATGCCGTAGGCGATGCATCTCTGGGGGCCTTGCGGTCGGCACGGAGCCGCGGAGCTCCTGAAAGTGACCAGCGCTGCAGGAGCTGCTGGACGGGCTCCCGAGCCACCGAAACTGCTGCCACCGCCCGGACACTGGGGGGCCACCAGTGTAGCAACCAGGGAGCTGCCAGACCCCACCCCCACCCTGCGAACCTGATGGACGGCCTCAAGGCACTCCGGAGGAGAAAAAGGAAGCCCCGGCCCCGCTGCCGCCGCAGAAAGAAGGGAGAAAAGAAGGAAAAACAAGGCAAAGGAGAACAGGGGTCTGCTCGCTCTGTTGCTGTCTCCGTCGCCCCCGCCTCAAGGGAGAGGAGGGAGCCCTTGGAGGAGGGATAAGAACCCCGACCTCGCTGCTGCCACTGCTGCCACCTTGGGAAGAGAGAAGAGACACCCAAGCAAGCTGAAACCCCTTCCCTGTTGCCCTGCCGACGCACAAGCATAGCTGAGTGAGGGGCACAAGCATAGCACGAGGCACAGGCCCAACCTGAGCCCACCTCCCCAGTGGCAGACCCGTTGGAGGAAGGCCTGAGCCCAGAGTCCCACTGGGAAAGACCTCTGGGTTTTGCCTCTTTTCCCTTTTAAAATATTTTTTTTTTTAAACAACTTTCAATTTTTCCCTCCCTTCCCCTTTTTTAAAAAAAGGGAAAACAATTATACATTTTTGTTATTTATAAACATTACGAAATTATGGTTTTTTTCTCGAAGTGACACACCACCCGAGTTATGCTCGGTTTTTTGGCAAATTTTGACACACCAAGCTCAAAAGGGTGCCCATCACTGCTTTATAATAAGCCCTCAGCAGTGTTCAACTGCATTCAACTGGAGTTTTCCTCTACTTGCGTTCAAGCAGTCTTCCAACTTGTTTCATTGCTCTGAACTCTGGAGTATACCAAGGAGCCAAGCAGGCTCCATGAAGCAGAAAAGCCTTTTGGATATTTCACAAGTTGGCCAAGGCTTTTTTTAAAAAAAAAATAAAAAAATAAGGATGTCTTATCAGCTGGAAAATCTCCCAGAGCTGTCTGGAACACAACTGGATCCATCAGTCTCTGAGTGCAGACCATCCTGCACAAGAAAGAACTACACATAATCAGAAGGCAGTTTTATTTTCAATGTTTGATGTTTTATTTAATACTTGACAGGGTATAAATAAAATCCCCTTTCTCCTCCTTGGTCCCCTACCTCTGCGGAGGCAAAAAGGTGCGGGGAGCCTAAATCTCAACAGGAAGTGATCTGACCATGACAAGGGTCTGATGACAATATCCCCACCTTTCAGCTCACCCTTTCTGCCTAGTTGAGAAAACAAGTTCCAGAGTTTGGCCCGCCACATGCACTGGGCCGCTGACATGTTGGGACAGCCCCACAGTCATGACAGCCACAAAGTTCTGAGCCAACCCAGAGCCAATCACCTCGGCATGGATGTTAAAATTTCCCCAAACCAGCAGTCTGGGAGTCCTCAACACCACCTCCAAGACCAGTTATGATGTACCCAAATGGCTTAGCACAAAAATGTTTCAACTCTGCTATAAAATGCATAACTGCATGATTATCATTCGTCTTGTTTCCTGTTGATAATTAATTTCTTGCAGGAAGACTGATGATAAAACTGCACTGCTGCAACTATGTCCCAGTTACCAACTCATAATACAGTTGTCCCTTGGTTTTCGAACAGAATGCGTTCTGAGTGTCTGTTCGACTCCCAGAACCGTTTGAAAACCAAGGCGCAACTTCCGATTGGCATCCTGCAGCCAATCAGAAGCTGCGGAAGCCACACAGGATGTTTGGCTTCCAAAATCATTCATAACCGGAACTCTCACTTCCAGTTTCCAAGGTACGACTGTAGTCAAAATCTTTTTTTAGTGCACACTCATTTTTGGGGGGTTGGCTCTTATCTGTACAACCATGATAAACATAACTTTTAATGTTTCATTTTTCATAATCACAGAAAACAGAGACAGGTTCCTAAACCTCTTGGCCTCTGTAGTCACTGCTTCAATCCCCATCACTCAAGCTCTCTTCTGCTTTCAACTCCAGTAACTTTCTCCCAGTGACCGTGGCTCTACAACCTCTATGATACAGTAAATCAGATATTTCCATTCTTTCTAATGTGTGTTTTTCTACCGAGCAATGAGGTATATTTCGGCACAGGAGCAGCTTCATCCAGTTAGTTAGAATTCAGAGATTTGTATGCTGACTAGTTGGTTTGCAGATTGTGTCCTTGATGGCCCATGCTGAATGATACACCTTTTTTTGAAGAGATAGGTGATCTTCAAATTGTTCCATTGTTTTGTTATTTCTAAAGGGGGGGGAAAGTACTAATCAGTAATGTAACCAGTATACTTGGTGCAGTCTTATTAATTGCATCAAATAATGCAGCTACATCTCCTAAACTGTAGTGGGTTGGAATAAGCAAGCATCTGCATTGTTGTAACTCACATGGATACACTCATGCAGCCTTAATAAAGATGTTGAATTCAAACCTTTATTGCGTTAGCATACAGCCATAGCAAAATAAAAACAATACAAAATGCCAGAGACAAGCAACAAAGCATAATTCAAGGCGATATTGCTGGTGTAATAACATATAAATTACCCTAAGATAATACTGTAATGCAAAGATTTAGGTGCCAGCACCAAAAATCTAATATGCAGATATATGTAAAGCATAAAATAGCCCAAAATAGGTTCGGCACATTCAGTTAAAAATGAAATAGAGAGAATTAAAACAGGTCCAGGTCTAGGACACACTACCCTGTCAGGGTAGCCATGAGTTTCAGAGCCTGCACTATGAAGATTGCCACCCCACGTGAAATTAGGGGATTTGCGTCCAGAAGAAGCAATTTCAAACAGTCTTCCTTAGATGTAATGGTGGATGGGATCAAGAGGAGGAGCTTAGATCTTATTAGCTCATAAATGGGACAGTAGAAAAAGAAATGTAGAAAGTCCTCTATTTCATTCATTGTGCATGGGCATAGGCGCTGAGTAATAGGGGTCTTAGAGTAAATCCCCTGCAGGAAGGCCGTGGGTATAGAATGGAAACGGGCCATAGTAAACACTCTTCTCAAATTGGGCTCCGTCAGGTCTATCAAGTAGTTGGCAAGTGATCTTACCACTTCAAGATCCCTACATAGCCTTCAATCTCTGGATCTCTGCGTGAATCCTTGAAACTGACATTACCATGCCATATCACGTAACAGTTTGGGTTTTATCTGAGAACAGCTAAACCTCTGAAAGCAGTCATTATTTTTACCTGCACTAGCTACTGCAACAGAAGATGCCATTTGGATTAAAAGCAACCTGTTCATCAAAATGCAGGGTTTCAGACTTAAAGTCCTCCATCAGACAGAAATGAGGACCTAGTTTGCAAGTGGGCAAGAGGGGACTAGAAGAACAGGACAAATGTGGGGGCACAGTTTGTGCGGTAACCACCTGTCCCCCCCCCCACAGAACAGCATCAGGTTAGTTACAGTGGATGAACAATGAAAGCACAGCTTTGCTGATGATACTGCAAGAATCGCTTCACAAAAACATGTTCATAGGCCTGAAATCAAGATACCAGCAGATACATTATGTGAGATCAGAAAAGGAGTAGAAAGGCTCGTTTCTGGGAGTCTGTCTGCACTTGGCTTGCAGCCTGCATTCACTACTGACCCTGCAGGAATATTCTGTTCAGTTACAAAGCATAGTGGAAGCTGTCATGTGGCCAACATAAAGCACTCTGAATCTTATAGGAAACTTACTAAATACAAAGTATATTTTATTAAATTTACAATATATTTTGGAACGTAGTTTGTTCTAAGCTGCCCAGAGCACGATTGCAGTGAAGTGACAGGGCATGGTTTCTTCATAAAACACACAGTGCTCACCACCCTATTCACCAGGTTTGATGAAGATTGCTCATTTAGTGGGGTCCTAGTAATGTTATTAGCCCACTATTACTTTTTTGGATTTTCCCTAATTACACACCATACATTCAAAGCACATTCCAGCCTCCGTTGAAGAATTCTAGCAAGTTATAAAAGGTATTGGGAATTTCAGTGTGCGTGTGTAAACTTTTCCAAAGTTTTTTTGGGGGACGGGGCGTGCTTTGCCTGAAATGCATGGTTGTGCGTACTGCCCAACAGAGCTACCCTCCTTATTTTCTAAGGTAAATTTATGAAGTGGCTTTCTTTCACCTACAATCCTATGCAAACTTTCTTACGAGTAAGCCATACTGCACCGAGCAGCATACAGACATAAGCTTGCTTTGTTAATTTTGCACTCTCATATACGTTGCCCTGGAAACGAAACACACTTAAAAATATTGAGGTTTGCACAAGATCTCACTGCGAACTCACGGCCCACTCCCACACGTGTCTGCTCCGAAGGAAGACCTACGAAACTGCTTCTAGGTAGGTGGCAAGGGACTGCAACCTGAACATTTACTACTCCTCGCTGGCACCTCTTGACTTACTATCTTACAGCTGAAAAAGACCTAATGCCCTCAGTAAAGCGCCTGTTGAGGAACCTAAACACGCCTCCACTACTGAACCCGTCCCCACCCCCTCCGCCGTTTAGGCGGGAAAAAAAAAACCCCAACGGCAGAAGATGGCGGCTCCCTTTCTCGCCTCGTCTCCCCCTCCCTTCTTCCGGGCTCCGCGCGTGCGCCGTGCGCCTCCTCCGACGGCCGTATCCCTCCGCCGCTTCCCCCCTCTTTTGTCCACAGACCGTTTGTGCGATAAAATAATCCCGCGCCCCGATGAAAGCGAAAGCGCCCCCTCCGGTTCACAAGCTTGGGGGCTCGGCCCCCTCCCCGTTTCTACAAGGGGAGGGTATTCCTCAGGAGAGGCCCCTCAGCGCGGCAAAACTTGGTCCGCCGCGCTCGCTCCCCCGCCCCCTCGGGCCTCTCCTCCTTCCTTCCTCGCCTCACGCCTCACCAGAGCGGGCCGCCTGTGTCCTTCCGCCGAGCGCGCGCGGGGACTTTTTTGTGGGGCTTTTGGGCGCCTATGAGAAGCGGCGGCGGCCTTGGGCGCCCCTGCTCGTCGTGCTCGTGGGCGGCGGCGGCCGGGCGCGGGCAGCACGGTAAGCGAGGCCTGCTCCCTTCCTCTTCCCTTCCTTTCCCCCCACCTCCAATGGCCGGGCCGGCCAAGCTTTTCCAGGTCAGTCTGCGCCTTTTTGTATAGGGCCCTTGTTACCGGATGTGGAAGTTGATCTCTTCTTCGCTGGTAAAAAATAATTCCACTTCCCCCGGAACCCGGCGCTTACCGCGGCTCCCTCCGCTCCCTTCAAGCGCCCAACCCAGCCAGGATTTCCTGTCGGGGAAAAGCGGGGACGGGAGAGGCCTTCCGGGGATCTGTCGCTGGGGGGGCTCCGCCTGAGGGAAATGGAGTCGGCGGGAAGCCGAGGCTCCCTGCGTGAGGGCAGAGGCTGGAGAGGGGGCGAGCTGGCGAGCGAGGCCTTTGCCGAGCGGAGGCGCCCGAGCGACTGCCCTTCGCGCCCGCACTCGCGTTAAGCTGCCGTTCACACGTTCTTTCGGATCCCGACCCGTGTTTATTCTCGAGCATGCGCTGTCCCTCCGCTTTCCGCGCGTTTGGGCTAAATAAGCCTCGGCCCGGGGGAGCTGACTGTGAGCAGGGAGGCCTGCCCTTCCTGCCCGTTGCGGGTGCATTTTGAGGCAGGGTTGCTCCTGCCGAGAAGGAAGCGCCTCGCTGGACGGCCCCGTCGTGGCCTTGGAGCCCGCCGGTGCGCCTGTTGCTTGGGAACCCGGGCTCGTTAAACACACCCACCCACACCCACTCCAGGGAACGTTGGGTTGTGCGTAAGCGTGCGTGTAGTCGGGGGGGGGCGCTTACTCGGGAGTAAGACTGCAGTCCTGGGGAGTGAGCCCCATTGAAGGCTCTGTTTTTGAGTAGACATGCGGTTGGGATCGGGCTGCTCAAAACTTTCCAACGTGCGCTCTCGTCCTTTGGTCTCCCCTGGAGCAAGCGGGCTTCCCGTTGTGTGACAAAAAATCCTCCCTCGCACCTTTTTGAGTAGTGGATTCATACACTCCCGAGGGCAAATGAGTGGCTGTTGGGGGGGGGGAATGGCCGACGAAACATAACTTATAGTCGCCTTGGAGTTGCATTTCTTGGACATCCCCCCTGGTTCTGTCTCTTAGGATGAATTTGCCTCTGTTCCATGGGGCAAATGGTGTTGATACAGTCAGTGCTTTTTGTCCCTTGGGAGTACGCATACCCCTAAGCATTTTGTGAATCTGAGTTTGTCCTTGTTGAGTATTTCAATATGAGTAGAAAAATTAAGAGTACCACTAAACATTTTTTAAAATAAAAAACACTGTATACAGTGACTGCTGCATAAGAAGAGTAGCCTTCCTCTTCCCATTGAGCCCTGCCAGATGCCACCGCTCCCTGAAGTGGTAGGCTTCGAGGTGTAAAAGCATGTAAAGTTACTGTTGGATCTTTCCTGTAATTTTGTAGAAATCTTTCATTCTGAAGTGACATGTTTGTTTCACTCAATTTGATCGCTATGATGAAACAGCGAACAGTGATGTTTTAAACCTGATGTATGCATCTGGAGTAAGGCCAGTGTTTGCTCTGTATACTTTAAAACATTAAAATAAAGTTCTTAATCTGAATTGAAGCTGATGACTGTTTTTATTAAGGATAACAGGAAAGCAAAGCAGCGAATCTATTCAAGCCTGATGGATAATTTCTGATGAGTTATAACTAGGACAGTTGTAGCTTAGGGAATACTGTAGTTGTAATGAATTCCATCTGTTGGCACCATCTTTTAAGACACTGCCAAAACGAGAAACATTTATCACCTAAAAAAAACTTTTAAAATGTGTGCTGATTGTAGCACTTAAGCAACACCAGCCTTATATTTAAGTGCCTGCCTGGTCGCCATAGGAGACAAAGAACTGCATGCAGGTGAGTGCATGGAATTGCACCCAAGTGAATGTGTGGGCTGGCAGAGGCGGCAAAGGAAATATTCCTCTGTGCCCAGCACAGAAAGCAAGTGAGCTTCCAGAAGAGAAAAGTCCGCTCCTCCACTCCTAGCATAAAAATGCAGCAGGTTGCTGGAGACATGGAGCACCCCATTTCTTTTCTGCCAGCCCCCAACCAGAACCTTGCTTGCAGGTTTGTAGCTTTTGTGCCCTTCCTTACAAGGCCAAAGTAACATGGCTGTGGTTGATGAAAACAAAAACTATTCTCAAAATAATTGTTCTATTGCCACAGGTAAACCATATGTTAAACAAGCAAATAAACAAAAAACCATAGTTGGGATCCAGACAACTTGGCATACATACAAACAGGCCTAGGTTTAACTCCTAGCATTAGCAATTAAAAGTGTTTCAGGTAGCTTTGCTTAGGTGAGCTATGCTCTTGCAGGAGATGCAGAAATAGGCTGAAGGGCTAACGGTCCATGCAAGTTCATTCCCATTTATTTTGGGGATGGAAAAATCCTTGCTTTTTGAAGGAACAAGGCAACGGATTCCATATGCTTTTTAGAATTCCAGGCACATGTTTGGGGAAAGTGCTGTATATCATGAGTTTGGACTCCCCCCTCCCTCCAAATTCAAATACAGTACCAGTACTACATTTTTACAATTTCCCCATTATATTCTTGTTCCTTGTCTGTGATAAAATCCAGTTCCACAGCTTAAGGAATCAGGCATATAGGCTGTGGCTATTTGAAAGCTGATTTGAATGGCTACAGGTTTGTTATAACTGCACTCACCCAAACAGGGAAATAAGTAGTTTCTTATAAGCTCTTGATGTTACGCTCCTAGTTTTATTATTTTAAATGAGATAAAAGGTTCTGTTTCAAATACAGTGGAACTTCGGTTTACACCTACCTCCGTTTATGAACGCCTCCGTTTATGAACGCCGCGGACCCGGAAGTGTTTACATCCGAGTTCCGCAGCGCTGGATGCGAAGCTCACGCATGCACAGAAGCGATCTGCGCAGCCCGTGCGTGCGCAGAAGTGCTCTATTGGTGCTTCACGCACACGCAGAAGCGTGCCTTCGGGGAGCGAATGCCTCCGTGGAACGGATTACGTTCGTAAACCGAGGTTCCACTGTACTCTCTTAGCGACAGGCAGCACTGACTTCCTATTGTCAAATTTAGCTTATGAATTCTTTCACATGGGGGAATACATCCTTTTATTATGCACAAATTACAGGCAAGAACTCTGTAGACTGCCTTGTAAGAAGTGCATAGACAGCATTTAAGTACATAAGAGAAGTCTGTTCGCTTCTAGTTCTGTGTAGTCTGCTCAGAAGAATGTAAGCTAAAGGCTCCTTTTGAACTCGTAAGAGCTGTAGATACTAAAAGTTGACATAAATTAATATACAAATTAAAGGGAGGGACCATATTCTGTGTCAAGTCTAAAAAAACTGTTGAATAAAATAAAATTGCTAATACAATTCCATAGACAAAACTGCCAAAATCATGTACATTTAAAATGTCAGTCATGGAAGTGAAGAATCTTGTCAGTTGCTATGGTGTTAATATTGTACAGTAATATGGTATGATACTGTTATAACATAATTTGGCATGGTGGTAGTTCTCCACTAGATGGCCCCAAAACATTTCTTTTGATTACAGTATCTGTAAAAAAGACTAATTCTAATAAAGTCAATTAGAATTTAGTCCCTGATTATTCACTAGCAAAATCAGATATTGGCTATTGACTACTGTTAGAAGAGGGATCAGGGTTAAGGATTATTAGGATTTCCAGTCTGCTTCCCCTCTGTTGATGTAGGTCACAATTTAAGAGGAAATGCATGCATACAACAACAGCAAATATATACACAAAAAACATGCCAACCTCTCTACTGCATTTACAGCTGCTACCCTGGTTATCTAAATCCAGATCTCAAAGTTATCTCAGGCTGTTTTGAAAGAGATGCAGGGAAGTCTGCAAGGGAATGAGGTTTCATGGAACGCAATGGTGATTGCCCTAGGATCAAGGACAGGAGCCTAAAGTACGTAGGGCTGAAAACATTCATGACTTTGCAAATAAATTCACCTTTGTGCTGGGATTATTATAGTGGCTAATGTAGATGTTGGAGGGCCACTGTAACATGCTCCATCACTACATTTTGTTTCAGCTTAAACTGCCAGACAGTTTTCAAGCACAGTTTCACTAACTGTGGCCTAGCTTTGAGGTATTAAGTAATTTACGACAGCCAATTGATCGGAATTGGAAAGAAAAGGCCTCAAGCCTTTGCACCCATTAGAATAATAAGTTATGATGGCCATCATTATTTAATCTTCCATACAGACGTTTCAAGGTGATGTACAAAATTCAGTAAAATTGGTGCTAGGCACTCCTTGTCACTGCAGCTGTTTCAAGATTCAGGAACCAGACCGGCACAAGACATTGTTCCACTTGAAATGGCCAGCCACCTCCCACCTCGCCTTTTGAAATTATGTTGATGCTTTGTTAGCAACAGCAGTGGCAATCAGAGGCTTTTGGGGCCCTGAAGAAGCCTCACCAGCTGCTTTTTTTTTTTGCAGCAGTTGGCTATGGAGACATAGCAGTGGTGATGATGGTAGCAGGTGGCCCTAAAAGCAGTAGCTTGGGTGGGTGCACATGGCTCATGGTGAGCGCAGTTAAGGAGCATCCCAAGCTTCTATGAACCTTAATGATGAGGTGCCTCTGAATGATCAGGAGCAATGGAAGTTCCTAAATACTTAGGTGGATTCAGTTGCTTCAATTGGCCTTGCTGTTGTTTCATTTTGTGCCTGATTGTAGCTGGACGGTAGCTTGAATTTGATGGGAAGGAGAAACAAACGTTGAGTGCTCTCGGCATAATGATAGTTTTGTCAGTGATTAGTGGAAGTTGGTATTGCATTAGGAGATTCCCCCCCCCCCCTGTTCTTTATGACAGTGTGTAACCTTCATTCATTCATTTTATTTGTATGCCGCTTTTCCACAAAAAATCCTGCTCAAAGCAGCTTACAACAGGAATACATTTCAAACAAACACTACAAAAACAATTTCATAATAACATAGCCAAACAATAGCAAATATAATAACATACCAAAAACCACACTTCAGTATTATAAATATAACAAGATTACTTAAAGATGCAGCATCCAGTAGCAAAAATAACAAGAGAGCTTCGCCGTTTCACCTTAGTCCTAGAAACACCCCTCCCATGATTTTGCTCACAGTTAGTTACAGGTACTTACATTTAATCTGCATATTAGAGAGTTTGAAGTAGGCATGCTATTGTTGTTTTTATAGCATTTATGAAGCCAAATACAATGCATATTTACTTGAAAATAAATATGCTTTTAGTTGGACTTTGTCCTAAGTAAGTTTAGGATTTCTTTGATATTCTTTGTTAATTTTATCCCTTTGGATCTGATCAGTTTTGTTTTAAATCATATTTTCATTCTAAGCTGCTATATATGTTTTTTTATATATAAAAGTATATTAAATGTTTTAAACATTTAAAAACTCTTTTTCCAAAAAAACCACCCCAAAACCACTCAAAGCAATTTAGAGTAAAAATATATTAAAAACCCAACAAAGGGATAAAAATCACGATTAGAATCAACACCTCCCAAAATACCGTAATTAAAAGCCACCATCCACTCACCACTAAACCTGGGTAGAGAGGACGACCCCCTTTCTTCTATAACTAAAGTGTTCCAAGACTGCAGCGATAAAGGCCCTGCTCCTAGGTGTCATTTTTCTAATCTGACCTCAGTAAGGTACAACAGGGCATGCAAAGCAAGGCCTGGTATCATGGCTGCAACTGCTGCATAGGCCAGTCAAGGGAGATATGGCCCCTTAGATATGCGTGCCCTAGGCTGTTAAGGGCTTTAAACATCAAGACAAGCGCTTTAAACAGCTTCCAAATATTCCAGAATATAAAGCCATGGTTTAATGTTGGCTTCCGGATCCTGGCTTGTGAAAAGGCATTAACCGTAGTTCTCAGTTTAGACATAAGTGGAAGCTAGAGTGAACTGCAGCTTCCTAGCTTCTTTGCTTGGCTCTTGCAAAGGGTGGGGTGGGGGCAAGGGGCTTCATGGTAATGCATGAAGCTTGTCTCAGCTTGAGACAGGATTTGTTTGTGCCCACACAGCCATTATCTATTAAGCCTGCATCTCTGTTTTCAAGAATTTTACGATGAAGCTTGATACATGCCGCATTTTTATATATATGCCCATTTATTTCATAACTGGCATGTTATGAATGAACCTTAATTCTTTTTCACCTGAAATCTTTCACTAGATGTCCCTGGTAGATTTGGGAAAGAAGCTTTTAGAAGCTGCACGAGCAGGACAAGATGACGAAGTTCGCATTTTGATGGCCAATGGTGCACCTTTTACTACAGACTGGGTAATGAAAACATCTTTTATTTGTTTGTTTGAATTGCATGCTTTTCTGTTGGTCTTTTGTATATATTTCTGAGAGAATCACTGGACTAGTGACATTTGAAATAAGTGTATGACATCTGGATCCAAATTGTGTGTCGACAACAGTTCCTGCTCAATTTCATGCTGGCATGAATCCCCCTAAAGGGTGGGATTCAACTAATGAGTCCCACCAGTGGAAACCCATGCAAGGGCTTCCGTTTGTGAAACAGGGCTATGCCCTCTCTCCCCACACAGCACACAGGGGGAGGAAGTTCATTCCAAGCTGGAATGCTTGTGCTGACAGGACGTTCAACAGCATAATCTTGAATTCTTCCCAAAGACCATGAAGTTCCAAACCAGCCCAGTACTAGAAGCCTCAGTATGAATATTGAACTTCTCCATGACCACTGTCCTGGAGTTCTCCAACAATTAATACCAGCATCATTACTGGCTGGGCTGGTCAAGATACCCTAGACTAGGGTATCTTGACCAGCTCAGCCAGTAATGATGCTGGTATTAATTGTCTGACTGCAATAATACAGCCTTATTATTATTATTATTATTATTATTATTATTATTATTATTATTAAACCCATTTATTCAAAGCAAGAAAAAGCACAAATAGTAATTTAGAAAATGTAGTCTTCTGACTGATTGCCTGTGTATTGGACTGGATATTTATGAATCCTGAAATGTAGGAGTAACTATATGAGTAAGCAGGGCAAAGATTAGTCACTTCAACATCAAAAGTTGAGAAGAGCTAACAAATCTCTGTGAGTTTAATGAAAGCAGCCTCTTCCAGGAACATTTGTACAAGATCACAGGAACTTGCAGAAAACATCGCCCTCAAAAGTAAATAAATAAATAAGAAAATCTCACCCTAAATCATTTATGCACTTTTTTAAAAAAGCATGGCACTCATAATTAAACATTTTAAGGAAGGGATGCCATTAAATTAGAAGAGTATAAATATTCTGTGTGTTCACAACTAGAAGATAGATGGAAATTCTTAGCCTGATGTTTGTTTGTTTTTTAACTGTGCTATACTGTATATTGTGTTACAGTTGGGAACATCTCCTCTTCATCTAGCAGCACAATATGGGCACTATTCCACCACTGAAGTGTTGCTTCGAGCTGGTGTAAGTCGGGATGCCAGGACCAAAGTGGACAGAACTCCATTACATATGGCAGCTTCTGAAGGCCATGCAAGCATAGTAGAAGTGTTACTTAAGGTAAATGCATAGATATATGCACATTTCGTGATAACTGTTCAAAAGCTGGAAAATGCTCATTTGCTAGTTGATGCGAATATGACTTTTCATTATCAGTGGCATGCAAAGAAGCCTTCTAAAAATATTGCTTGGGCTCAAAGCGTGCCACAAAGGTTGTTCCTTGTGCAAGCTGGGGTTTTGGGTCCTCCACTTTGGAGCCCCTCTCCCCCTGCCCCCCACCAAAGCCAGAGGGTTGGAGGATGTGATGTACAGAAACAGAGCAAACTGCCCTGCACTGAATCAAGCCATTGGTCCATCTAGCTCACTGACTTGGGCCAAAGTTTCAGTAAGTTTTCCCTGCCCTATCTGGAAAAGCTGAGGATTTAACGCTGCGTTTAAATTCTGTGCTGTGCCATTAAGCTATTCAGTGGAAAGCATGCACACTGTTTCCCACATATTGCGCCATAAGCAACAATGGTACATTGTTCGTACAGAGATGGTACATTTTAGTTAACAAGTGACTACTGTATATTTATTGTCATTTTTTAAAAAGTAAAAGGGCCCATGATGTGTAGCTTTGAGAATGCTTTGCTTGATTGCAACTGACTGTGAAATGGCAAATACTGTAGAAGGCTGCAGGACTGGAAATAACTATTAAACTGGCTGTGTCTTGCTGGAAATTTGAAGTAGTTTGGGGTTTTTGTTTCATTTGTAGCATGGCGCTGACGTAAATGCAAAGGACATGCTGAAGATGACTGCTCTTCATTGGGCTACAGAACACAACCACCAAGAAGTAGTGGAACTCTTAGTAAAATATGGAGCAGACGTCCATACGCAAAGTAAATTTTGCAAAACGGCATTTGACATCGCTGTGGACAATGGGTTTGAAGACCTGGCAGAAATATTACAGGTAACTCAAAACCGTCTTCAACAAAGTCTTTCCTGGACCTCTGTAAGAATGTAAGAGCCTGCTAGATCAGGCCAATGGCCCATCTAGTCTAGCATTCTCAGTGGCCCCCAGATGCCTGTGGGAAACCTTAAGCAGGAGCTGAGCATATGAGCATTCTCCTCCCCCCCCCAGGGTTTTCTGCAACTGATATTCAGAAGCATTACTCCCTCCAACCGATCAGTTTTTTGACCGATACCTACTTCTACTTAGCCATCTTGCCTTTACTGATGTTCTCACCATATTCATTCTACCTAACATTAGTCTGGTGCATGTCCACAAAGTTATTTGAATTTACCTGAGTTTAGGTATCAATCGCATTTCCAAATGTCTCCTTTATTTGCTGTGAACTATACTAACACCTCCTCCTCCTCTTAATTCATTATCTGCCTTTCATTCTAAGGTCCTAGGGCAGTTTAAAAGCAGTTCACATTTTCTTTAAAAAAGAATAAAATGTCAAAATACAGTAGTACAATAACTATACAAAATCTGAGTGTGATGGCTTTCCCCCCTGATGAAGGTGGAAATGAGATGTTCTTGTTGCCTTTTCTGTCACAGATTGCAATGCAGAACCAAATCAACACAAACCCAGAAAGTCCCGACACGGTGACGATACATGCAGCAACGCCTCAGTTCATCATTGGACCTGGCGGGGTAGTGAACCTAACAGGTCTGGTATCTTCTGCAAATACATCATATACATCAGGTATTCAGGTGTACAGGGGGTTGGGAATGATTTGTTCACCATATTAAGCAAAATGCTTAGGAATAAAATGATGGTAAGGTTTCAGCACACTGGTCCCATCACCTCCTGGCAAATAGAAGGGGAAGAAATGGAGGCAGTGAGAGATTTCACTTTCTTGGGCTCCTTGATCACTGCAGATGGTGACAGCAGTCACGAAATTAAAAGACGCCTGCTTCTTGGGAGAAAAGCAATGACAAACCTAGACAGGATCTTAAAAAGCAGAGACATCACCTTGCCGACAAAGGTCCGTATAGTTAAAGCTATGGTTTTCCCAGTAGTGATGTATGGAAGTGAGAGTTGGACCATAAAGAAGGCTGATCGCCGAAGAATTGATGCTTTTGAATTATGGTGCTGGAGGAGACTCTTGAGAGTCCCATGGACTGCAAGAAGATCAAACCTATCCATTCTTAAGGAAATCAGCCCTGAGTGCTCCCTGGAAGGACAGATCGTGAAGCTGAGGCTCCAATACTTTGGCCACCTCATGAGAAGAGAAGAATCCTTGGAAAAGACCCTGATGTTGGGAAAGATTGAGGGCACTAGGAGAAGGGGACGACAGAGGACGAGATGGTTGGACAGTGTTCTCGAAGCTACGAACATGAGTTTGACCAAACTGCGGGAGGCAGTGCAAGACAGGAGTGCCTGGCGTGCTCTGGTCCATGGGGTCACGAAGAGTCGGACACGACTAAACGACTAAACAACAACAACAAAGGTTTCAGCAAGTGCACCATTTGCCCCTTTAGTTTTTTCCTTAATCCCCAGTTCAGGTTGTGGTAAAGACTTTTTTAATTGCTTAAAGTTTGTCTTTGGAATCGCCCTCCTTTCTTGTCCCCATTCGTTCCAGTGGAATGTGTACAGGAAACTAAGCCAGCTACTAAAATGGATGGGAAGTTTGCTTGTGTACAAGTTACTCAAGCACATGTCAGGCTCTGGATTTGCAGACAAGATTATGTCTTTGCACATGACATTTGAAAGGAATATTTATGCAACCTGTTGTTGTTGTTTGTGGCTTGACTTTTGTATTATCTCCTTATAGATGATACAGGAGTGTCTGCTGTCCAGTTCGGTAATTCCTCAACTTCAGTACTAGCAACTTTGGCTGCCTTAGCAGAAGCTTCAGCTCCATTGTCCAACTCTTCAGAAACGCCAGGTGAGGAAAAATATTTGGATGTTAGAACAGGGATTCACATTGTTATTTATTTATTTATTTATTTAAGAGAAAGAAAACTGACAAAATTTCATCTCCTTCACAAAATCTTGAGAAAACAACAACATTCTTCTTGTAATAATGCCATTTCTATGAAGGCCATAATGGCAATCGCTATTTGACCAAGAAAATCATTATAAATAGGATTGCAATTAAGGGCAAAGATGAAAGCTTCTGACTTGCGTCTCCATTGTATTTGATGTCTGATCTGTCTGACGTAAATCATGCTCTACAGATTTTGATAGAAAGCCTTCTGGTGTTCATCCCATCTTTTGTGAACTTCAAAGCTGATTTGAATATAACTGCTTGAATGTAAATGTAGCTGCTCGAATTGATGGTTTTTCTGCTTCAGCATTGGCTTTTAATATTTCTCCTGCTAAAACCTAAAAAAAGGTAGTATGGCCAATGTTAGTTTGATACTAAGAAGCACAGTGGTACCTCGGTTTGTGACCACAATTGGTTCCGTGGAGCCGGTCCCCGAGTTCGTCGCTCCCCGAGGCACGCTTCTGCGCATGTGCGAAGCGCCAATATAGTGCTCCTGCGCAGATCCTTCTGCACATGCTGCATAGATCGCTTCTGCGCATCTGAGCGCCGCAGAACCTGGATGTAAACACTTCCGGGTACACGGTGGTTGGAAACTGAAGCGGCCGCTCTCCGAGGCAGTCTCAAACCGAGGTACTACTGTACACAGAAACAGGATTTCGTTTATTGCCGAGTGTTAAAATAATTTCTAAATATTAAAATTTGAATATCTCAGTATAATAAGGTTACCCATGTATCAAACACTAACTTTCTACCCATTGAGAAAGTACCTGGAAATGCCAAAACATTTTTTTACTAGTAAATCCAGTTAGCATTATGTCAGGTACTAATATGAAACAGCAAATAAATGTATTTCCTTGTATCAGTTGTGCTAGGCATTCAGCTTTAGAAAAATGTAATTTCCATCCGTTGTCTTCGCCCCCCCCCTCTTACCCCAAATTGCGGTCATTTTTATTACCTTTTGGTGGTGACATGATGGGTTTACAAAACTTGGGCATGCCTTTTATATGAAAGAGTGCTTTAGCTGCTCCTGAACTGAAGTTAGCTGTAAGTATAAAGTGTGATGAAGTGTGATGAGAAAGAACCTTTCTCAGCCCTTTCTTCACACAAAGGTGTTGGAGAGAGAGGTTTGGAAGAGAGATACCTTTCTCTCTCTTAACTGAGTTAAGCACAATGGCACTTGCTCCTAGCACATTAAACATTGGTTAGATTTGCATCTGCCCTCATCCACCTTTAAACAAATGTTCCCCACAAAAATACTTAGGCTAGAATAAATCACAGACACTTAGCTTTCCAAATAAGTGAAGATTTTATTCACAGTTTCCAGAAGTTACAACAAACAAGTAAAATAAAGATGAAAAAAGCTTCCAAATGCCATAAAGGAAAGCACTTGGTTTCCTTACAAAAAGGATCATGCACTCTTTGGGTTAGCAAAGATACAGGCTATAAAATCTCATTTTCCAGCTGCACTGGCTCCCAGTGGAGTACAGGGTCAGATTTAAGGTTCTGGTTTTGACCTTTAAACCCCTTTACGGCCCAGGACCCTCGTACTTACGGGACCGTCTCTCCCGGTATGCCCCGCGGAGGACCTTAAGGTCCTTAAATAGTAACACCTTAGAGGTCCTGGGCCCGAAGGAAATCAGATTAGCCTCAACTAGAACCGGGGTCTTCTCAACACTGGCCCTGACCTGGTAAAACGCTCTGTCTCCTGAGACCATGGCCCTGCGGGACCTGATTTCTTTCCGCAGGGCCTGTAAGAAAGAGTTGTTCCGCCTGGCATTTGGCCTGGAGCCAACCTGACCCCTCCCATTTTCCCTTTCTTTTTCCCTTTGTATGAGGCTGTGTTTTAAATTAATTTTTAAATTTTAATTTTAATGTATTTAGTCTTGTTGAATTGTATTTTAACTAGTTGTTTTATATTTGGTGTTAGGCGCTCTGAGCCTGGCCTTGGCTGGGGAGAGCGGGGTATAATTATTATTATTATTATTATTATTGAGAGAGTCAGTTCACTTGGTTTTTCTTGGAGTTGGGAGCCATAGCCGCATGACTCCTTGCTTATTTCAGGAAGCACAAAGAGAAAATGACTCTGAGCGAAAACCTGCTAAGACACACCCATTTGCAACCTGAGCTCAGGTTAACCCTTTCATGCATGAAATTGTGAGTCAGTAACTGTCTATTGGGACGCGGGTGACGCTGTGGTCTAAACCACAGAGGCTAGGGCTTGCCGATCAGAAGGTCGGCAGTTCGAATCCCCATGACGGGCTGAGCTCCCATTGTTTGATCCCAGCTCCTGCCCACCTAGCAGTTTGAAAGCATGTCAAGTGCAAGTAGATAAATAGGTACCGCTCCGGTGGGAAGGTAAATGGCGTTTCCGTGTGCTGCTCTGGTTTGCCAGAAGCGGCTTAGTCATGCTGGCCACATGACCCGGAAGCTGTCTGTGGATGAACGCCGGCTCCCTCGGCCTATAGAGCGAGATAAGTGCACAACCCCAGAGTCATTCACCACTGGACCTAATGGTCAGGGGTACCTTTACCTTTACTTTTAACTGTCTATTACAACAGAAGGAACATAGGCAGCTGCTTTATATGAGTAAGACCATTGATCCATCTAGCTCAGCATTGTCTACACTAACTCACAGCATTTCTAGTTACAGGTAGGTAGCCATGTTGGTCTGACGCAATTGAAACAAAATAAAAAAAATCCTTCCAGCAGCACCTTAGAGACCAACTAAGTTTGTCATTGGTATGACCTTTCGTGTGCATGTATCTGAAGAAGTGTGCATGCACACGAAAGCTCATACCAATGACAAACTTAGTTGGTCTCTAAGGTGCTGCTGAAAGGAATTGTTTTAAATTTTGTTTCACGGCATTTCTCCAGTGTTTCAGGCAGGAGGCTCTCCCAGCCCCACTTGGAGATGCTGGGGATCTACACACAAAGTAGATGATCTACCCCAGAGCTACAGCCCCTTCCCATAGCACACAACCGTAGTGCAAATTGTATTTGTAAGAAAGCTAATAGGATTTAATAAATCTAATAAATAACAAAGGCCAGCAGAATGGTTTCCGAAAATGGTCGGTAAACATCCTGATTACACTTCTCCTTTTTATTATCTAACAGTTGTGGCTACAGAAGAAGTAGTGACTGCAGAATCTGTGGATGGTGCAATTCAGCAAGTTGTCAGTTCCGGAGGTCAACAGGTTATTACCATAGTGACTGATGGGATTCAGCTTGGAAACCTCCATTCCATTCCAACTAGTGGAATGGGTCAGCCCATTATTGTGACCATGCCAGATGGGCAACAAGGTGAGTTGAAAGGAAATGTAAAATGAGGACTTCAAATCCTCTTCTGAACAATGCAGATAAGCATTTTTGTTTTGTTTTTGCATTCAACTCAATAGTCACTCCAGCCCCCCCCCTTTTCTTTGAAGGGGCAAAATGGGAATACAAATGGCTCAGGGAAAAAAGTAGCTTTTAAGGGAGCAACTCGCAAGTATCTAGGGCTGTGCTATAAATTGATATATAGTCTGATATTGAGTATTAGATCAAATCGTGATAACCATTTTTTAAAAAATGATATTGCAATTTATCACAAATTGTGTGTGGTATTAGGGACGCGGGTGGCGCTGTGGGTTAAACCACAGAGCCCAGGGCTTGCTAATCAGAAGGTTGGTGGTTCAAATCCCTGTGACGGGGTGGGCTTCCGTTGCTCGGTCCCAGCTCCTGCCAACATAGCAGTTCGAAAGCATGTCAAAGTGCAAGTTAGATAAATAGGTACCGCTACAGCGGGAAGGTAAACGGTGTTTCCGTGTGCTGCTCTGGTTCGCCAGAAGCGGCTTAGTCATGCTGGCCACATGACCTGGAAGCTGTACACCAGCTCCCTCGGCCAATAACACGAGATGAGCGCCACAACCCCAGAGTCGGTTACGACTGGACCTAATGGTCAGGGGTCCCTATACCTTTACCTATTCAAAAAAGCACAATATTGTGTGTGCAGCCCCTGCTAACTACCTCAGTCAGTTCTTTCCTGCCTCTTGCAGGGGCAAGAAATTGCTACAATGGTACCTTGGTTTTCGAATATAATCCGGTCCGGAAGACCATTTGTGTTCTGAAACGTTCGAAAACACAGTACGGAAGCCTCAAAATGGAAAACTCAATATGGAAGCTGCGTTTCATGTTTGACTTCCAAGGTGCATTCGAAAACCAAAGCATTTACTTCCGGATTTATGGGATTTGAAAACCTAAACGTTCGTCAACGGAGACGTTCAAAAACTGAGGTACCACTGTATCTCCAAGCTCTCTGAGAAACAGAGCTCAGAGCACTGGTTAGCACTCACCGTCCATCTCTCCTGCAGCGGCAGTAACTCGCTAGAAGTTGCTACAGCACACTGACTCAAAAATCACCAAACAGGCGGTTCCGGTTTCCGCCTGCAGGAATGGCGGACCTGTTTTCCATCTCTCTGACCTTTGTAAGGAATTTGGCGGTTGCTAGGGGAGTAAATGGCAACCCCCTACCCTCTCCGGGGGTTACGGAGAGGGGCCGCTGGCCCGCGATGCCCCCAGACCCACTCCGACTGTTTTTGGAGTGGGGGGAGCTTGGGCTGAGCACTTACAAGGGCCAGGACTCCCGGACGCTAATCTGCATGGCGGGGATTTCCATGGTTAAAGAAGATAATTAGGCTTAAATCTATGGACATACTTCAGAAGGAGGGAAAGAAGCGCTGTTTACTGCTGAGAAATTTATGCTGCCGAGTGAGAGGAGTCAAAGATTGTACTGCATCTGGAAGAAGGATTGATGGGGACGGAGCGATAAGGGGAGTGAGTTTTTATTTTATTTTTTTTCTTCATATTGTTGCCTCGTACCTTCCCGGACGCGATGTCCTGGCTTGTTTGGAGTGAAAGAGAAGCAAAAGACTGTGTGAGTTGAACCTTATAACTGTTGTTACTGAGCATATTTTTTTAAAGATGTGGAGTTGCCGATGAGAAAAGCCCCCCCCTAGTCGGACGGAAGGAGTTCTGAATGCGTTCGGAGGATTTATGAGCTGTGACGCACTTTAAATTGGAGCAGCGACCTGAAGCTAAGTTCAGCTATAGGGCAAGGAGATCCATTAATTTACCAAGAGTCTATGGTTTGATGTTTGGGTCTCCTGCCTGGAAAAGCTGTAAATTCTATAATGATCGTAAATTTTCATGGCCATGAGAGGAAAGCGAAAGTGATTTGAGCTTTTTAAGATGGCGCTACTTCGAATTGCTTCAACGCAACAGGAGCTCCATTAAGAAGATTTATGGGGAGGCTGGACTGATTAACTCACACAGGAGAAAGAACATCTGTGAGACTTTGTTTGATATTTATATCAGCAGCTGGGAAACAATCGTGAAAGTGGAAAACATCTATGTGACTGTAAGGGGAAGATCTGGATTATTATGAACTTGAAGGACGATTTGAACTTTAGAAAAAAGACGGCAGTGGACAGTTGCGAGGAATTCCCAATTTCTTGAAGCATGGGAACCCAAATAAAAAATTCTTTAGATGATTTGGCATAACATTCGGTCTGATTGATATATATATGTGTATAATTTGAAATATTGAATGTGATATAATTGGTTTTAATTGGAAAATTAATAAAAATATTTTTTTTAAAAAAAAAAATCACCAAACAGGCTGACTCAGATATCGCCAAGCACATATCGCCAAACAGAGCTTTGAGAAACAGCTCTCCATCTCCCCAGCCAGCTTTCCCCAAGGCTCTTGCTTAAAGGCTCACAAGATGTTTCTTTAGTTCAGTCTGCCCGGCAGTGCTTCTCTCTATCTCAGAATAAAGGAGGGCTCAAGGAATCACTTAAATCCATTGTGGTTTAGCAAAACATCTGAATGTAAACAGCATTTCCATGCGCTCTAGCGCTCGTTATGGTCCTCCGTGCGCCAGAAGCGGTTTAGTAATGCTGGCCCATGACCTGGAAAGCTGTCTGTGGACAAACGCCGGCTCCCTCAGCCTGAAAAGCGAGATGAGCGACGCAACCCCTTTGGCTGGACTTAACCTCCAGGGGTTATTTACCCTTTTACCTGAATGTAGCATGAGTAATCTTCATATTTCTGATACAAATGTATTTTAATTCAAGTCCTTACAGTACCAGCAACTGACATTGCTGAAGAAACGGTGATCAGTGAAGAGCCTCCAGTCAAGAGACAGTGTATTGAGATAGTCGAAAATCGGGTGGAGTCTGCAGAAATAGAAGTAAGGAATCTGTTAGCTGAGTTGTTTTATTCAAATTTTCTAAACTGAGTGTTTATTTTCATGTTGCTTAATAGGTTTTTTTTAATTACCACAAAATAAGGTATTTATAACTGCATTATATGTTTGTCTCTGATATATTTGTTGTAAATGTTTAATATAAATGTCCCATTGCATGTGGTTTGATGGCCTTAAATATAATATCAGTTTTTCAATGACAAACAAAGATTTGGTGTAAATGGAGAAGCCAAGAAGAAATATATTTTTTAGATTCCCCCCCCCAAGAGATATTATCCGACCAAACTTAAAATATTTAAACTATTATGCATAGTATACTAAAGTTTTGGTATAATATGTAATAGATTTTCTCCCTGAAGTTCTTGTTTACATTTTGTATAAAATGAGGACACTCATGTCGACATTTATATCAGCAGCTTTACCTGTTTGGCCAAAAGTCTGTGTACATCACAACTGTGGTGATGTTAATGTTAAGTAATTGTATTTTCAAAATTATGTATTATAAAGTTTTTGTTCCTAGTATACAGTCTGAAAAGTTGCTTAATGCAAATTCAGTAAATAAGTTTAGCTATCATCTCAATTCCATTATTTATCCTCTTAATGTGATGTTGGATAAAATACCTCCATCATCCAAGGTTTGGGTTTTAGTGCAGAATTTTATTACTTGTCTTTGTTCTTTGTGATACAGGCAAAAATGTATTCCTACAATAAAAAAACCCATCAACAGTCTTTTTACACATTATCACCCTGATTTTCTTTTCATTAAAAGGTTTCTCACTGAGAATGTATAATGGACTCTGTTGTCATAGTACAGGAATGAATTAGATATTAAAATACAGCTGTCTGTTTAGATTTCATTTGAAAGTTACCGTATTGGCACTAGTATAAGCCGCACTTCTCCCCCCAAATTCTGACAGTGAAAATTAAAGTGTGGCCATTGTCCCGTGCTCCTGGGCTGCTCTTGGAGGGGGGAGCCATGCCCCGTTTGCCGGTGGCCCCCGCTTCTCCCTCTTTCTGGCAGCTGGGGGGAGGCTTAGGAGTGGCGGATGGGCTGCATGCCGTTGCCCCGTGCTCCTGTGCTGCTCAGGGGTGGGGAGCTGCGCCGCTTTGCCAGTGGCCTCCCCCCTCCAAACAGCCCGCGAGCGCGGGGCAACGGCACGCAGCCCATCCACTGCTCCCAAGCCTCCTCGGAGCCGTCGGGCGGGGGGGGAGGCCGCCGGCAAAGGAGTCCGGGAACACGGGGGGATCTCTCCCCCCCCCCAATTTTGCAGGTGCGGCTTATATTCGGGCCAATACGGTACATTTTGAGTGTTTAATTGAGGTTGAGCCTTCCTAGACTTGTGTGGTGCTCAGCATTGCTACAGGAGAAGATGCTTGCTTTAGAAAATTGTTATTGATTTTCTTCTTGTTCTCCGACTCAAATCATGAGTCCCACTTCACTATGGGAAAAATGGCACTCTGCTTTTAGGTATACATAGTATACGTTAGATATACTATTATTTTTAGAGTTACTGTATAAGCTACCATCAGTGAACAGGGTACTTTACAGTGTTTTATAAGCCATCTACATTTTGGCAGTGGTGAAGACAATATGGAGAGAGAAGGGATGGCAAAGCAAGGGCCACTTGAGATGGCACTGAGCAAGCTGTGCATGTAGGTTTCATTTTAGTGAGGGATGCAGATTAACTTATTCAGACAAAGGTTAGCCAGGGAAAGTGAGTACTGAGGAAGGATTTCACCACATATTTGTCCTCAAGGAGGAACTTCTAAGCAAGAACAAATGGGCAGAATTGTTGGAGAGCAAGAGACCCCTGAGCAATCAGAAGAATAGACTGACCAACAGTTACCAGGTACCTGAACTGCTAGATTTTGAGTGCTGGAGCACAATTTAGCTGGATGATGCAAAAATTGACAGTAACAGGAAAAGAATTTGGAACACAAACCGTAGATACAGGTGAAACTCTGAAAATTAGAATATCGTCGAAAAGTGCATTTATTTCAGTAATGCAACTTATTATTTTTTATTTTTCTTTTAATTTTGACAAATGCTTTCTTTTGGAAATTCCACTGTAATAAAACAAATAGTTACAATAATACAAAAATAAACACTGCTATTACATTTCATTAATTACATTCCATTTATAATTGACCCGCCTAACGACAAATAATTACAGTTACAACAAATAAAGGCTTGACATATCTTGCTTTGCATGTCATGCATCTATCTCATATATTGGTTTCACCTTTTAAGTTGCGTTACTGAAATAAATGCACTTTTCGACGATATTCTAATCTTCCGAGTTTCACCTGTAGGATGGACTTGTGCCTCAGCCCCAAATATATTTACCAGGGACTAAATAAAGTTAAGATTAATGAAGCTTACTTCCCAGTAAGTATGATTGGGATCATTCCATAAGGGGGGGGGGAAGGGATATCATCAGAGGGAAGAGCAGGAAGGTTATTATTTTTTACCCTGCTATTTCATTTCAACAAAACAGTGTTTACAGATGGACCTTCTTGGTCCCTTTTATATTGTACTCCTTAGTGATTAAAGTGGAAACCATGGCTGAAATATTTTTTAGAATATATAAAAAATATGGAGTCCTTTAAAGAGGGGGGGGGAAGGCTTTTTGCTTGTGTAAGGATCAGAACAAAGCTATTTTCTAGGCAATTATTCTTAATAAGGTGGAAATGCTGCCTTTTGGCTCATGTAAAATCGCAGCATGTCTTGAGCTGGTTATTTGGGTTCACCAAAATTCCAAGCTGGATATTTTGTAGAATGGAGAAAATGTCTTTTGCTTTTGAACTCAAGTGCTTTTTCTTGACCATGAAACTGTTCTCTGTCATCAAATGAAAATGGAATAGGTGGGTTGGCTCAACACTTGACTCGTGGAATTACTTGTCAAATTAAGCCGGGTAGGGGGAGTCAGTCAATCCAGTCACTATTTAAAGAGCAATGCCCTTTGGCGGGGGAACAACCTTAGAATAAAAGTCCAAAGTAAAAATTCGTGACAGATGTGTTCTTCAAGAGAATACGAATGTTAGCAAGGAATAGCATTATGTTATCCAACTGCACAGAAAACCCTCACATAATAATTGCATTGTGTGAGTAATGTAACAAGTGAATGCTGTATCTTCATGTTGAAATGGGGAAATTATTTTGCCATCGGGAAGAGAATCAAGCCTGGATTTTTTTTTTAGTGCAAACCCCTGCAGCAGTTCTATCCTACCGTTTGGCCCCAGTTTTCTGTCTCTCAAATGCCTTGCATAGTGTCCTGATTCAGGAGGCAGCCCACTTGGTCCATAGAACCTCCGCAGTGAGCCTTCTGAGATATTGGCCTTGCTTCTCCCCGTGTAATTTCATCTATGGCTGTCTCTCTGCTTCTCAGTGGCTGCTGCCAATCAATTTCTAGGTGAAACATTTCCTTACCTGCACATGTAATAGAGAAGACAGGGGTACCAGCACTAATTGCTGAGAAATGGCAGGTGATAGCTCCCTGGGGGATGGGGGTGGGCAGACTGGTACATGGCAGTGAGCTCAGTGCAATTCTGGTACTCAGAACAAATCCCTAGGCTCGAAATTCTTAACTTGCAAATGTGTATCTTTTGCATCAGTCGACAGATCTCAGGGTTCTAATAAAAAAAACAGAATTGATCCTGCAATCCTCAGGCCTGTCTGCCAAGGCTAGCAACTAGTTTTACTTGTGGGCCACTTTGGAGAAGTCAAGGTATGAAAGGAAGAAGAGCATCTTCCAACTCAGTCACCCTTAGTTTGCAACTTGGAGAACAAGACTTGTCTCATGCCTGTTCTCAGTCTCTCTTCCCACTGCTTTTCCTCTGGAAAGAATGGAGGGAAAGAGGAGGTTGGGGCGAGGGACTGAATAGATAGCACCCTTTGAAATCAAATTCAGGCACTAGTTACCTATTTCATAGTGGTTGTGATAACGCAATGAGAGAACGGCATGTTTTAACTATCATGTTAGAGGAATAGCCTGGTGGTATCATTGATGTCATAATGGGGACTCAGCAGGCAGACGAGCCATGACCTTTCTGGTTGCCGGCTATTGCAGTGTAGTAGTACACAACATCCTTGTGCAAGGCAGTGGGAAATTGGGAGATCTTAGAAATTTAGCCAACTAAATTCTACTCAGAGTAAACCCATTGAAATCAATGTATCTGAGTTAGTTGTGGTCATTAATATCAATGGATCTGAGTAGGACTTAGTTGGATAGAATGTGTAGTGATTTTATGTTGTAACCGTCCTGAGACCTATGGGTATAATGCAGTATACAAATTTAATAATAATAGTAACCCAAGGTTCTGAGTTCCTTCTCCAAGCATTACTACATGAAATGACACAATATATTGTGTGTTCTCCATGGACTTCTTTCATGCAAGTTGTTTAGGTGGTTTTGGAGCTCTATAATGGAAGGTTGTTGGCCACAGATAAAGGGCATGTGATACAACAGAGTGGAAAGAAAGCTAGAGAAATATAACTTTGAATAAAGGGAGTGAAATGGTGTTTAAGTTCTCCTGGTACAATTTAGCATTCTTACGCACTTGCTGCTAAGTTTCAGTGTGCTGGTACAGGTCTGTGGGGTCAGCAAGCTGACCTGAGTGCAAGAATTCAGACTTTTGGTTTGTAGACTGTAGATATCTAAATCCAAAACACGGTGAGATACCACACACAATTCTAATCATGTGATGGACAGAGGGGATGTTCATGATTGCTCCATACCACCTCTCCCATCACCCTCCTTGTTGCCTCCCAAGGTTTGGAGGCAAGCATCTGCAGCAGGGAGCTTCCTTTACATGGGTAGCCTCCCCACTTGACATGTGACCCTGGAAGATCAGGCTTCTCAATTGTACAGGAAGCCTATACACATAAGAAAGTATCATGGCTAAAGTTATCCCCAAGTTAGCTCGGACCCTTGACTTATATCCACCAGCAGTCATGCTTTCCCTGTTGTGGATCCAGTTTTGTGGAACTCCCGCCTGGCTGAGATCAGGCATGCCATGCTCCCCGTTGAGCTTCTGGCGTTTAATTTTGGCAGGCATTTTAAGTAAGCTTTCTTGATTTCAACTGGCTTGACTTTATTGTATGTTTTGTAATCTTTCTGTACATTGCTTAGAGACTACAGACATGAATAGGGCTTGCTAATCCCATTGATTTCACAACATTTCCAGGAATAGAATAGAATAGAATTTGGGATTCAACGGCAAATACACTTTTCTCCACTCCATCGTCCTTCTAACACCCACCTTCATTTGCCATGTTACAACATTGTTGGAGGATAAAAAGGGAAAAGACATAGGACCAGGCATATGCAGCCCTTAGTTCCTTGGAGAAAAGGCATTTAAAGATGCTTTATTCTCTTTAGTATTCTGTTGGGAGCTGCCCAGGGTGGCTGGAGAAACGCAGCTGGATGGGCAGGGTATAAATAATAAATTATTATTATTATATACAATGGTACATTGTTTCTCAAATTTAATTCATTCTGGGAGTCTATTCAACGCCCGAAACAGTTCAAAAATGAAGGCGCAGCTTCCAATTGGTTGCAGGAGCTTCCTGCATTCAATTGGAAGCTGTGGAAGCCGCGTCGGACGTTTGGCTTCCGAAAAACGTTCACAAATCAGAACACTCACTTCTGGGTTTGCGGCATTTGGGAGCCAATTTGTTCAGGAGCCAAGCTGTTCGAGTCCCAAGATACCACTGTAGATGTAACAAAATACATGTGTAATCACTAACTCAGGAGAGTGTTTTGGGAGAGACATAAAATTTGGACAATGAAATAATATGCAGTTGAACAGGTTTATAATAGGACCCATGGAGGGGAAGGTGGGCAGTCTAGAGATTCAGATAAATCTCCAAATATGGATATGTATTTTGTATTGTTACAACTCTGTACTTGTAAAATCAAATAAAAATTATTTTTTAAAGAAGGAGAGCTGTTTGTAAGCAGAATTTGTAACAGAAGAATTAAAAGTAGCTGTTAAACTATTAACTATTAACTATTGCTTTTGCTAAAATTAATTGCAAGGCTATGCTTGTTAACAGCTAGCCAATTGGTTATATACAGTACCGGTAAGGGATCTTTTAAAACTAGCCTGTTCCGATATTTTATGCCACAAACGTCAAATTGTCTGACTTTTTGTGATATCATGTTCCCTTATGCAGAATATTTTAAAATTAACTATTTCCCCTCTCCCCCACTTCAAAGAATAAGCTCAAGGAACATGCCACCTGCTCTGTTCTAGAATTCCTATATATTTGTTCTTCAGATACAATGAAGTGGAGCTTTTAAACAAGTGCAAACCAGCCATTGATTCATTTTTCACACAATTTACCGTACCTATACCTTTCTGTGTTTTGTTTTAACAGGAAAGAGAAACTTTACAGAAGCAGCTGGATGAGGCAAATCGAGAAGCGCAGAAGTACCGCCAGCAGCTTCTGAAGAAAGAGCAGGAGGCAGAAGCCTATAGGCAGAAGTTGGAGGCAATGACCCGCCTCCAGACTAACAAAGAAGCTGTCTGAATGGTTGCAGTGAGCATTCTGTAAAGCCAGTTTTAGAAAACAACAGTACAATCTGGACCTGTGTGTCGCATCAGCCACAGCCCCGGGATTATATGCTAGAGAAGATGCTACAGGTTTGAAACTGGACTTAAGCCATGAGTTCTGGTGAATTTCTTGTATAATAAGTAAACTCAGAATTTAGACATTTTGTGCAAAAAAGAAAAAAATATTTAAAAAGAAATACTGTAAATAGTTGTTTTTTTACAGTTCCAAAATTAGTTGCTGAATCTTTTTGAAGGGATCCACAAACATGCAAAGGCAATGTTTTTGAGACCTTTTTGATTTTAGTACAAGACTGCTGAAATACAGAACAGTTTTAAGGGTGATAACTTGAACTGATTATTTGAACTGATGGTGTGAAAATGAAAATGAATTATGTGATGGCACCAATCCCGAAGGCTAGCAACTTAGACTTCTGAGTTCATACATCTCATGGAAATCCTTTGTACAGCTTTAAGTAGTTGTCCAGGGTCTCTGAACCCTGCCCCTCCCTTTTTTATTTAGAAAAAGTGTAATTTTTTATATTTAATTACTGTTATATTCAAGTAGATTGACATGTATATGAAGCTGATATTTTTTAAACTTTTCAGTTTGTACATATGCTGCATGTTTATATCTATATCTATATATCTATATATAGGTATATAGATAATTTCTACATACAACTTACAGAAGTATTTTTCAGGAAAGAAGAGCGAAAATTATGAGAAAAAAATGTCTAATCTATAGGTCATGGGTGGGGAGAGAGAAGCAAGCTGGTGGTTTGTTGTTGTTTTATGCGAGTCCCATTTCTTGATGAAATGTAACTTGAGAGAGGAGAAAGAAAACCAAGACAGGTTTGTATGTAAACCAGCCTTCACGCCAACCTGGTGCCTTTGGATTGTTTTTGGAGCACAACTCCTATCACTGCCAGCCAGCTTGACTGTGCTACTTGGGGCTGATGGGAGTTGTAGTTCAAAAACATATTGAGGTCACCAGGTTGGCGCGGAGGCTGATGTAATATATGGATTATTTGAAAATTTTTCTACACGGAGCATGAAATCACATTTCTAGCGTGTCTAGCAAATCTGGGCCACAAATCCACAGGTGGAGACCAAGTTGCAAAGCAGTCCAAGTTGCAAAGCAGTCTCCTCCTATGCTGCCACCTTAATTTTGCAGGCTCTTAACTTTGCAGGCTCTTCACTTCCAAGCATTACAAAGAAGGTGGCTGCGATTGTTCTTTGCAATGGGTGGAGAGGGGTTGCAGAGTCCACTTTAAAGAATCTATGGGTGAATGACACAGAGCTGTACATTATAACATGATTCTTATCGACCAAAAGCAAACGCGAATGGGCTGAGCTCATTGAAAACATTTGACGATATCTATGCATGCAGGTGTCTCTACAGCAAAAGGTGGTATCGCATGAGCTGTACAAATTTCCGAAGAGGGTGGTGTTATTTGACAGGAAAGAGTCCAGATTTACAACGGCATATAGCAATTCACTTATTTGTGTGTAACACGGGCACAGAAGGAACTTGGCTCAAGGTGAACTCGAGCTATTCCCTATCTGGTGCAGCAGGAGCAGAGAGGTTGCACAGTGGAGGAGAAAAGGTTAAACTGGAACCATAGAGAGAGTTGCTGCCCACACTGCAACCTCTCCTCGCTCCGCTCTAGTCTTTCAGGACCGTGACTTTCTTGTAATAACAGTATAAAGAAATATAGGAACGCTGGGTGCAACAGCCGGGCTCTTCTCCTCTGCAAGTCCCTTCAAATTAACACAAGAATACAGAAGACGGAACTCTTAAGCAGCTTGGATTCACTTTACGTAGAAACCACACAGGTGAAGCCGCCATGTTCTTGCATTCCTTCTTGCGATCTCTGCTCTTGTTTGTTTCAGTGGAGCTTGCAAAGGGAAACTTTTGAATTCGGATTTCTTCAGTTAAGATATACAGTTGAGCAACAACATAAATATATACGTTGAGTTGATACTGTTGTTGCCTACAGTTGTTTCTGATTGCTAGGATTATGTTTGAATTTGTGCAGTCATCAGAGATAAGATACATAGCACTTCCAGTGTACAACACTGTATCTTTTTGAAGCTTTGTAATATCAAGAAATAGGTGGCAGCCTAAAGCACTATTACGTTTGAGAATATAGGAGTGTTGTCACATCCTTGGGAAGTAGTCAGCACTTGGTCCCAGGAACGGGTTGAAGGGAAAATAGATGTAATCTGACATACCAAGGACCTCACAACTCAAGTCTGCTTTACACATGCAGCAGGAAGGAGAGGTAGAACAGACTGTACACTTCAGGTTGCAGGTGAAGACTCATTTTTTAATGTTCCCTCATGCTTTTTTTTAAAAGAAAACTTGCAAGAAGAAAGCTAGCACGTTGGAGGGAATGGTGCTGATCCAGCCTTCTGCCTTGTGTGCTAGTTTTCTACTTGCCGGAGGCTTTTTTTAAAAAAAACACAGTGGAATGTTCAGAAACATGATCGACTTTCTCGGGCAGTACAGCCTTTTCTATCGCATCGCCCTGCTGCAAGTGTAGACCCAGCCAGAGTGCTTCAGCACCAAGAGCAACATTCAGATACCTGTGGCTTTTAGACCTTCACTTAGACCATACTGCCTTAAAGAGTCTACATTGCGTTACACTTCAAAATGCTGTGCAGCTCCTTTATTTCAGAGTATACTTTGTATTTGATTTGTGCTTTGCTGTGTCTGTTTCAGTGCTTTTATGAAAATGTATAACTTTATAAAATCATCTAGATGACCTATACAAAAATAATTGCCCTTAAAACTGTACTCTGGCCTACTTTTTCTATTTACAATTAAATATCTTTTCCACAAGTGAATTGTCAGTTTACTTTTAAAAAAAGACGACGACGACGTTGCAATAGACATCCAGTGGTGTTGATGGCTGCACTTTGTTAGGCTAGCATTGCCCCATCAGATACTCATCAGAGGTCTGGTGTTAGAATTATGTAGGTGGCTGTCAACCCATGACACAGGTAAGCTTTCAAAGCCTGGGAGAACGTTGGGAGGCAGATTTTTAGGATAACATATGTCACTGGCTACAGTGGCTGGAACAAGCTCCAATATGACTACTTTGTGCACGTCATTTCTGCAAGGAACAAATGAGGTTTTGCTTAAAATTGTGTACTGATGGCACTGTACTCTGCTGCAACCATCCCATATCTCTAGAACAGAGCTTCCCAAGCTTTTCATGTTGGTGACACACTTTTTAGACATGCACCATTTCAAGACACAGTAATTCGGGTTTTAATAGCAAACAGGAGGTTAAACTAGCCCCTTTCCAGCCCAGAGGAGCACGGGAAGCTTTCGCACTACACAGCTACACACTGCAGCTGACATAGTTTGGAAAGCTGTCTTATCAAGGTAGAACAAGCAAGGGAAATTATTTTCCCTTGTGGCGGGAACGCTCTCTGGTTGTCACCTTTGGGGAAAACAACATTTATTGTAACCAATCAAATTGTATGCATTGATTAAGGCAACTATACTTCCTTAGAACAACAGGGCAGAGAAAGACTCTTGGGGGAAAAAAAGGAACTGTGACTGAACAGCCTGCGGGTCCTTCTAGTCTTTGTTAGACCCGTTGGCCTCAAGTGAAAGCAGAGTTTCTGTTATTTAGAATTGACTTAGGGAAGTTACAATGGACACTGCAAAATATGCACTTAAGTTATTCTGGTGATGCAAGTTGTTGCATCAGGTGACAGCGAAAACTGCAAGGTTTTTAGCAGGGGCAATTAGAATAAGATCTATTAATTGATTATTGATGTAAACCCCCAAAATATATTTTCTATAGTTACATTTTTACCCATATTGGCTAAGCTCTACATCTACATAAATTATACAGCTCAAATGCCAGCTGATTGTAAATTGAACATCATCGTGCCAATCTATTAAAAAGGAGATAAAACCCTCCCCCAAAACTACCGCCCCATTAGCCTGCTGGATATCCCCTCCAAACCATAGCCGCCAAGTTATCCCTTTTTTTAAGGGAAATTCCCTTATGCTGAATAGGCTTCCTCGTGAGAAAAGGGAAAACTTGGCAGCTATGCTCCAAACTCTATGCTCGTCATCTGCTCACCAAATTAACAATCTGGCAAAGTGGAAAAAAAACACCTTATATGAGGAACAAGCAGGGTTCATGGAGGATGGATTGCCGATTACTTGCACTTATTAAAACATAGGAAACAGTCTCGCACAAAGTCCATCTAACTCAGGTGTAGGAAACACTTGGTCCTCCAGGTGCTGCTGAACTACCACTCTCATCAGCTCCAGCTGATGGTAATCCTACCATGTGGGGGAAATAGCCTTTCTCTCTTCATCCCTATCTGGCAAGTAAGTAAGTAAGTAAGTAAGTAAGTAAGTAAGTAAGTAAGTAAGTAAGTACTTTTTGTCCATTTGTGCTATGTAAACAGGTGTAAAATACAAACTTTTGCTTGATTTTTAAGGATGTTTCCCTAAAGAGTGCTAATGTTGTTTGGGAATTTCCCCTTGTTGTTGTTTAGTCGTTTAGTTGTGTCTGACTCTTCATGACCCCATGGACCAGAGCACGCTAGGCATGCCTATCTTCCACTGCCTCCCGCAGTTTGGTCAGACTCATGTTGGTGGCTTCGAGAACACTGTCCAACCATCTCATCCTCTGTCGTCCCCTTCTCCTTGTGCCCTCCATCTTTCTCAACATCAGGGTCTTTTCCAGGGAGTCTTCTCATAAGGTGGCCAAAGTATTGGAGCCTCAGCTTCAGGATCTTTCCTTCCAGTGAGCACTCAGGGCTGATTTCCTTCAGAATGGATAGGTTTGATCTTCTTGCAGTCCATGGGACTCAAAAGTCTCCTCCAGCACCATAATTCAAAAGCATCAATTCTTTGGCGATCAGCCTTCTTTATGGTCCAGCTCTCACTTACATCCATCACTATGTACTGGGGAAAAAATAGCTTTAACTATACGGACCTTTGTCAGCAAGGTGGTGTCTCTGCTTTTTAAGATGCTGTCTAGGTTTGTCATTGCTTTTCTCCCAAGAAGCAGGCGTCTTTTAATTTCATGACTGCTGTCACCATCTGCAGTGATCATGGAACCCAAGAAAGTGAAATCTCTCACTGCCTCCATTTTTTCCCCTTCTATTTGCCAGGAGGTGGTGGGACCAGTGGCCATGATCTTAAGTTTTTCTGATTTTGAGCTTCAGACCATATTTTGCGCTCTCCTCTTTCACCCTCATTAAAAGGTTCTTTAATTCCTCCTCACTTTCTGCCATCAAGGTTGTGTCATAATCATATCTGAGGTTGTTGATATTTCTTCCGGCAATCTTAATTCTGGCTTGGGATTCATCCAATTTTCCCTACACAGACTCTATTGTTCTTCTTTTGCAAGTCCCTATTAGTTTCCCATATACAAGCAATTTAAACCCATATCCTCTTTAATTAATATGGTGGCTATCAAAAATCCAAGTAAATGTAAAATCATCACAACCAAGCATAGCCCATTGAATCACACACAAGACCCAAAGACAGAGGCAACAATGAACAGCGGAATACCTTTATCTCTGTTGATGGCTTTTTCTGAGAAATGAAATAGAGGTTGATTTTTTTTTAACCAGATCATGACAAAAAATCTGGCTTCTACAGGAACGCAGGGAGCAGATAAAATTTGCAATGCATGTTAAAATTGGCCTACAACCGCCACTGGGCCATCATTGCTGTCAGATGACAGTTGTGACTTCTTTGGTCCTTCAGTTTGTTTATTTAAAAGCATTTATAAACCACTTAATGTTTTTAAAAACTCTTAAACAATGTATGATACAAAACAATATGCAATATTGTATAAAAAATACAACAGAGAGCCAGTGAAACAGTTTTTTAAAAGCATATAAGATCATATAAAAATTAATAAAAGGAATTCGTGGAGAATACAGAGTTACAAAACAGGGCTCGTTCGTATGGATGGAGGAAAACCTGGGCAAAAAGATCTGTCTTTACAAGATGTCAGAAGGAAGTGATGGTTGCTGACAAGGTAAAGGTAAACGACACCTGGATGGTTAAGTCAAAGGCAACTTTGGAGTTGCGGTGCTCATCTCACTTTCAGGTTGAGGAAGCTGGTGTTTGTCCACAGACAGCTTTCCGGGTTATGTGGCCAGCAGGACTAAACCGCTTCTGGTGCAGTGGAACACTGTGACGGAAGCCAGAGCACACGGAAACCCCATTTAACTTCCCACTGCAGCCGTACCTATTTATCTACTTACACTGGTGTGCTTTCAAACGGCTAGGTTGGGAGGAGCTGGGACAGAGCAACGGGAGCTCTCCCCGTCACGGGAATTTGAACCAGCCACCTTCTGATCGGCAAGCCCAAGAGGCTCAGTGGTTTAGACCACAGTGCCACCCTCCAGGAAGCGCTGGTTGCCTCTCCTGGTGGTACGTGTGTGTGGCAGCAGGAAGGGCATTCAATGGTATGAACGAAAAATGTCCATTCTGATATCCCTATGGGCAGAATACCATAGACAGAATTTCCCCGGCTGATTGCTACATTGGTCAGCCACTACCCTTTTTGAAACAAGGCATAAATCACATCTGGCCTGGTTGGGTTGAAAGGACTGGATCACTGATGGTCTATGCCAGAGATTTTCAACCTTTTTGAGTTTGTGGCTCCCTAGACCAACCACATTCTTTCTGTGGCACCCCTGTGGGGCTCAGGAGCCCAGTTATGTCACCCCCTGCCTGCAGAGCTGGCAGCCCCTCACCCTTTTTCGAACATCCTCGCTCAGCCTTCTCTCCTCTTCCCTCTCCTAGGGAGTGCTCTGGGCAGCTGCTGCCACTGCCTTGGTCTCTGAGCTGTCCCTGGCCCCCAACCCATAGAGAGGTGTCTCCCAGAGGCACCATTCGCCTGCGGAGCTTGTAGCCGGGGTTGCTGCAATAAACACCTGTGCAAGCCTTTGGGAGGCAGAGACGTGAGAGGGCATCAGAGGAGGAAGGGAAGGAAAGAGGGACAGAGGCCAGTTGCCCGCCACACCCTTGACCATCATTCAAGGCACCCCAAGGTGCCACGGCACGCTGGTTGAAAACCACCAGTCTATGCCAGGGGTTCCCAACAAAATTTTCTCGAGGACCCCTCATCGAGCCGCTATTGTGACAAGGACCCCCATTAATTCCTAATCCTAAAATTAAAAAGTGAGAGCTAAATTAAGAGTCTTTTTATATTTTATATTTATACTTTTTTACAGTTACAACAGAGTACTCCATCAGTATACAGTTAGTTTTAATTTTCAGTTCTTAATGAGATGAACCACTTTTTAAGCAACGGTCCATTTTTAACTACACGAACTGTAGCTTCCGCGAAAAACAACGCTTTGTTTACAAACACTACTGTTTTGCAAAGAGGCAGCACGCGCCAGGGAGGAGGGAGGGGAATGGAGAAGACAGGGTACCTGCGCAGTAGCGCACAAATGAAGCCGGCGCGCAAAGCATCTTGGGGAGGTGAGCGTTAGTAGAATGCGTGCGCTGCCTCTTTGCAAAACAGCAGTGTTTGTAAAGCGCCACCTAACGGCATACAGCAGAACTACTGCCTCTATCTAATTCTAGTTTTGCGCTAGACTCTGCTCATGCAGGAAGTGGCCGAAACAAAAAAAAACTGTTATCATACGAAATATATTTAATATTTTTTTATTCTAATAGCATCTTGCGGACCCCTCTGGCATAGTTCGCGGACCCCTGGGGGTCCGCGGACCACCTGTTGGGAACCACTGGTCTATGCTAACAACAGGAAGCTATTCTGTTCACAGACAGAGCAGAGCGGAAGCCATTCAAGAGCCATATGCTAGCTTCCCAAGGCTTTGAGTGCACAGAGCTTCTTAGCAATTACTGTAATCAAAAGACTATTTCCATTCATGGAGCTGCCTTTGAGCAAACACGCCTTGAAACTGGAGCTTGCAACCCATTCCACCCAGAGGCAGGGTAACTATAACAAAACTGTTGCTTGCATCATGTAATATTTGCCAGGGTTGCATTCTGAGCTCCCTCATTTCCTTTGTCCCTTTTCTGGTTCTGTTTGTTCATTCCTCCAATGAATGAAAAGCTCTTGGCTCACAGTGAAATCGTTTCGGAACCAGAGATACAAAATAAATGTCACGTCCAGGGTTTATGACGGGAGATCTGAAAACATTTTGGAATAAACGGTTGCTTCCTATTTATTCTTCCAAATTGGAATTGGAACCACTCTTTTCCATGGTTTTGTAGTTTCGTCGTTTATATACAATCTGACAGTTTTTTTAAAAATCGCTTACACTTTTCTCAATGGCACGCTTTCCGGGGGTCTATTTTACTAAACTCTTCAAATGGGGGAATATCAGTGAAACTACTGTATGTGGAGCGTATGGCATAGATCACATCCTTGTTACCATTTCAAAACTCTTCAGGGACCTGTGAAAATGTGGAGAAATGGCTTAATATATATATATAGAGGTAAAGGGAAAAGGACCCCCGACCATTAGGTCCAGTCGTGACCGACTCTGGGGTTGCGCGCTCATCTCGCATTATTGGCCGAGGGAGCCGGCGTATCATGTGGCCAGCATGACAAAGCCGCTTCTGGCAAACCAGAGCAGCACACGGAAACGCTGTTTACCTTCCCGCTGTAGCGGTTCCTATTTATCTACTTGCATTTTTATGTGCTTTCGAACTGCTAGGTTGGCAGGAGCTGGGACCAAGCAACGGGAGCTCACCCCGTCACAGGGATTCGAACCGCCGACCTTCTGATCAGCAAGCCCTAGGCTCAGTGGTTTAACCACAGCGCCACCTGGGTCCCCAATATATATATATATATATATATATATATATATATATATATATATATATGCTTAAAAGTATAGCGTATACTATAGCAAGAGAAAATCAAGATATAACTGACTGTATAACTCTTTTAGTTATATTATTTGGTTACGTTAAAGATTTTGTCTTGGAAGGAGGTAGAGAGATAATAATAACAGCTGCCCAGATGGCCATCAGCTTTAACTGAAGAAAACAGAAACCAACCCACATTGGAGGACTGGATTTTAATGATGTGGGAACTGCTTCAAGCAGTAAAGCTGACAGAGTAAGATTGATTGAGAAATTGAGTTTGCTTGTAACAAAACAAAATAATGTTGAACCATATGCACTGTTAGGAACACTGATAAACCATACAGAAGACCATAGCTGCCAAGTTTTCCCTTTTCTCGCGAGGAAGCCTATTCAGCATAAGGGAAAATCCCTGTAAAAAAGGGATAACTTGGCAGCTATGTCAGAAGACTACTGAAACAATATTTGCATAGTAGCATATTTATATGTATTTACCCCATATATAATGATGATGATGATGATAAAAGTTACTAAACCAAAAGAGGCAAAATTTATAACCCAAATAAAGATTTTACAGAATAATTTAATACAATTGATGGATGAGGAAATGGAAAATAGAATTAAATGGGCCAAACAAAGAGTATTTGAATATGGGAGTAAAACAGGGAAGCTATTGGCGTGGCAGCTTAAGAAAAAACAAAGTGAAAGGCTAATCACATCAATAAAGGAGGGGGAAAAGAGATGGACTAATTCGGAGGATATTCAAAGGTGTTTTGTTAAATATTATAAGAAATTGTATAAAGGGAAAGATTTGAATAAGAATAAATTAGAAGAATATTTTAATAATCACAATGGAATGTTAAATAAATTGGTGTCGAAGCAGGAAATAGAAGAGGCTATAGCTAAACTCAAACTGGGAAAATTGCCTGGACCAGATGGCCTTTCTGGCAAACATCTTCAGGAATGAATTGACGGAGGTATATCAGAAATTAGTAAATTATATTTTTGGAAAAAGGGGAAATACCTAAAACATGGCAAGAAACATATATAACATTAATCCCGAAAGAAAAAGGGGGGAAGGAAGAGATGGGGAATTTTAGGCCGATTTCCTTGTTGAATATTGATTATAAAATATTTGCTGAGATATTAGCAAATAGAATTAAAGGGGTATTAAATAGGGTTGTAGGATATGAACAACAAGGATTTTGGCCTAAAAGAAAGATGCATAATACGGTAATATAAGAATTATCTTGAACCTTTTGGAATATATTGATTGGAATCCCAGTAAAAAAGTAGCATTCATATTTTTGGATGCTGAGAAAGTTTTGATAATTTAAATTGGGAATTCATGAAAGGAGCATTAGGAAAATTAGGGGTAGAAGGTAGATATATGGAAGGAGTCAATGCGATTTATAACAAACAGGTGGCTAAATTGATTATTAATGGAAGGATATCAGAGGAATTTGATATAACCAAAGGGACACACCAAGGATGCCCTCTCTCCCCACTATTGTTTATTTGGTCCTTAGAATTCTTGATACGAGATATCAAGAATGATAAGGAGTTTAAAGGTATCACAGTGGGAAGAAATGATTATAAATTAAGGGCTTTCGCTGATGATCTTGTAGTAATGATGGAAGACCCAATAGAAATAATAAGAAATTTGAATAAGAAATTGGTGGTTTATGGGGAATTAGCAGGATTCAAAGTAAATGGGGAAAAACCCAAAATAAAGACCAAAAATATGAGGAAGGTAGATTTAGATGAATTAGGTAAAATTAAGGACTGGGAAGTGACGAATAAAGTAAAATATTTAGTCATAATAATAACACCCAATAATATAAATCTATTTGAAGATAATTATGCTAAAATATGGAATAAAATTAAAGAGGATTTGGATAGATGGAATGGACTTAATTTGACATTTGTGGGAATTTGTGGTTTTGCCAAAAATGTTATTCTTATTTCAAATGCTACCTATTAGAATAAAAAACGAGACATTTGAGACATGGAGAAAAGATCTCAGTAGGTTTATTTGGCAAAAGAAAAAAGCTAGGGTACAGTTTAGACTGTTAACTGATATCAAAGGAAGAGGAGGGTGGGAGGTCCCGAATTTAAAATTTTATCATGCGGCAGCCAGTTTATGCTGGATGAGGGAGTGGTTCTTGCTGGAAGACAGATATTTGCTTAAGTTGGAAGGTTTCAGGATTTCAGGCGGATGACACGCGTACCTATTGAAAGAAAGAAAAGGGGATTATAATTCATTCTCAAACCATATAATTAAAAAATCACTATCTAACATATGGGACGAATATAAGAATTTGTTAGAGCCAAAAATACCATGGTGGGCCTCACCTTTTGAGATGGTTGCAATGAATAGTGATCCGAAAGGAGGGAGATGGTTAACCTATATAGATCTAATAGAAAAAATAAACGACGAATATGTGTTAAAACCATACCATCGGGTTGAACAATTTTGTATGAGTTGGTTACAATAGCACCAGGTACAAAGTATTTTTAAGAAACATAAACTAGTAGGCTTTTTGGAGAATAGATCTAAATTACAGGAATTGTTAATTGAGAATACCACAAAACCATTAGCAAAAAATTATAAATTTTTATTAGAGTGGGACATGAAGGACGAGGAGGTGAAACATGTTATGATCAAGTGGGCACAGGATGTGGGAAGAGTAATATATAGCAGTCAGTGGGATAGATTATGGAGGGTGGATATAAATTTTACGGCCTGTATGGGGATAAGGGAAAATATGTGGAAATTAGTATACAGATGGCATCTAACACCAGCAAAGTTAGCAAAAATATATAGAAATGATATGGATAAATGTTGGAAATGCAATGAAAATATAGGAGATTATTTTCATTGCTGGTGGAGTTGTAAAAGGGTTAGTAAGTTTTGGTCAGAAGTTTACGAAAGCCTAAAAAAAATGCTGAAATGGACATTTGAAAAAAAGCCAGAAATTCTATTATTAAGCCTAATCCCTGAAAATACACCAACAGATAGAAGAAACATCCTTTTATATGCATGCGCAGTGGCCAGATTGTTGCTAGCTCAAAGCTGGAAAGGAGATAAATTACCGTCAATCCAAGATTGGTATATTAAATTGGTGGAGTTCATGAACTTAGCAAGATTAACAGCAATAATTAGAAACGTTCCTAAGCAAAAATGGAAAAAGGAATGGAAATATGTGGAGGATTATTTTTGTAATGAAGGTATAAATTCAAGATGGGTGATTTGCTTTGATTAGTTCACACAAGTTTATTGGATTTAATATGAAGATACGAAGAAAATGAGATAAGGAATAAGAAGTTAAATCTGTAAGGGAGAAGCATGGTGGAGTTTATTTGTAAATAGGGAACTGATATGGAAGTGCTGGGAAGTTTATTGTGTTTTATGTTCTTTTTATTGTTTTTTTCCTGTCTTCTTAGATTTTTTCCTTTTTCCCTATTTTGTTTTTCTTTCTTTTTGTATTATAAGTTTGTTTAATTTTGTATAATTTGGAATTTTTTTGGTGTATTTTGTGATATGTTGATTTATGTTGATTTACGCTGATTTATGTTGATTTTATGGATAATAACAAATAAATATATTTTTTAAACTTTTTTTAAAGTTACTAAACTCTCAAATAAAACAAACAAACAAACAAACAAACAAACAAATAAAGACATACCAGAATCTGTCAGGCCTGCCTGACTAGCTCCAGTTTTTGCAGAATCTGAGTTTGTTCTCAGTGGGATTCCTGACTTACTGCAAACATTACTTTCTACTTTCCTTTGTGCGAGTGAGAAGATCTCTCTAGGAAGGGTTAGGTTGTTATGACAGCTAAGCCAGGATCCTGGTTTGTTGCTCCCAAACCAGCCATGATCATGCCAGGACAGACTGAGGGAGATCTGCCTTCAAGGTTGGTCCACAAACTGTGGCTTATGTAGGATGCAGCAATAAGCTACATACTGTGAACTTGCAGCACAATTGTAAAAACAACTGCTCTGGTTGTTTACTACCAGGCCAAACTTAAGGTTTTATTCTTTTGGTCCTCCAGATGTTGTTGGACATCAGTTCCTATCAGTCTCCCAGTCAGCATGCCAATGCTCAGGGATGATGGGAATTGTAGTCCCACAACATGTGGAATTGTAGTCCCACAACATGTGGAATGACACAGGCTCCCCATTGCTGCCCTAAACAACTTGGGATTATTGGGAAACAACTGGGTTATCTGAATGTCTCCCAACTCCCGAATGGACCTGCCCTGTTCCCAATGCTATTTAGCATCTATGTAAGGACTGGGAAAAACAAGGGCCACATTCTCTTTTAAGTAACCTCCTGGACATAGCTGCCAAGTTCTCCCTTTTTTTAAGGGAAATTCCCTTATGCTGAATAGGCTTCCTCGCGAGAAAAGGGAAAACTTGGCAGCTATGCTCCTGGAGGCCACAGCATGGTGGTTGGGGCCAGATGCAAAAATGAGCTGAGCAACAAGTGAGAACTTCACCTTTGTACTGTAGACAAGTTTCTATTTACAAGCTCAACAAACACTGTAAGTTAATAAATGAAAGTGAATAAGTAAAACCAGGGCTTTTTTCAGCCGGGACTTGCCAGAACTTAGTTCTGGCCCTTTTCCAGTGGCCGCCATTGCCATTCTAAGAGAACAAGGGTGAGTTCCAGCACCTCTTTTTCTAGAAAAAAAGCACAGAGTAAAACCAAAAGGAAAAAAAAGCTAAATGGAAAATAAAACATACATCACAATGTATCTCCTTGTACTTTTATCCTCACTCTTTGGTTCATGGTGTCTTTCTTATCAATACTTCCGTCTTCCCTGTATCAAAGTATCACAACTATATGATATGGCCTATCAGCTGTGCTTCTTCAAGTATCTAAAGAAAACAGAAGCATACCTCTCAACTGCTCTGATTAAATCAGACATCCCGTTTTTGGGCACCGTAATCTCACATGGGTCATGTGACTCACATGGGAGTGTGTCCCTGAAGATGTGTGTCCCGGTTTTTCAATGTGACATGTTGGAGGGTATGCAGAAAGTATAAATAATTAGGGGAGTTGAGATACAAATAATTGCGTGGAAATCTCCCTTTTTAAAAAACTCACTTACTCTTGATATACTGCCCCACAAAGAAACCCCCCCCCCAAGGGTATTAAGCTTAGAGATGCTGAACAGCCTTTCCTAAGTTAAGTCCTTCTAGAAGTTGTCTTCACCTTATTTCAGCTCCAGGTAAGTGAGTGTGTGCTGAAACTAGCTTATTGCAGAAATAATAATAATAATAATAATAATAATAATAATAATAATAATAATAATTATTATTATTATTATTATTATTATCCCGCCCATCTGGTTGGGTTTCCCCAGCCACTCTGGGCGGCTCCCAACAGAATATTAAAAACACGATAAAACATCAAACATAAAAAACTTCCCTAAAAAGGGTTGCCTTCCGATGTCTTCTAAAAGTCAGATATGTAGTTGTTTTTTCCTTGACATCTGATTGAGAAGGCCCTCTGCCTGGTTCCCTGTAACATTGCTAACTTATTTAATCCCTTCTAAAGCCATTTAGTGGCATTTAACTACCGTAAGTAAACCCACTGAAATTAATGAACATGACTGAGTTAGAGTCATTCATGTCAGTCTTGAGTAAACCCATTGAAGCTAGTGAGCATCTCAATAACCCATGGCAGCAAATTCTTATTAGGTATCATTGATTATTTATATTTCCAGTAACTAAAAAAACAAACAAAAAAAACCCTTATTACCCACACACCTTAAACCCATTTGCAAGGAGGACAGAAGGACCATATCACTGGCATATAGCAGGAGAGAGGCTGGGATGCTACTTGATAAAGAAGTTGGAATACTATTTGATCATTTCCCCCAAAATTCCTATCTGAGGTTTGGGTGTGAAGCTTTATAATGAGATAAAACAATCTGCCACCAATACATGTGCATTGTGGGAAATCCCTCTTAGGCAAAAATGTGCTGTGATGCCCACGTGCCACTCATATTAATGATGCAAACTGTTCCAGAGAATGCCCCCACTACTTCATAATTCATTGCAGCCGTGCAAGAAGGTACGAAGGCAGAAGTGATCTGCTTTACAGAGAAAATCTAGGCAAAAATCTCCATCAGCAAAATATAGTGGGAAAGTTTGAGGACTTCCACTCTCCTCCAAAAGAAACGTGAGCTTTAGAGAAGTGATTCTTCTCTGGATTCACAGAATTATGGAGTTGGAAGAGACCTCGGAGATCATCTAGACCAATCCCCTATATGCAGCTGTCCCATAGCAGAGATTGAACCTGCAACCTTGGTTTTATAGGCACCATGCTCTAACCAACTGGGCTTTACAGCAATGGAATATAAGGGGACAAACAGTTATGTTGTGTAGTGGGTCTTCAGTGATTTCAGCTCAGTGCAAATAAGAACAGGAGGCGAAGATCTGGTACAACATCTCTTTACTTCAAAGAACAAGTAAGAGCCAGAACACAGGGAATGGGGAAAACTGGGGCTTATATAGTAACAGAGAACTAGCAGGGAAAAGAGACATTTTGGCGGGAACCAATGGCAAGGATTCCCTCCAGCGTAAACCAATCCAGCAGCGGATCCAAATCCTGCACTCTGAACCAGCAAATGATATACGTTCCCGCTGGAACTTATGCATTCAAATAAACTCTGTAATACAATACAATAAACTCTATATATTATATTATATTATATTACAATACATACTTGGCTGTGCTATTACTTTAATACACAACAGGTTACATTTCACCTTTTGCAGTTTCTGTAATTATCCAGCCTCCTCCTACCAGCGGATACTATTGACATTAAAAAACCCTCCGGCAGGTTAAATGCAAATACCATTTAAGATCATATCTAGTCTTGCCCTGTAAGTGACAAAGCTGATATTAAGCTAGTCTACTACACCAGTCACCAATTTGCACAGCAGGAGAAGAGACATTTGGAAGAATTTGGAAGAATTTGGCGCTGTGGTCTAAACCACAGAGCCGATCAGAAGGTCGGTGGTTTGAATCCCCGCGACAGGGTGAGCTCCCGTCCTGAGCTTTTTACAGATACTCAATTTTTATTTAATTACAGCAATGGGTATTGAGATGAGTATCTGTATGGGATGTAAGTCTTGATAGCATCATTTCCATCCTCTCCTCCGTTTCTCCTCCTCCTCCTTAATGTAAAACACCTGCTAAAAAGCTCACAATGGGAGTATATATATATCTGCAATCAAATATGGCTACCTTGCTAATCTATTCAGTTCTTTATGCTTTAGCCAAGAAATTGTTTCTATAACTACACGTAAGTTTATAATTACGAACCTTTGTATCAATTTTGTATTTAATTGTACATTTAGAAATGTATTATCATGATGATGAGATTTTGTTTGGATTATTATTAGTTAGCACTAATAGGTACATTAATGGTTCGAGACTACAGTACTGAGGAGGCCCAGAAAACTGTGCTCAGGGAGTGGGCTAATACTGCTTTGAAGTCATCCCCTTTTCTGTCACCCTCGCCCCAGCAGCATAGCTGCCAAGTTATCCCTTTTTTAAAGGGATTTTCCCTTATGCTGAATAGGCTTCCTCGCGAGAAAAGGGAAAACTTGGCAGCTATGCCCAGCAGACATCCAGCTTTTACTCTACCAGCCCAGCTAGATGATGCAATTCAGCTGGGGCTGGAGAGGCAGATGTTGCTGGGAGCTGCTGAGTCATGGCTTCAGTCGTGCAAGAAGGCAAGAAGCCTCAAAAGTCCCACCGAGAAGCTGGCAACAGCTGGCGGCTGGTTCCTCTTCCAGTGTTCCTGGGGGTCTTCCCAAAACTGGTGGCTGGGAAGACGCGACACAGGAACTGGATGACTAAAGCTTCTTACCAACCACACTTACCAACCAATAACTCAGTCTAGTGCCATGGTTCCCAACGTAGGGCACGCGCCCCACAGGGGGGCAATTTGATTTTTAAGGGGGACAGACAATTTGAGAATGGGTTATTAACAGTGAATGGCCTTTTAGGCTTCCTTCACTTTTTGAATAACAAGAATTATATGTCATTATTATGACTAATAATTTTGAATTATGGTGCTGGAGGAGACTCTTGAGAGTCCCATGGACTGCAAGAAGATCAAAGCTATCCATTCTGAAGGAAATTAGCCCTGAGTGCTCACTGGAAGGACAGATCGTGAAGCTGAGGCTCCAATACGTGGGCCACCTCATGAGAAGAGAAGAATCCATAGAAAAGACCCTGATGCTGGGAAAGATTGAGGGCACTTGGAGAAGGGGACAACAGAGGATGAGATGGTTGGACAGTGTTCTCGAAGCTACAAACATGAGTTTGACCAAACTGTGGGAGGCAGTGCAAGACAGGAGTGCCTGGCGTGCTATGGTCCATGGGGTCACAAAGAGTCGGACACAACTAAACGACTAAACAACAACAACAACAAAGTGGGGCATGGCCAAAAAAAGGTTGGGAACCACTAGTCTAGACTCTAGTGTGATCATCACATCACATAACACTTGCAGAAATCCTAGCTCTTTGCCATGCTTTTAATCCCAAATAGCCTTTTGATGACCTGTAAAATGTCCATTTGTTGTTGTTTGTTTGTTTGTTTGTTTGTTTATACTCCTAAGGGAAGCAACACTTGGACAGCAGAGTGAGCAGGTACACAGGTCGTTTGGTCTCTTGTGAGATGGATTGTATTTAAATGATAGTAATAATTCATATGAGATGCAGGTGGCGCTGTGGGTTAAACCACAGAGCCTAGGGCTTGCCGATCAGAAGGTCGGCGGTTCAAATCCCCACAACAGAGTGAGCTCCCGTTGCTCGGTCCCAGCTCCTGCCAACCAAGCAGTTCGAAAGCACCTCAAAGTGTAAGTAGATCAATTGGTACAACTCTGGCGGGAAGGTAAATGGTGTTTCCGTTTGCTGCTCTGGTTCACCAGAAGTGGCTTAGTCATGCTGGCCACATGACCTGGAAGCTGTACATCGGCTCCCTCAGCCAATAACGCGAGATGAGTGCCGCAACCCCAGAGTCGGTCACGACTGGACCTAATGGTCAGGGGTCCCTTCACCTTTAATAATTCATACATTTATATTTCTACATATATGTTAGCATATACTAATAATTGTTAAAAATTGTTCATACCTAGCCCATCTGGCTGGTTCCCTTTAGAGAGAGAGAGAGAGAGAGAGAGAGAGAGAGAGAGAGAGAGAGAGAGAGAGAGAGAGAGAGAGAGAAGTAGCCACCCTGAAGTTAATTCAGTCTCATCAATCTCAGCCTAGAGACCGGGGAGCGGAGACTAGTCAATGACTCTAACTCTATAATGCTTTCCGGTGTTTTCAGCAGAAGTATCCAGTAGAAGCTACCAGTCTGGTCTGTGTTCCTTAGAAGAGGAGCAGCATAATTATATAATACATAGGAAGCTAAAATAAAAAAGTAAAAATGAAAAGGGATACCCAGTGATTCAGCTCAAGTTTTTAGAAAATGATGTTTACTAGACATATCCGTGATTCGCATTCACCCTGCACACAATATTGTTACCAAAAACTGAATGACATTTTTGAGAGGAAGAAGGGGTGAATTAATATCTATCAGGAACACGGGGGGGGGGGGGGGGACAGACAGGCGGATAAAGTTCTACATCAGGAACAAGGGAGGGGGAATCAGATCAACTTTACCCGAAGGCTGACGTGGGAATCAAAAGCCGCCACAGGGTAGAATGGAGCCCACTCTGATTCATGCCAGGTGGGTACAGAGCCCAGAGGGTAGCCCCCCTCCATCTCCTCCTAGGGGTATGAGGTGGGACCAGCAGCTCCTCCTGTAGGGACAGAATGTGTGTGTGGGGGGGGATGCTGCAAGGAGCACGCCATAGCCATTGCTGCCGATGCAGCAGCAACTCTTAGTTGGTCTTTAAGGTGCTACTTAGTCTTTCTTGGGTAATTCCTCTCTAATTATCCCAAGTAAAAAAGCTTTCAGGCCGAGGGAGCCAGCGTTCGTCCACAGACAGCTTTCCGGGTCATGTGGCCAGCAGGACTAAACTGCTTCTGGCACAACGGAACACCGTGACGGAAACCAGAGCGCACGGAAATGCCGTTTACCTTCCTGCTGCAGAGATACCTATTTATCTACTTGCACTGGCATGCTTTTAAACTGCTAGGTTGGCAGGAGCTGGGACAGAGCAATGGGAGCTCACCCCACCACGGGGATTCGAACCAGCGACCTTCTGATCGGCAAGCCCAAGAGGAGAGCCAGTGTGGTGTAGTGGTTAAGAGCGGTGGACTCGTAATCTGGGGAACCGGGTTCGCGTCTCCGCTCCTCCACATGCAGCTGCTGGGTGACCTTGGGCCAGTCACACTTCTCTAAAGTCTCTCAGCCCCACTCACCTCATAGAGTGTTTGTTGTGGGGGAGGACGGGAAAGGAGAATGTTAGCCGCTTTGAGACTCCTTCGGGTAGTGATAAAGCGGGATATCAAATCCAAACTCTTCTTCTTCTTCTTCAGTGGTTTAGATCACCCTGCCACCCGCATCCTGATTTACAGTATGCTATTTTGGGTTGATCTCTGCAATGAGCTTTGGTTGAATTCAAAACAACAGAGTACTGTATTGTGTCTGAAGAATTTCCTCCAATGAAGAACTCACTCAGTTCCAAATATTTAGCCTGATGCAGCTTAAATCTCTCTCTCTCTCTCTCTCTCTCTCTCTCTCTCTCTCTCTCTCTCTCTCTCTCTCTCTCTCTCTCTCTTCCTTCCTTCACTGTTGCTGGTACTGAATTACCCTTGTTGGGCAACCTATCGTAGTCATCTTTGTTTCCTGTCGCATTGAAAATATTAATAGAGTCCCTAATTTACTCAAGAGAAGGATGCTAGACATCAAAGGTATTCTTGGAGAGAAGCAGGGGAGCAGCAGTTAGGCAGGGAGTCATCATTTCCTAATAACTTGCTGACGTGCAATCTACCATGGCTGGCAGATAACGGAGGGTATAAAAAGGGATGGAGAGTGAATGGGCATCAGTTGAGAAAAGGCAGAGGTGTCTGCAGCCGACTTGTCCACTCACACCACAACTCAGTTTGGAAGAAGAGATTCCTTCAGAAAGCGGAATCATGGACCAAGAGGAATACCGACAGAGAGGTGAGCAAATGGATGAGGTTTTGCTGGAATTCCCACTGGGTTATGATACGGTAGTACTTTATAAACTCAAATGATGCTTATGTTGCTGTTGTTGATTATGTTTACTGTTGTTGTTGTTGTTTTGTCACATTATTATTATTATTATTATTATTATTAGGTTCATGTGACTTAAGTAGGTTGCGTCCATTAATTTCAGTGGTCTCCTCTTAGCAGAACATTGGATGCAATCCATTATTATGATTTCTAGAACATGCTCGGTTTTTTTTTGTAATTTTGTTTTTACACTGTGCTTCATTTTGTGATTTTGACAAAAGTGGTATTAAAACATTATCTGTCCATTCATCCATCTGCATCTATCTGTCTAACTATACATACATATATACATGCATACATACATAAAATAAACAAAGGTGAAACAAAACCTGCTATTATTCCTAATAAGAAAACGTGCTCCATTCGGTCGGGCTACCAGTACACGACATGTGGTGAAGTGCTGTGGGGCGGGTCCACTCAGTAGCAAGTCCCGGTGAGTTCCACAGGGCTTACAGATAAATGTGCAGAGGACTGCAGCCTTGGACTCCAACTCCCATCAGCCCCAGCCAACATTGGCAATGGTCAGGGTCAATGAGACCTGAAGTCCAGTGACCACCAGTTCCTCATTCCTCCTTTACAAGGTTATCTCATGTATGTTTCTTCGGAAGAACCACTGTGTTAAACCAATTTAATCCCCCCCCAATATAATTTTTATTAAGTCTCCAACTATATTTCAGAGCACTTGTCATCATATATCCTTTTTTTTTTACATGCAAAATTTCTTTTTGACATCCCTCACCCCTCCTTTCCTGATGTTTGTTTTTTACTCTTTTTTATCAGCTGTTTTTATTACACACATATTTTTTATTATCTAAACCCCACTATCATTAAATCTTTCAGTAATCCACAGCTCATATTTCAAATCCTGCTTGTGACTTCATATATTGGTGATAATTTGATAGATATTCCTTCAGTGATTTCCAGTCCTACTTAAACACTTTATTGTTATGTCCTCTTATTAATTTGGCAGTTATTTTCGCCGTTTCAGTATATTCCATCAGCTTCACAAGCCATTCCTCCTTAACTGGCAATCCTTTCGTTCAATCAATTTTATTGATAGATAAGGACACGTAAGATTGCAATGCAGTCCTCAGGAGTAAGCGTCCAATTGTCCTCAGTGGGGCTCACACCCTAGTAAGCAGGTGTAAGTATTGCAGGCTTAAACCCTCCTTGGTTCATGGCTTCCAGAACAGCATTGTGAGAGCTCTGGCTCCATCAAAAACTGTGAAGTTGACATCAGGCGACACCGAAAGAAATCTCTGTTTGCGGCCATTAATTGGTAGTGACTGATTCACCCATGCAAGTCGTTGTTTTGATACCGTGGTGATGTAGGGCTGTAGGGCATGTAGGGCTGAACTGACCCCGAAATTGATAGGAAAAGCTGTCTCTGAGTTCACAACTGCTTCTTCTTCCAGGAAAAGAGATGGTGGACTACATTTGCCAGTACCTGACCAGCCTTAGGGAGAGACGGGTGTCTCCTGATGTGCAGCCCGGTTACATGAGAGACCAGCTGCCAGACAGTGCTCCTTTCGAGCCAGAAAGCTGGGACAACATCTTCAAAGACATTGAGAAGATAATCATGCCTGGGGTAAGGACTTCTAGTGAGATGCAACAGCAGGTGTGGTCTTGCTTTCATCCCCTAAACAAGTCCTTCCTTGAGACCCAATTCTAAGGACCTGTTTGGAAGACTGTCCCTAAAGGAAGGGCAAACAGGGACATCTCTCTCCTTTCATAAGAACCTGCATGAAAGTAGCCTCCCAAATTTTCTCACACGCTCATATGAGTTCAGCACAAACAGTTGGGGCTGGTGAGCATTTAATAATAATAATAATAATAATAATAATAATAATAATAATAATAATAATAATAATATAATTGTCAGAGGGTCGTCGTGGCTACTCTAGAGTAACTCCGCTTGAGTCCAGTTTGTCTTTAAAGACTTTTATTGTGCAAAGTATTTACAGTGCAGAGATAGCGTAAAACATGACCTCTCATTCTGAATCAGAATCCGGCAATGGCGTACGTCTGTTTCTACGCCAGCAAAGTAGTCTGGGCACGCCAAAACGCCTCCCCCTTGACCTGCGTCACGGTGCTCTCCTTAACTCTTGCGCCGGAATGAGCGATGCCCTCTCAGCCTCCTCCTGGTCAAGGCGGTGGAAGGGCTCTCCAGCATCCTTGAGCCCTTGCCTACATCTCTCCTCCCCTGAGCTTTCCCATTGTTCCGCAAGCTGCCTTCTCTCTCCCTCTGAGTCTCTCCCCTCCCCCCCTGGCTGCTTCAGACCCAGTGCTGCTGCCTGTGCTTGGCGAGGTGGACGTTAGGATGATGGGGGCTGGCTCCCTGTAGGGAGTCACCCTTACAATAATAATGATTTATTATTTACGTAGTGAACCACCTTGAGATCTGTGGATGAAGGCTGGTATACAAATTAAATAATAATAATCATCATCATCATCATAATCTGTCAGACTCTGGCATTTGCAATATGGAGATGATGCTGTCCGACCTCGTAGGGTTTTTTTTGGTAAGGTACATGAAGCATTTTGAACATTTGAAAAGTGTGGTATCAATGCTCAGTAGTTTTTGTGATGATGATAGTAGTAGCTGGAAAATTAACAAAGGCATTCTGTATAACGGCAAGGTTGCAGATTCGATCCCCGTATGAGTCAGCTGCATACAGTGGTACCTCTACTTACAAATAACTCTACTTACGAATTTTTCTACTTACAAATGGAGCTCCGTCCGCCATCTTGGATGCGGTTTAGATAGGATTTTTTCTACTTACGAATTTTTAGATAGGGTTGCTTCGACTTACGAATTTTTTCTCCCAATGCATTCCTATGGGATTCGACTTACAATTTTTTCGGCTTACAAATGTGTGTTCGAAACACATTAAATTCGTAAGTAGAGGTACCACTGTATTCCTTCCTACATACGATAAATAATGAATAGAAACCAGAAGAAAACTGTACTGTGATGGCTTTCTTCTTAGAAAATCCGTATTGCTTCCTCTTTATGGATGGGTTTCCATTTCCTCTAAACAGGCATGTTTCGTTGAGATAAATGGTTTTGCTTTAGTGAGACATTTATCTACTACTAGTCTCACAGTCTTCTATTTCCTTTGACATGAATTAAAAATGCAAAGATGCTTCCATCAGATCTGAGATGCCCTCGGCGGGGACTGCGGTCCTCCCCCCTTTGCAGTCTAACAACCTGGGGTAAAGGAGGTTGAAGATCTTGTGCCTTTAATTCCGGGGTAGACAACTTCCCTCCTCCCAAGCACCACATCCCCCCCCCCCCCCCGGGAGCAATCTGCATGGCAGTGGTGGGTGGAGCCACAGCCCAAAGCGGACAGGGCCAAAGTCAAAGTGGGTGGAGTTTGCAAAGTAGGCAGGGAACTTTGAAAAGCAACCAAGAGTGACATGGAACTAAGCTGTAGGTTTCACACGCATCCTTTTAATTGTGCAGAGGATAGAACATTACTAGAAACAACAGAGAGGGCATTTACAGATGTGGCTCTCTGCTTTAGACCCTCCAAGTGTCCCTATTTTCCAGGGACAGTCCTGGATTTACAGAAGACGTCCTGGTTTCTGATTTGATCCTGGAATGTCCTCATGTATCTTTATATTTGTTGGAAGCTGCCTAGAGTGTCTGGGGCTATCCAGTTAGTTGGGCGGGGTAGAAATAGTAGAATTAATAGGATGTCCCTAGGATCTCCCTTAAGGAGTGTCTCCATCCCCATCGTTCAGCCCGGACACTGAGGTCCAGAGCCAAGGGCCTTCTGGCGGTTCCCTCACTGAGAGAAGTGAGGTTACAGGGAACCAGGTAGAGGGCCTTCTCAGTAGTGGCACCCGCCCTGTGGAACGCCCTCCCATCAGATGCCAAGGAAATAAACAACTGACTTTTAGAAGATGTCTGAAGGCAGCCCTGTTTAGGGAAGACAGCCCTGTTTAGGGAAGTTTTTAATGTTTTGATGTTTTATCGTGCTTTTAATATTCTGTTGGGAGCCGCCCAGAGTGGCAGGGGAAACCCAGCCACATGGGCGGGGTATAAATTATTATTATTATTATTATTATTATTAATTATTATTATTATTTTCATCTGAGAAATGTTGGAGGGCAAGTTAAGGTAACCTTTTGCTCCTTTTCACTTGTTTTCTGCAGTAATCAACCCTTTCTCACCCGACTCTTGTTTTTAACCCAGGTTGTCCATTGGCAGAGTCCACACATGCATGCCTACTTTCCGGCTCTCACTTCCTGGCCTTCTCTCCTGGGTGACATGCTGGCAGACGCCATTAATTGCTTGGGATTTACCTGGGTAAATGACACCGCTTTTCTTGGGAGTTTTCATGCTGCTCATTGATGCTGCTCAACAAAATCATGGTTGTCGACTGCTGAAAGACTTTGTACCTGATTAACCTTTTTAATATACATTTATTATATCAACGTTTGTTACGTTTAACTACCTATGTACATGGCTGGTATTATAATATCATAGCCTCTCTAAGATATTGTCTTATCTTCAACCAAGCCTTTGGCTGATTGATATTCTACAGCAGTGGTTCCCAATTAGCTAATTACTGAGGACCCCCTATATATCAAAAGCCAAGTCATGGACCCCCTACTGTTGAAAATTTCGATAACTATGGTAGTTACCTCGGCAAAGTAATTTTTTGAGCAAAATGTGGAGTAGGCCCTAATAAGCCAAGGATTTTAGGTATACAGTCATACCTTGGATCCCGAACGCCTTGGTACTCAGACGTTTTGGCTCCCGAATGCCGCAAACCCAGAAGTGAGTGTTCCAGTTTGCGAACGTTCTTTGGAACCCGAATGTCTGATGGAGCTTCCCCAGCTTCCGATTGGCTGCATGAGCTTCTTGCAGCCAATCATAAGCCACACTCTGGTTTCCAAAGTTGAATAGTCTTCCGGAATGGATTCCGTTTGACTTACAAGAGAGATCATTGTGCAACATCGGTAAAAGGGATGCGGGTGGCACTGTCCCTCTTGGGCTTGCTGATTGGAAGGTCAGTGGTTCGAATCCCTGCAACGAAGCGAGCTCTTGTTGCTCTGTCCCAGCTCCTGTCAGCCTAGCAGTTCGAAAGCACGCCAGTGCAAGTAGATAAATAGGTACCGCTGCAGCAGGAAGGTAAACGGCGTTTCCATACGCTCTGGCTTCCGTCATGGTGTCCCGTTGTGCCAGAAACATTGGCGGTGCCTGGAAATCGTCTGCCCTGCTCTCCCTCGTGTGAGGATCGATACATTGCTGCATATTGCTGGGCCAAAACAGTTATCGCAGTGTGATTTCAAAACCGATTTTGGCCACTATATTGACAAATTGCACGGCGCTAAAACGGACCATAAAATTTGTGATATCACAATGCAAAAATGACAAAAAGTTAGTTGGTGGGGGGGAGGCAAGGGATGGGGCCGTGGACTGTCTTGGTGTATTCTGCTGACTGACCCCCAGAGGTCCCTGGACCCCTAATTGGGAACCACTGTTCTACAGCCTCTTAAATGTGTCTGTGGGAAGAGGGGGGGTTTATTGTTTTGATTTACTTATTTACTTGATTTTATCCTGCATTTTGGTACGCGGGTGGCGCTGCGGTCTAAACCACTGAGCCTCTTGGGCTTGTCGATCAGATGGTCGGCGGTTCAAATCCCCGCGACAGGGTGAGCTCCCGTTGCTCTGTCCCAGCTCCTGTCAACCTAGCAGATAAATAGCAGATAAATAGGTACTGCTGCGTTGGGAAGGTAAATGGCGTTTCTGTGTGCTGCTCTGGTTCGCCAGAAGTTGCTTAGTCATGCTGGCCACATGACCCGGAAAAACTGTCTGTGGACAAACACCGGTTCCCTCGGCCAGTAAAGTGAGATGAGCGCTGCAACCCCAGAGTCATCTGCGACTGGACTTAACTGTCAGGGGTCCTTTACCTTTACCTTTTTATCCTGCATTTTATTCTGTGAACCGCCCTTAGATCTTATTATGAAGGGAGGTATATAAATCTAAATAATAATAATAATAATATTGTAGGAGTTGGATATTGGAAAAAAGTTAGTGCTACGGTGTTAAAAAATTATTTCTCAACAAGACCCTGCTCAATCAATCAATCAATTAAGTTCCATTTTTGTTACCCCCATTCCTTATCCCTAAATCACTTCTAGATAAATTCATATTAAATTAATTTCTTTCCCCAAATTACTATCCTTGGCAACCCAGATCATCCCTCTAATACAAGTCCTCCCAAATTCATTACTTTTGCAGAAGCACTTTGGGAAAAAGATTCAGGGTCAGTTCCTAACTGGGCTGAACACAAGTAGTATTTCTGCTACTCACTGGCAGCCCCCCCCCCCCAATTAAAGCCAGCCTTCAGTGACACTGGTTACTTATGGAAAATCTTATTAAAACATATTATTATTATTATTATTATTATTATTATTATTATTATTATTATTATTATTTAAAGCGCTTATTTGCTTAGGCAAAACAGCTTCTTACAGATTTACTCTACCATACTGGTACATGATGTTAACACTAGAGGGCAGTCATGCAAAGTGTTTTAACAGAATACTTCTGTAGATAGGGTTGGGGAAGAAATCCAGTAGTTTTCATTTTAATGCAATTTTATCTAATTTGCTCTGATAATGCAAACCGAAAGGCCCTGATGCTTTTATTATTATTATTGAGTTATATTGCAAATGCATACAGATCAAAACTTTTAAACATGAAAAGAAGAAAAAAGATTTTAAAAGGTTACAAAGAACTAAAAAAAAGAAAAAAAGAAAAGCAGAAATCTAAATAAATTACATAAACTAATACAATTAAATCTTAATGAAGCTAAGCAAAAATCATAGATGGATGCTTTAAAATTTGCACTTCTCCAAATGTGACAATGCAGTTTTCCAGCTAAACAAAATACATACAAAATCACAAATATGAGCTTACATGCAAAAAAACAAAACAGAACCCCATCATATTAAGCGAAATTGCTTTGCAGAAATATGCATGTGAAGAAAACTTGCATACAAAGATGTGCATGCCAGGAGAATTTGTATTAAAATGATGATGATTTTTCACAGGGATTTCAAACAAACCACTAACTGCTATGGTTAAGGGCTGAACTTAAGAGTAGGAAAAAAGAGAAGCTGAAACAGAGATTCAAGCATCCCTACTCACGAGTAGGCTGCAGATCTAGCAGCTTCCCATTCCCTACACAATGCATATTCTTTCATCGGTAGGCTTTGACCCAGTAAAAAGAGATCCTTTTACTCATCCTGTATCTCTTTCACACTTGCAGGCATCCAGCCCAGCCTGCACAGAACTGGAAATGAACATGATGGACTGGTTGGCTCAGATGTTAGGTCTCCCAAATTTCTTCTTGCATCATCATCCAGACAGCAGGGGCGGAGGTATCCTGCAGGTAAGTAGCTCAGGAGGGCTGCGTGTTTTCTTTGGTTTTAGTCTGAACATGCTCACAACTTCTAGTGCAAGAGAGGGCGAACCAGGGGAACTCCAAAACTCCCATCAGCCACAGCTAGCATGACCAATGGCCATTGATGATGTGAGTTCATCAGTATCTGGAGGGCCACCATTTCCCTACTCTCTCTCTCTCTCTCTTTTTTTAAGCCTACGACACTCAGTATTCCTCGGCAGTCTCCCATCCAAGTACGAACCAGGCCTGACCCTGCTTAGCTTCTGAGATCAGACAAGAACAGGCATGTTTAGGGTAGTATGGCCATAGACATCATTTCTCTATTATTGTTCTACCATCTTGTTTGGACATCTGCGGAATAGTTTGTGATGTGCTTTGAGCAAAAAATAAGCTATATCTATATCTATATCTAATATTTTATATATTTTACAATCACATAGCCAACATACAACATAGAAACAAGACCCCAGAGAATCTCCTGCACTTCCCTCCTCCCCTTTGTGGGTCCTATTGTTCATCATTTCCTCCTGCATCTTTTATAATAATCCAAATCTTTTACCTCTCCATTGTGTCCAAAATTCACCATTAAACTACAACTGTTATTCTAATCCTACTAACGATTTTAACTGTTTACAATGGCTTTTAAGATAAATTATAAATTTCCCCCATTCCTTATTAAAATTTTGGTCTCCCTGATTTCTGATTCTTCCGGTCATTTTAGCCATTTTGGCATAATCACTCAATTTGATCTGCCATTCTTCTCTGGTAGGGACTTTATCTTCTTTCCATCTCTGGACCAACAACATCCGCACAGTCTTTTCTAAAAAGAAGCATTATTATAAACGAGAGAGATTAATATCATTTCTTAGAGCAAACAGTAGGTGTCACTATTGGCCCATGATGAAATGATCCGTAGATCGCAACCCAACCTGCAGTGGGGACAAAATGAATTAGCAGTTTGTAGATTAAAACAGCAAGGTACAGTTTTCCAGCGGAAGGAGCCCGTAGCTCAGAGACACAGTACAGGCTCTACATGTGGAAAGCCACAAGTCCAATCCCTGATAATTTCAAGTTAAAAAAAGGAGATGGCAAGTACGTAGATGGCAAGAAAAACCTCAACCAGCTGCTATTCAGAAAGCTTTAGCTGAGCTAAATAGTCTGACCTTTATTACTTCCAGACAGAGGCGTACCTAGGCTTCCTTGCACCCTTGGCAAGGAGCTCTACTGAAGCACCCAGGGGAGCCTCTATGCTTCACCCAGCCACCCAGAGCAGTGGCGGAGTGGCCCAGGGAGCATGTAAAGTACTACACTTGGGCAAAAAAAAATATGAAAGGCACAAATACAGGATGGGTGACACCTGGCTTGAGAGCAGTACATGTGAAAAGGATCTAGGAGTCTTGGTAGACCACAAACTTGACACAAGTCAACAGTGTGATGCAGCAGTTTAAAAAGCAATTCTGGGCTGCATCATTAGGAGTATAGCATCTAGATCAAGGGAAATAATAGTAACACTGCATTCTGCTCTGGTCAGACCTCACCTGGAGTACTGTGTCCAGTTCTGGGCACCACAGTTCAAGAAGGATATTGACAAGTTGGAATGTGTCCAGAAGAGGGCAACCAAAATGGCCAAAGGCCTGGAAACGATGCCTTATGAGGAGTGGCTTAGGGAGCTGGGCATGTTTAGCCTGGAGAAGAGTAGGTTAAGGGGTGATATGATAGACATCCTTTTCTGCTGCTCCCGAGAAGCGGACACAGAACAATGGATTCAAGCTACAAGAAAGAAGATTCCACCTAAACATTAGGAAGAACTTCCTGAAAGTAAGAGCTGTTCGACACTGGAATTTGCTGCCAAGGAGTGTGGTGGAGTCTCTCCTTCTTTGGAGGTCTTTAAGCAGAGGCTTGACAGCCATCTGTCAGGAATGCTTTGATGGTTTTTCCTCCTTGGCAAGGGTTTGGACTGGATGGCCCTTGTGGTCTCTTCCAACTCTATGATTCTAGGATTCTATGAGGGGGCAGGGCTCCTAGCCTCCAATATTTCTCTGGTGAAAATATGGACGTCCTATTCAATAATAACTGGACAGGCGATAAATGATTTGCTTTGGCCTCTGGCTCCAGTCACCATTGCCATGTGGCCTGGGAAGGCTACCCAGAAGCAGGGGCGGAGGAAGGGGTGTGTGGTGGGGGTGTGTCTCCCCAGGTGTCACCAGTGAGGGGGGTGACAAAATGCCGGGTGGCACTCACTGTGGGGCCTGGAGCGCCCGAGCCACGTGTTTCTCCTGGGAGTGACGTGATAGTTTGGGTGCCCGCAGGCTCCGCACTGCCCCAAACAGTCCATCTGCCGCATGCCCCTCAGCTGTAGGGCGGCTGAGTGGGAGGAGGCAGTCAGACTCTTCAGAGGCCCCGTGGAGTGTCGTGCCCCAGCTTGCCCCCCCCCATGGGCAGCTGGCCCCGTCCCTGAGTGCAGGGCACGCACGCTGCTCCAGGCTCCCGATTGGCTTGCTCCGCTGCTGCCCAGAAGTCAATATGACCGTCAGGCTGAAAAAGGTTACCCACCTCTGGGGTCGAGCAATTGTGATTCAACACTTTTGCAGTGCATTTCGCCATCGGAACTTGAGTTAGTGGTGCGGAGGTGCCAAATCCACTTTAATTGCGTAGACTGAATATACCAGTTTGTGACTGAATCGCAGCCATGAAATAGTGACAGTCTGGAAGGGGCCTGGATATATAAGGGAGCTTCCTATATACCTGTGTGTGTTTGTCATATAGGTTGCTGTTAATAATAAGGAGAGTTTCTTTCTTTCTTTCTGCAGAGTACAGTTAGTGAATCAACCCTGGTCGCTCTGTTGGCTGCAAGGAAGAATAAAATTCTGGAAATGAAGGAGTCTGAGCCAGGTGCAGACGATTCTGCTCTGAACTCTCGTCTCATTGCTTATGCCTCAGATCAGGTAAATGAGAGAGTGTGTCTATGAGTTAGGCCCCATCTGGACTATACATTTAAAATAGTATTGTACTGCTTTAAACAGTCACGGTTTCCTCCCAAACATCCTGGGAACTGTAGTTTGTGATGGATGCTGAGAGTTGTTGACTCCAGTTCTAGGCACCACAGTTTAAGAAGGATATTGGTAATAAGGGCAGAAGACGGCCAAAATGATAAACGGTCTGGAAACCAAGCCTTATGAGGAATGGTTGAAGGAGTTGGGTATAATTAGCCTGGATAAAAGGAAACTTTTATGTTATGATAGCCACCTTCAAATATCTACAGGGCTGCTACACAGAAGATAGAGCAAAATTGTTTCCTGCTCCTCCAGAGGGTAGGACTCGAAGCAGTGGGTACTCATTCTGATTTGTTTGCAAGGAGGTTAAATTCCCTTGCATCCATGCCTTAACCCACATTTTCCTTATCACAAAAAAGTCTGATCTGTTGGGGAAGTGGGTTTGTTGTGCATGACTTCCCGATCAACTCTGATCGGGCAACATGAATTTAGCTGTTTGGATGCCACTCAAAAATATCAACAGTCTGGAAGTGCCCCGTGTTTTTGATGCAGGCCTGCATGTCTAGGGGTGTGGGTTTTGGAAAAAGAAGGATGCATAAAGGTAAAGGACCCCTGACAGTTAAGTCCAGTCACGAACGATTCTGGGGTTGCAGTGCTCATCTCGCTTTACAAGCCGAGGGAGCCGGTGTTTGTCTGCAGACAGTTTTTCTGGGTCATGTGGCCAGCATGACTAAGCTGCTTCTGGCGAAACCAGAGCAGCGCACACAGAAACGCCATTTACCTTCCTGCCGGGGTGGTACCAATTTATCTACTTGCACTTTGACGTGCTTTTGAACTGCTAGGTGGGCAGGAGCTGGGACCGAACAACACCTATCCTTTAAAATATATAGGCTGAATATATGCACCAAGGACAAATCGGGTCAGGCCTTCAGCCAAACTTAATTGTAATTGTATTGACTAAATAGTGTTGTAGTATGGGCTCCTCTTGACCAACATTACCAGCAGATGATTCCCTGGAAATTCCTTGCTTGTCTTCTCAGGCTCACTCCTCAGTAGAAAAGGCGGGTTTAATTTCCCTCGTGAAGATGAGATTTCTTCCTGTGGATGAGAATTTTTCCTTGAGAGGAGAAACCTTGAAAAAAGCCATTGAAGAAGACAGAAGCCGTGGCCTGGTGCCCATCTTTGTAAGTTTTGTTCTCTATATACTTGGAAGGCTATTGGCCTTGATGGTTCTCCTCTACTTCCTTGGTTGAAGTATTGCTTCTGAGTGTCAGTTTCTGGAAACCACGGGAAAGGAGACTGCTCTTGTGCTTGGTTTCTGTGTGAGGTTTTCTCAGAGGCATCTGGTTGGCAACTGTGAGAACAAGATATTGGACCAGATAGATAGATAGATAGATAGATAGATAGATAGATAGATAGATAGACAGACAGACAGACAGACAGAAAGCTAGAACAGCAACTTCTTTAAGGAGCATAAAACTATGGTTGAAGAAAGACAGGTGACACTTTTCAGAGCTGAAGGTTGTGGAAGCCCTGACGTTGTTTAGAACATGTCCAGCCATTCCCCCATCGTTCTGCCCGGACACAGGTCCAGCGCCAAGGGCCTTCTGGCCGTTCCCTCGCTACGAGAAGCCAAGCTACAGGGAACCAGGCAGAGGGCCTTCTCGGTACTGGCACCCGCCCTGTGGAATGCCCTCCCACCAGATGTCAAAGAGATAAACAACTACCATACTTTTAGCAGACACCTGAAGGCAGCCTTGTTTAGGGAAGCTTTTAATGTTTAATGGATTATTGTATTTTAATGTCTGTTGGAAGCTGCCCAGAGTGCTTGGGGAAACCCAGCCGGATGGGCGGGTATAAATAATAATAATGATTATTTATTTATTTATTTATTTATTTATTTATTTATTTATTTATTTCCATCTCTGGTTAAAACAAGTTGTGCAGGTTTTTCTAACACTTGCAAAACCTGTTTTATCAGCAGCTGAGCAATGATGTCTCTCCCGTATTGCCTTCAACTCCCTGAAAACTGATGGCCGACTTATCTCCATCCTGCGAGTGGACTTTTTGTTAACCAATGAATTTGTGTCTCTGGTGTTTTTGCATGTTCTGCTGTGCTTTCTTGACCACTCCCTGTTTTTGTCTAGGTTTGTGCAACTCTTGGAACAACTGGAGTCTGTGCTTTTGACAGCCTTTCGGAGCTGGGACCCGTATGTAAGTAGTCTCAATACTTCTCAAAAGCAAATATCTGGTTCTAGATTTTATGGCAATACAACAGCTTGCGCAAGTATCAGCTATTGCACAGGAATCAACTGTTGCGCAACAAGCTTCCACTAGTGCAATTGCTGCATTAGATCTCGTTGTTGTGCAGCCTTTAAATTTGGTCATCTGCCGGTGCAAGGGCAGACAGAGAAGATTCAGTACATCTCTATACCTTCTCAAACATCACCTTCATTTGCTCATTAGGTTCTAAAGAGGGACTCTGGCTTCATGTTGATGCTGCCTATGCTGGGACGGCGTTCCTCTGCCCAGAATTCAGAACATTTTTGACTGGAATAGAATACGCAGATTCTTTTACCTTCAACCCTTCCAAATGGATGATGGTTCACTTCGACTGCACAGCGTTCTGGTGAGTGTGAGGCTCAAAGCTTGCGCACACGTGAAATTCTAAGTCTCTGAAATTCCCCCCCCCCAATGACCAATTATTCCCCCCTGGTCCCCAATTGTATAGGATCAAGGATAAAAACAAGCTGCAGCAAACCTTCAGTGTTAATCCCATCTACCTCAGACATCCCAACACGGGGTCAGCCACAGACTTCATGGTGAGTAAACTGAATACAAGTGGAGGGCTGTTCTAGACCAGACACCAGATTTCTGTGTTTGTTTGCAAAATAGCAGTAGGGGGCTGATTCTCTCCTCCCATAACTTTTCTCCCATAACAAATCCCCAGAAAATTATTTACCTCCTTAGGCAAAACATACACCATCATAATCAGTAGTAGTTCTCACATATTAGTCTTCTTCTTTGGCGATCCTTCGTAGCCGAGTAAGATTGTCTTCCATGAACACAGTCTTAACAGTAAGTCCGTAACTGACTGTGGAGGCATAGCTGCCAAGTCTCCCGTATTCCCCGGGAAATCCCCATTTTTCCAGCTGTTCCTAGCTGAAAAAACGGATTTTTTTGTTTTTCCCCAGTTTATTCTGGCGCGGCGGCCGTTTTGGAACTGGGCGGAGCATGCTCAGAAGCAACTTTTGATGCTGCTCTGCCCAGTTCCAAAATGGCTGCAGTGCGACTTCTGGCACGGTGGCCATTTTGGAACTGGGCAAAGCAGCATCAAAAGTCACTTCTGAGCATGCTCCGCCCAGTTCCAAAATGGCGGCAGCGCTACTTCCGGTCTGCTACTTTCGGCCCGGTCCCTTATTTCTCCGACAGCAACTTGGCAGGTATGTGTGGAGGCCAATTCTGGATCCACACGTCCTTCCACAGTGGGGACATAGGTTTCCGGGTGGGAGTTGATCACAGTGAGGGTTTGCGAAACATGCCTTCTTCTTAGCACGTTTCTCCCTTTCGTCCTGAGTTTGAGCATCTTCAAAGTCCATGAAATCGTTGGTAAAGACTGTTCTCCATTTGGAGCGCTCACAGGCCAGTGTTTCCCAGTTGTCAGTGTTTATACTCCTTTTTTTTTTTGCCTTGATAGAGTCTTTAAACCTATTTTGTTGACCCCCAGCATTATGCTTTCCATTTTTAAGTTCGGAATAGAGTAGTTGCTTTGGAAGACGTATTAGTCTCATATATGTCACATATTAGTGTGTGACATATGACTCCCATCAAATTATCCTGGGAACTGTCATTTGTTAAGGGTGTTGAGAGTTGTTAGGAGACCCTTATTCCCCTCACCGAGCTGCACTCTTGGGAAGAAGAATTGATTGTTGAACTGCTCTGAGCACTGCACCTCTGGGAGGGGAATAGGGGCTCACCTAACAAAAACCCTTAATAAACCACAGTACCTAGATTCTTTTTTTTAAAAAATCAATTTTTATTAGATTTTCACTTACAAATCAATTGGATCAAACCAATTATTCCAAATTATACAAATATATATCTATTATGCCAAATTATAAAATTTTTGCTTCCCCATGCTTCAAATTCTGAGGCTTCTGAATATCGATAATTGACGCCATTCTAATCAAAGTTCCAAGTTCTTTCCGGTCCCTTTAATCCAACATAGTCCAGATCTTTTCCAACAGTTCTAATATTATTATTCTCTTCCTCTTATCACAGCCTCTGAGATGTTTTCAGGCGAGATTTACCACAAAGCCTATGTTTCTGTGAGGTGTTCCTAGATTCTTTTTTGGGGGGTGGAGAAGCCATGACTGTTTAAAGTGGTATCCTAGTGCAGCGTTTCTCAACCGCTGTTCCGCAGCACACTAGTGTGCCACGAGACGCTGGCTGGTGTGCCGCGACGTGCGGCGACGAGAAGGGCGATTTGCATTGTCACGTGTCTGGCGGCCGCCAATAAACAACACTAACCTGCCGGAAAGCAATATTTCTCCTCCTCTTTCCCAAAGGTCAGTGCAAACGAGCCTGGCGGCCGCCAATACACACCTCTGACTCGCCGGAAAGCAATATTTGGCAAGTGTTTCTTGCAGTCATAATTATAATATAGGGCGGCACAGAGTTAAATTTTTTAACTTTTTTAATGGTGGTGTGCCTCGTGATTTTTTTCACGGAACAAGTGTGCCGTGGCCCCAAAAAGGTTGAGAAACACTGTCCTAGTGCTTGAAATGTATAGTGCATATGGGAACTCGGTTTCTGAAACGAGATGGGCTGGGCTCAAATGTGTTTGGAGGGCATGCCTTGTGGATAGGAAGGCCTTTGCCTTAATCTCACTAGTGGGGAATTCTCCAGTTATTCAGTCATGAGGGGGATATTTACTTATTTGCCTGATTTATATACTGCAGATTTATAAAAATTTGTACATTTGTAGATCTCAGAAGGAGGCACCACTTTTTATTTGTTCTCTGTTTACCGGGGGGATACTAGGAGAGATTCCTGGACCCGGTCTCTGTTTAATTCTAACTCAAATGAGGCCTTGTGGGCATCTAGTCTCTGTTTGGACACACACAAAATGCAGACTGTGGCTGATGGGAGCTATAGTCCAAAACAGCTGGAGGGCAACAGGTTTGGGGAGGTTGCAGGAGTGTGTTATCGGAAACGCAGACAGATGCATGAGCTTTCTCTGTTGCCGAGGTACAGTCGCTCCCCATCAATAAGTAGAATGAAATCCCATATATGTAGCTTTCGTGCCCTTGGCAAGTTTCAACATCCTACCCTTCTCCACCTTTTTCTCCTAGCTAACCTCTGGCTGTTGTTTGATTTACAGCACTGGCAAATCCCACTGAGCCGAAGGTTTCGTTCTCTGAAGCTCTGGTTTGTGATCCGCTCGTTTGGTGTGAAGAAGCTTCAAGACCACGTCAGGCATGTAGGTGAACTGGAGGTGTAAATGTGTGACTGGGCATGGGCGAATCTGTCAATTTTGGTTTCTCATTTCCCCCACTCTTAAGCGCAGTTCTAATAAAAATCCATCGGCGCTTTTGTATGAATTTCTCCTAACAATATATCCAGCTGGGATAGCTCAGTTGGTAGAGCATGAGACTCTTAATCTCAGGGTTGTAGGTCCGAGCCTCATGTTGGGCAAAAGATCCCTGTGTTGCAGGGGGTTGGACTAGATGACCCTTTGGGTCCCTTCCAGCTCTACAACTCTATGATTCTATACACATCTTTGCTGGCAACTTTGTGTAATATGCAGAACTTTGGCTAATGAGTCAGATAAGAAAGCAAGCTTGCTAGCCAGCAGCCAGGCACAGTTTTTAGATGCCAATGGTGTGTAGGTACCCCAAAGTTTCTCCAGCATTTCTGTATGTTAAAATGTTAACTACTTAAAGCTTTGAGGGTGGTCAGGGACGTCTCTTTTGTTCTGGGCAAGATTATGTTTTCATTTTAATTCTGCATCCTATGACTTTTGCACTGCTCTGTTGGAAATGATAATTGCTTATGCTAAAACAAGAGGACAAAATGATGTCCTCTTTTTAACAGAAGAATGGAGGCCATTGTGGATTACCTATCAAAGTTAATTCTCATGAAATCACGGGCAGGATTTGAGATATGAGCAATGGAAAAATGTAGAAAATGGATTTTGCAGGCTTAAAAAATAAATGTAGATGCGTGTTAATGCAGATATTAAGGGGGAAATTAAAAAAATCAAGGAAGGAGGTGCAGGAAGTCAAGAAGAAAATGTGTAAAAAAACAAACAAACCAATACCTAAGATTGGAGTTATGTAATAATTTGGAAGATTTAATAAAACTCATTGTAAAGCAATAATTTCTTATGCTTTTTTGGAAACTGTAGGGCACTGAGATGGCCAAATATTTTGAGTCACTGGTTAGAAGTGACCCCCTGTTTGAAATCCCTGCTAAGAGACACCTTGGACTGGTTGTGTTTCGTTTAAAGGTAAGAGCAAAAGTTCCCCCTCTAGAATTTAAAACAACCCACTTCACCCCCCCCCCAAAAAAAACCAGCTATGAAGAAAGAGCGTAGGAGAGAATGAATCACTATGAGCATCTCTACCATACATCTCCAATGGAAGGCTGAAGGGGTGGTGGTGGTGGAATATAGCCAGGCCATTAACAAGGCTGCTCCATATCCCTCAGTGTGGATACAGTCTAAGTTACTGGCTGTTTCCACATCCTAGTTGCTATGGGTGAGGGAGAAAAATCCGCTAATTCATCCACTTCAAGTATAACTTTATAAACTTCTATCATGCATACACACTCTCCACCAAGTCATCTTTTAATAGGAAAAAGCATAAGTTAAGTTCACAGACCTGATTTCACTGGCTATGATGGGAATTTGTGCATTCAGTTGCATGGCCTCTGTCCTTGGTGCTGACCTTTAAAGCCCTCAATGGCCTCGGCCCATTGTGTCTCTACCCCCATCGTTCAGCCCGGACACTGAGGTCCAGCTCCGAGGGCCTTCTGGCAGTTCCCTCCCTGCAAGAAGTGAGGTTACAGGGAACCATGCAGAGGGTCTTCTCGGTGGTGGCACCCACCCTGTGGAACGCCCTCCCATCAGATGTCAAGGAAATAAACAACTATCTGACTTTTAGAAGACATCTGAAGGCAGGCCTGTTTGGGGGAAGTTTTTAAATGTTTGATGTTTTATCAAGTTTTTAATATTCTGTTAAGAGCCGCCCAGAGTGGCCAGGGAAACCCAGCCAGTTGGGCGGGGTATAAATAATAAATTATTATTATATTATTACTTTGAAAACAATTTGTACGTGGATTATCACGATATGACTATCTTTCGAAAACAGGGCCCTAACTGGATGACGGAAAAGGTCTTAAAAGATCTGAACAAATCGGGAAAGCTCTTTGTTATTCCGGCCACGGTTCACGACAAGTTCATCATTCGGTTCACTGTGACGTCTCAGTTTACGACCCGAGAGGACATTCGACGAGACTGGGCCCTCATCCAACAGGCCGCGGTGCAGGTCTTAAACATGCACCATCCGCCCAAACCTGTCGCCATCTCAGAGGAAGGGGTACAAGTTCCCAACGTGATAACCAGCCCCATTTCTAAATCAACAGGCGCTGCTCCTTTTTCTTACTTGGAGGAAGATGAAAGCAAAAGGTCCCAGTGCAAAATAACTGTGCAGCCTCGAAGAGGCTCTCTAAGCCCTTCTCCATGGTTGTTTGGTGAAAACGTCACCGTGCCCGAGGATCCTCATTTGGACGACTGCTTCACAGAAGGCGGCCTGAGCCCCACCAGCCACAAAGTGCCCTCGTTCTCTGTCCAAAGCAAGAAAAAGACAGCCCGCTCCCTCAGTGTGCCGACAGCTGGCTTTTGGGAAGCAGGCCACCCAAAGGCCATGGGCTTGGAGGTCCCCGGGAAGAGCGGACCTTGCGCTGGCGAGAAACTCCTTTCCCAATTGCCCAGAGAGATACTGATGCTCAAGAAAAGCGCCCTGAAGAAACACCTGAAATTTTACAGCGTGCCCAGTTTTCCGGAATGCACGATTCAGTGTGGGCTCCAGCTTCCGTGCTGCCCTCTACAGGCCACCGTGTAGTCATTCCTCCAGCCTCAAACGACTGGCCCCCTCCTCTCTCCTCGAGGCAGCGAGAACCAAAGCCTGCTTATTCTCATCCAATGCAATAATCTACGACCCTCTCTAATAATATATAAAATAATTATATTAGTTACAGAAGACTGTGCTATTTTTTTTAAAGCCTGTATATTTAATAAGTTTAAAAGAGAAATAAAACTATTTAGCATTGTGCCTGGCATTTCATGTTTCATTGCAGATGAAACTTCCATATATTACTCAATGGAGTTTTCCCATTGTGGGTTGGTAAGCTGTCATACAAAAGGGGGTCAGCAACTAGAGGACATCAGTTCAAAACTGCCCCTTGAGAATTGGGGTTGGTTTTTTTTGCACAATCTTTTTTATTCAGTTTTACGCTACACATTTAAATTCAAACATTAGACATCACCATCCGCATTTGGGATTCCCTGAACCCTTAGACTCCCCTCCACCCTTCCATGGTTTCCATTTTCAATCTTTTTCAATTGCATCACATATTTTCCTCTATTTTGTTCTAAAATGACCCACAGTACATTACAAACGTTACTCAAATCCTGCCAAAGTTTTTAGTTGATTACAGTGTCAACAGATATCATTTTCCTCCTGGTATTTTCAGGCCAGGAAACACTGAATCTGCAGGACTTCTTTCTTTTTGATGCACAAAAACCTTTGCTAGGATGAAAAGTTGTCAGCTGTCCTCAGCCTTTTTTAGTTTCAGAAGAAGGAATAGCACCAACAAATGTTGCAACGACAGATGCTGTCAAGGAAACCATGTTCTTCTTTCTTTTGGAAAAACACCACAAACCAACAGCCAGCAATAAGTTATACTTGAAACTCGTGGGATCTGTTTTGCGAAATGGTAATTTATGGAACAAATATTTTACACATGTTACATCGTTGCTGAGTTAGACGTATCTACTTTATAGAACAAGGATATCCTGAAATGTGGGGACATTGTCCCAATGATTGGGCAATCTCGAAAAGGGTTGAATAGGTCAAGGTGGTCCGGAGGTTAATTCAATTGCTCCAGGACCATTTTTGATTTTCAGCGACCACTAGGCCTGTCTACACAGGGATAATGGAGATGTTCATTCAGTACTCAATAAGCCACATGGCGGGAACTCATATGCAGGCCATGGAGATTTTAGTGCTAAAAGGAATGTACATGTAAAACAAGAATACAGGAACTCCTATGAAAGGGGAAAAGAACCTCAGGCCCTCTATAGCCCAGCATCCTGTTCTCACAGTGACCAACCAGATACTGATAAGCAACCCACAGGCGGGATCTGAGTGGAACAGGACTCTCTCGCCTTGTGATTCCCAGTACAGTCATACCTCGTTTTAAGTACGCCTCGGTTTGAGTATTTTCAGTTTAAGTACTCCGCGGACCTGTCTGGAATGGATTAATCCACTTTCCATTACTTTCAATGGGAAAGTTCGCTTCAGGTTAAGTGCACTTCAGGTTAATTACGGACTTCCAGAACCAATTACACTCATACTTCGGGTTAAGTACACTTCAGGTGGAGTATTCCGCGGACCTGTCTGGAACAGATTAATCCACTTTCCATTACAGTGGTACCTCGGTTTAAGTACACAATTGGTTCCGGAAGTCTGTACTTAACCTGAAGCGTACTTAACCTGAAGCGAACTTTCCCATTGAAAGTAATGGAAAGTGGATTAATCCGTTCCAGACGGGTTCACGGAATACTCAACCTGAAGCATACTTAACCCGAAGTATGAGTGTAATTGGTTCTGGAAATCCGTACTTAACCTGAAGCGTACTTAACCTGAAGCGAACTTTCCCATCGAAAGTAATGGAAAGTGGATTAATCTGTTCCAGACGGGTCCGCAGAGTACTTAAACTGAAAGTACTCAAACCGAAGTGTACTTAAACTGAGGTATGACTGTACTTTCAATGGGAAAGTTTGCCTCAGGTTAAGTACGCTTCAGGTTAAGTACAGACTTCCAGAACCAATTGTGTACTTAAACCAAGGTACCACTACAACTGGCATTCGGAAGCATACTGCCTAGAACTGTGGAGGCAGAGTTGTAAAACAACTTCACCATCACCCCTAAAATATCTGTTAAACAAAGAATGTAATGGCATTTAAAATTCTATTTAGTTATTTATTTGAATTTATATACCGCCCTATACTCGCAGGTCTCAGGGTGGTTCACAGAAAAGATCACAATATATAAAATCAAAATAAGAATAACCCAATAACATGCCCCCCCAAGCTACATTTTAAAAAAAAGTATAGGATGTCAATCAGGTCAACCAAAGGCCTGGTTTAAAGGAAAGTTTTTGCCTGGTGCCTAAAGGTATAAAATGAAGGCGCCAGGCGAATTTCCCTGGGGAGAGCATTCCACAGATGGGGAGCCACTGCAGAGAAGGCCCCGTTCTCGTGTTGCCACCCTCTGGACCTCTCAAGGAGGCGGCACATGAAGAAGGGCCTCAGAAGATGATCTCGGGGTCTGGGTAGGTTCATATGGAAAGAGGCGGTCCTTGAGGTATTGTGGTCCTGAGCCATTTAAGGCTTTATAGGTCAAAACCAGCACTTTGAATTGGGCCCAGAAACTAATTGGTAGCCAGTGCAGTCGGACCAGGATCGGTGTACTATGCACAAACCATCTTGCTCCGGTGATCAACCTGCCAGCTGAATTCTGCACTAGCTGAAGTTTCCTAACCATCTTCAGAGGCAGCCCTACGTATAATGCATTGCAGTAATCTAACCTTGAAGTTACCAGAGCATAGACAACAGTAGTTAGGCTATCCCTGTCCAGGTAGGGGCGCAGTTGGGTCACCGGCCGAAGCTGATAGAAGCCACCTGAGCCTCGAGCGACAACAAATGATCCAGGAATACCCCTAAGCTGCGAACCTGCTCCTTCAGGGGAAGTGTAACCCCATTAAGAGCAGGGGACCTCCCAGCCACCTGGTCTAGAGAACTACCCACTAGATTCTAGATACAAACATGCAATCACTTTCAAATCAATTTTGGTAACTTTCTACCATTATATAAAAAACGATTCTTGCTTCTTTTACAAACACCACCAACCACAGCTTTGGGCGCGTTATAGTTTCAGTTGGTTGCTACATATTGAATTATAAATGTCCTCTGTTAGGGGTACGTATGTCTTTTCTTTGTCATTCAGGAAATACAGGGTGTCTTTGATAGAGGCTGGGTCAAATCCTTCTTGGGCTAACTGCACCTTCCGGTGTTTGAATGTTCCTGTGACCTCAATGGCATCCTGCAACAACAAGGGGAAAGGCAAAATTACAGTGCAATCCTGTGCATGTTTACTCAAATGTAAGGCGCAGTATTCAGAGGGGCTTACTCTCAGGTAAATATAATTGTGGCCTTAATATTATCAGTTGGGCAATAGCTTTACTGGAATCAACAAACATGCCAAAAATAATGACAAGTGTCTGAGCTCTCGAGAGCTCTGTATCAGGCAAGATGTTACACAAAATATGAGGAAATGGGAAAAATGACAAGTACAAAGTTTGCCAAAAAAAATTAAAAGAAGGAAGTGTAAAAATTAATCTGGCTGGTGTAGCTATGAAGTCAGCTTTTAGGCTCCGCTCCAAGGTGTAGGTTAAAGTTGAATTCATCTCTGTTGGGTTTCAAGTTACACACCTAGGATTCTGAGACTAAGGACAGAATCGCAGTGTACATTCAAAGCACATATTTAAAGCACATTGCTTGCCACAGAGAATCCTGGGAATTGTAGTTCCCCCCTCGCAGAGCTACAATTCACAGTATCCTTAATAAACTATGCCCCCAAAAAAGCACTCTCTCCTGCTGTGGCTTCCAGGATTCAGAGTCAGACAGCCTCTGACTGTGGACATACAACACATCCATCAGGGCTAGTTGCCACTGATAGCTTTATCCGTCATGAATTTAGAACCATACAATGGTAGAGTTTGATGGGACCATGAGGGTCATCGAGTCCCAACCCCCTGCCAGGCAGGAATCTTTTTGCCCAACATGGGGCTCAAACCCACGACCCTGAGATTAAGAGTCTCAGGCTCTACTGACTGAGCTGCTCTTTTAAAGCCATCGAAGCTGGTGGCCATCACCGCCCCTTGTGGGAGCAATTTCAAATGCACTGTGTTAAAAAGTATGTTCTTTTGCCCGTCCTCTTCCAACATTTAGAATTCTAGTGTCATGATGCACAGGGAGAAAAACATTTCTCTGTCCTTTTTCTCCATTTCATGCATCATTATACCCTTCTATCATGTTGACTCTTGCTTGCCTTTCCTCTGAAAAAAATGCTGAATGCCGCAATCATTCTTCTTACAGGAGCGATAGAATCAGAGATGCGCAGATTCCTACCGTATTGTAACTTCCACGAATACTGGAACCTGTTCCATTGGGAAAATGGTACTTAGTAAGGCAGACTTACCTGGATCCTAACAAAACGAGGCCTTGCATAAGCAGGCAGGTAGTCTACAACGTGTTTGTAGAGTCGTTCCCCATCAAATTCACAGCCGTCTGTTAAGCGTACGGATGCCATCCCTATCCTGCCCTCGTGACCTGCAAGGCAATCATTATAGTTGCTTTTGTTTCCTTTTTCTTTTAAAATCTTTATTGCATTTTTAAAATCACAAAGAAAGCATAAATTAAACATTACATCCAAATATTCAAAAATCAAAAGGGAAAATTCAAAAAAGGAAAAATATAAAAATAAAAGGGGGGAAAAGAAGAAAAAGAAATAAAAAAGGTAAACAATAAAAAACAAAAAAATAATTACAGTAGTCAAGTACACTAAATTGTTCAAAGGGTACAAACAGTAATTTGAATATGCTATACACCAGGTCTCAGAAAGAAATACATTTGTAATCCTTATTTTCTTTCTTTACAGTCACTTTCTTTCTGTTCTGGAAAAACTAGCTTGAATCCCTGCTATATTAGTTGACTTCCCTCTATCTCTTTGTGGTGTCAACACTTCTCTTAAGTAACAAATATTCTGTATTCATTTATTAAAATCGTTTTCCCATTATATCTGTTGCTTGTGTTTCTAAACAGCATCACAACATGTTCCTGATACAGCTTACTAAAAGATTTTTCAAACAGTATAAAAACAACAACAGGCTGTCTTGAAAACTTGTCAAGTAGTCAATGTATAGTCTCCACCCCCATCATTCAGCCCAGACGTTGAGGTCCAACTCCGAGGGCCTTCTGGAGGTTCCCTCCCTGCAAGAAGTGAGGTTACAGGGAACCAGGCAGAGGGCCTTCTCGGTGGTGGCACCTGCCCTGTGAAACGCCCTCCCATCAGATGCCAAGGAAATAAACAACTATCTGACTTTTAGAAGACACCAGAAGGTGGCCCTGTTTAGGGAAGTTTTTAATGTTTTGATGTTTTATCGTGCTTTTAATATTCTGTTGGGAGCTGCCCAGAATGGCTGGGGAAACCCAGCCAGTTGGGCGGGGTATAAATAATATATTATTATTATTATTATTATTATTATTATTATTATTATTATTATTACTTTACCCTCAGACCTTTTCCGTGCAAATCCAAATGAGTTGGAGAAGAAGACCACAGCTGCCTGAAGTCTACCGCTGCCCTACATCAAGAACATGAACTAAAAACAGCCAAATTATGAGGCCGATCTCTCCAGGTAGGGAAGTTCTTTGGATACCTGGAGGTTCCAGTTGAATCATGGCTGTTCGAAACTATAGTCACGCTGTGTGTGTGGGATGAGAGAGCTTCCTTGTACACGTAGGTGAAAGGACTACCATTTTTTAAGCCAAAACGTAAGGAGAAGGGGCTGGAATAGTCTTGATGGAACCAGCCTCCTTCCAGAGCTTCTAAGGTCTATGACCTTGAATTTTATTGACATAGGAGCCCCTAGCCAGGGCTGTGAGAACATGGTTGCATACTTTCTTATGAGCTAATCTGTGCCTTTTGTCACTTGGAAAGGAACACCTGGCATTGAATACTGTTTACTCAAAGGATTTGTGGTTTCGGATAGAATATTTGGCACTCACAACTCAATCTGCCAGATCAGCTCAAGTCCTTATGAGAGATTCTGTCACTGTGAACCTACGTCAGGTAGCAAATATATAGGATCTATCTAAAAGGGGTAAAAAGGTTTAGCCTAGGGATAATAAATGAATAAAAAGTGAAGGGTTACCAAGACTTGCTACTGTTCCCCTTGCTGCAAGACCAGTTTGCAATTAGGCATTTCAGTCTTCTCTTTGGTTTTTAGGCCCACGGGGAGCTGAGCTATGTTTCCTCCATCTGCTGTAACATAATCTGAGAAGAGGATAAGGAACTCTGGACTATTATTCAGTTCTCTTGTTGGCAAAATCTTTCCCATGGCAATTAGGTGTTTACCTCTTCAACAGAGGTAGGTGAAAACAAATGAAAGCAGCTTTAAGCACACTTGGTAATAAAGCTCTAAATGTGGTGGCAGAAATGGAGCACCCAGCAAAAGACTCCTATTGTTTGCTATTTCCCCTTTTTTAATTTTAAAAAAGACGTTTACTGAAAACACAGCACATTTAATCACATAATCACATTTAATTCTTCTGATTGTTGTGCTTTATAATGGTTTGTTTTAGTGTTTTTAATGTTTGATGTTTTAATGTTTTTAATGTTTAATGTTTTATTGTGTTTTTAATATTCTGTTGGCAGCCGCCCAGAATGGCTGGGGAAACCCAGCCAGATGGGCAGGATATTATTATTATTAATTTTAATTTTGTATTCATTGCATTCATTTCTATATTTAATTGGGGGTGTTTTAAAGCCCCAATGGAATTGTTACTGTGTATTTTAATTTGTATTGATCTTATGATTTGTAATTACAATTTTATTGATTTTATAATAGTAAACTGGTTAGATGCCATTTTGGCATATAAAGGGTATAAAAATACATTTTTAATAAAAAATGCGCATAATTGTATAAATAGAACTTGTCACAGACCAGTCTTTTCTTTTTTTAAAGAAAAGGGGGGGAAAGCATATAGTAAATTAAGGCTGCAGTCCTTTGCACTTAGTCCTATAGAACTTAAAGGTAAAGGTAAAGGTACCCCTGACCATTAGGTCCAGTCGCAGACGGCTCTGGGGTTACGGTGCTCATCTCGCTCTATACGCTGTCAGCAAACAGTTTCCGGGTCATGTGGCCAGCATGACTAAGCCGCTTCTGGCAAACCAGAGCAGTGCACGGAAACACTGTTTACCTTCCCGTTGGACTTGCAGTATTCCAGCACTTTGACATGCTTTTGAACTGCTAGGTTAGCAGGAGCTGGGACCGAGCAATGGGAGCTCACCCTGTCGCGAGGATTCGAACCACTGACCTTCTGATCGGCGAGCCCTAGGCTCTGTGGTTTAGACCACAGCGCCACCCGCGTCCCCCTATAGAACTTAGTGTGGCTTTATGTTTGAGTAGACATGTATACAGTGGTACCTTGGTTTACAAACTTAATCTACTCTGGAAGTCCGTTCTTAAACCAAAGCGTTCTTAAACCAAGGCGTGCTTTCCCATAGCAGCGGGGGACTCAATTTACAAATGGAACACACTCAACAGGAAGCGGAACATGTTCTGCTTCCAAGGCAAAGTTCACAAACCAAAACACCTACTTCCGGGTTTGCAGTGTTCTCAATCCAAGTTGATCATAAAGTAAGCTGTTCTTAAACCAAGGTTCCACTGTAAGTTAATATTTCGGTTCATACAAAATACCGGTATCCACTTCTATCACTGATTTCCCAATATTTAAAAACTTTAAGAATTCATCCTAATTCAACCTTCCTTCTCTGCAGCTCAAAAAGTGTTTACAAATGCTGAAAAACAATATTTTGGTTTTGTCTAAAAAGATAACAACTCCCTTCTCTGCTGCTACCTTTTTTTTATGTTGATACATTACTCTGCAATCATGGTTACAATAAAATTCAAATGTGTTATAAGGAAAATACAGAAGGTGGAACAGAGATCTTCTGATCACCTAGGATGGGTGTTGAGGGAGTGTAGCAGCCACAATGATGGAAAGAAGGTCATTTTTTTCTCTCTTTTCAAGAAGCCACAAAACTATCATCTTTGACACCACAGCATTCATACCATACCTGGAACAGGCACGCCATATACATTTGCCTCCTGAATAAAGTTGATCAGTCCCAGAATATCTGCAACTTCAGTTGTAGCAACATTTTCTCCTTTCCATCTGTGATGGGGGGGATGGGGACAGCAGGGGAGAAGATCCCATTAAAGCAAACAAACTCAGAACAAGTAACATTGCAAAATAATGGACACTTGTGCCACTTTTCCTTTGCAGAGATGTAGCCATACAAATTACCGTAAGTAACTAGCCTGCAAGTAATAAGATAGGCATCTTATTAACACCAGGGTGACCATTGGGCCCTGTGCATGGGTGGGGCCAGTTCAGAGCCTGAGACCTCTGGAAGATGCCCCAAACTGCACTTCTGACTAGCGACCACATAGGGCATCCGTGCAAATGTTTTCCCAGTTTCAGCTTTCATGGCTCCAGCCCTAACACAATACTATGGAACCCCCTCTTCAAGGCCATTTCATATTGCCATTTCAGCAAGTCTGTTATGTGGACTCACTTGGAATAAGTTCACACATTCATTTGCTGACTGCTGGCCTCACCTAAGTGATGACTTGCATGTTACTGCTATCCACTTCTGACATACATTAATACTTTTCATTGTAAGCAGGGCCGGCTCTAGGAGTAGGCTGGGTGGCGCGGGGCTGGCAGGGGGGCGCCTGCACGCTGTGTTCACCCACCAGGGCGGGGGCGCCGGAGCGATCTCCGCACCACGGCGCCCGGGCGCCCAACATGCTTGAGACAGCCCTGATTGTAAGCTCACATATTCAGCAAGAGGTCAACAAGAGAGAAGGGGGTGTCCCCAAACTGCACTGCATAGTGACCATAGCTGCCAAGTTATCCCTTTTTTTCAGGGATTTTCCCTTATGCTGAATAGGCTTCCTCGCGAGAAAAGGGAAAACTTGGCAGCTATGATAGTGACATGATCACCCAAAATTCTCTGCTGCACATCATCTTTCTGAGGAGCTGCATACATTAAGAACCCACAATTACTTTCAGCTTTTAAAGGTGATAAATATATATTATAAGCCAACAAACCGGAATGTGTCTCCAACTCGGTCATGGAAATAAATGAAGTTGTTACGGTCAATCATTAAAAGATCACCGCTGTTGAAATATAGATCCCCTTTCTGGAACACATCTTTTAGCTTTTTCTTTTCAGTCTGGCTCTTGGCTCCCACATATCCACTAAATGGTGCAAACTGTGTTATTTTACAAACTAACAGTCCCACTTCACCTATAAGGAACACACACAAAAACAAGCAAGAATAAAAAGGCAGCCCCATACTGGGAAGTTTTTAAGGTCTGGCGTTTCACTCTGCTTTGTTATATTCTGTTGGAAGCCGCCCAGAGTGGCTGGGGCAACCCAGTCAGATGGTCTGGGTACAATCTATGTATCGCTCTATCTATTATTACATATGTGAGTTGCTTTAAAAAAAAATATTGCTGAAGCAAATTAATGAGATAAAATAAAACAGACAAAACCAATCAAAACCCTCAAATTTTAAATAATGTATCATACAAAATACCCAAAATGCTCATCTAATAATGTAATAATGACAAGTCCTAGCCACCCAGATGAACACCACCGTAGAGGAAGGCTAGCTTAGTTACAAAATATTTGAGTGAATATAAAGGTCTTAGCCTGTTAGCGACGGTGTCAGGCATGTTTCCCTGGGGATAACATTTCACAGATGGAATTGTTTCATTCATGAGCAGGGAATTTGTGGCCTTCCAGATGTTGAGCAGCTAGACTGCAATTCCCATCAGCTGCAGTGAGCATGGCCAGTGTTCAGGGATGATGGGAGCTGCAGTCCAGCAACCTTTAAAAGGCCTATCGTTCTCTGTACCTGGTTTCTTTAGGTTAGTTGCACTTCAAAATGATGTGCAAACAAGGCCTACATTATCATAAACTAAAACGGCAGCTCAAAGCAACAGCAGGATTGAATTTTATCGGCAAATAAATAAGTGAAACATATGTACCTTTAGGAACTTTTATACAGTAGCCATCTTCATTTCGGAAAGGTTCATCTTTCTCTACATCATATTTAATCAGGTCATAGCGCATTATTTTCTAATGAAAACGATGGTAATGATAATGATTATTATTATTAATTGAATTTATATACCGCCCTATACCCGGAGGTCTCATATACATTGCATTTTTCTACATACAGGCCCCAATATTGTTAATATATATATAAAAAAGAGAACATTTTAAGCATCATATACATGCATGGAAGTGCCATGGACTTGTTCAGCTGACGCACTTGGAAGCAGCGACGGCTGCTGCGCTACTTTGAACATCAGCTGTTAGAGGCGAAGCAGCTCAACAAAGCTCACTGCCCTTCCAACTTGCGAGGAGACCATCCCTGGAGCTTGGAGAGGTCCTCTTTGGGATCTGAGGTAGGTCTCCTTGCGAGTCACTAGGACTCTCCAGGGTGCTCCCTGTTTTATGTGATTTCACGTAAACCCCCACCTACATTAATATAGAGGTTCAGATCATGATGGGTGGATTCTGTTAGTGTGAGTTTCTGACGACATTGTTGTATCTTCAAAATTAAACAAGCTTTGTCAATATTTTTATATATACATAATCAACCTGAAGTATCATGCCTAATCTTGGTAAACAGGGACCACTGGAACACATTTTCACTTACCTTATGCAAATAATTTAATCTTCCCACAGCTCCGATTTTCCCAGTATAGTTCACAAAGCCTACATTGCCTTCCGTGGCTGCGTAAAACTCAAAAATGCGTATGTTTCCAAACCTCCGGATGAATTCCTTCCAAACGTCAGCCCTTAAGCCATTACCCAGGGCAATTCTTACCCTATGGTTGCGATCATTGTCTTTCTGGAAACAAAAGGAAGAAATCACAATTCCAGAAGGGCATTCACAGTGTTTGGCAGATAATGAGCTAGCCAGAAAATATTGCAGCATTTTATACATGCGGAAAGCAATTCACACTCGCCAGCAGAAGTTGGAGGCCTCTATGAGAAGCATAGGGAGCTGCCTTATAAATGATCGTAATTATAATGATGATGATGATAATAACAATAATTTATTTATACCTCGCCCATCTGGCTGAGTTTCCCCAGGCACACTGGGTGGCTCCCAACAGAATACAGTGGTGCCTTGACTTACGAATTTAATCCGTTCCGAAGGCACCTTCGTAGGTCGAAAAATTCGTAAGTCGAAAAGCGCCATTGGAAACGTGATTTCCCATAGGAATGCATTGGAAACGGAAAAATTCGTAAGTCGAAGCAACCCTATCTAAAAATTCGTAAGTCAAAAAATCCCTATCTAAAACTGCCACGGTTTCCGTTCGGATGTCGAGACTTTCGTAAGCGTGCGGCCATTTGCCCCATTCGTAAGTCGAAAAATTCAGTTGTCAAGTCGTTCGTAAGTCGAGGTACCACTGTATTAAAAACACGATGAAACATCAAATGTTAAAAACTTCCCTAAAAGGGGCTGCATTCTGATGTCTTCTAAAAGTCAGGTACTGTAGTTGTTCATCTCCTTGACATCTGAAGGGAGGGCGGGCACCACCACCGAGAAGGCCCTCTGCCTGGTTCCCTGTAACCTCACTTCTCGCAGTGAGAGAACTGCCAGAAGGCCCTTGGAGCTGGACCTCAATGTCCGGGTTGAACGATGGGAGTGGAGATGTTCCTTCAGGTATACAGGGCCGAGGCCGTTTCGGGTTTTAAAGGTCAACACCAACACTTTGAATTGTGCTCGGAAACGTACATCAAAAGTCAGAATTGTCTTATCAAAGCCAATGGACCCAGGGGCAAAAGTGGGCAGAGAAACCAATGCAAATCTTTACTGGGGAGCTGCTTTATACTGAGAGCACAGGTCCATCTACTTCAGTGCTGTCTACACTGATTGGGAGGTGCAGCCCAGGGTTTCAGGCAGACTTCTCTCCCAGCCCTAACCTGGAGATGCTAGGGATTGAACTTGGGACCTTCTGTACATAGCTGCCAAGTTTTCCCTTTTCTCGCGAGGAAGCCTATTCAGCATAAGGGAAAATCCCTTTAAAAAAGGGATAACTTGGCAGCTATGCTTCTGTATGCAAGACAGTTGCCCTACCACTGAGCTATGGCATCCTGTTGTACAACAGACAAGTTTCCACACACACCCCTCTCTTTCCTCCACCCAGATGATGATGATGATGAATATACTACCCTGTACCCAGGGTATCTCTGGGCAGTTCACAGAATAAAATCAAGATATAAAACCACCAAATACATAATAAAATTAAAAACGACAACCCAGTAACCCCCCCAAAGACATATTTTAAAAGGACATAGTGTGTAAATCAAATCAACCAAAAGCCTGGTTAAAAAGGAACATTTTTTCCTGGCGCCTAAAGGTGTCTAATGAAGGCGCCAGGCGAACTTCCCTGGGGAGAGCATTCCACAGATGGGGAGCCACTGCAAAGAAGGCCCCGTTTTCGTGTTGCCACCCTTCTGACCTCTCAAGGGGGAGGCACACGAAGGAGGGCCTCAGAAGATGATCTCAGAGTCCAGGTAGATTCATATGGAAAGAGGCGGTCCTTGAGGTATTGCGGTCCTAAGCCGTTTAAGGCTTTATAGGTCAAAACCAGCACTTTAAAACAGATAAGCAAGAGTCATGATTCAGAGTTCAAGGGCACTCCAGCCATGATGGCTAAGCTCTGCCTCCATGGTTGAAGGCAGTGATGCTTCTGAATGACAGCTGCCGGAAGCCACAGGAGGGGAGAGGGTTCTTGTGCTCGAATCCTGCTGGAGAGTTTCCCCACACAAATCTAGTTGGCTACCATGAGAACAGGATGCTGAACCAAATGGTCCTTGGCCTGATCCAGCAGGCTCTTCTTATCCCAGGCATAGGCAAACTCGGCCCTCCAGATGTTTTGGAACTACAACTCCCACCATTCCCTAGATAACAGGACCAGTGGTCAGGGATGATGGGAGTTGTAGTCTCAAAACATCTGGAGGGCCGAGTTTGCCTATGCCTGTTCTATCCACATAGCTAGCTTTGGTGCTTCCACGTATTCCCCTCCCCCCTTGCTTTTTTGACCATGGGAGTCCTGAGATTTATTTTTCCGCTTCAAAAAGCTTCTCTAGGGGCGAGCTATTATTAACCCGCCATCCGTCCCTCTGTTTTCCATTCATCCCTTTCCACCTGAGTAAAGTAGATGATGTAAAACCAAGGCAGCAAAGGTTAGATCTGAGATATGATCAAATCCAAAAGAAACCGTACCACAAAAATAATGCACTTTTTAAAAAGCCTGGTTATGAGCTATTTACAATGTACTGATCATAGCTGCCAAGTTTTCCCTTTTCTCGCGAGGAAGCCTATTCAGCATAAGGGAATTTCCCTTTAAAAAAGGGAGAACTTGGCAGCTATGGTACTGGTACTTGTTTATTTTCCCCCTGTTAACATTTCAAATATATGTCACTCTGAAAGGATTGTGATTTTGTCTCGGTTAATAAAATTCCTTTAAAGATAAAATAAAAAATAATGCACCTGTAACAGGGAGAGTGGAACACGAGAAAACGCTGCTACTGAGTGCAGCCGAACTTATGACGGAGCCTTCTCAGTAGTGGCCCTGCATTTAGGGAATGCCTTGCCTGGTGAAGTGTATCTGATCCCCTCATTATTAACATTTAGGCACCACATTCCAACATTCCTGTTTCACCTTTGTATTCACTGGCTAAATGATAATATTTCTGGCAATTCTGAAATCATCAGTTGTGAGGGTACGTGATTGTCATCGTCGTCATTGTTTAAACAAAAATGTTTTGAAATTGTATTGTTTTAACAGTTTGCTTCCCTGGGCTCCTTTGGATGGAAACACAAGATAACAATCGAAATAATAACTTTTTGTTGCCTAACATTGTGATCTGCTCATTGTTTTAAGCTGAGTGCTGGTTATTCGTTGTTTTATACCTGCTATTTTATATAATGAACTGTTGTTTTATATGAATTATGTACCCTAGCCTGAGATCAATAGGTATAGAGGTGGCTATAAATATATTAAAACTTAGTAGTTTCAAACCTTTGTTTGCAGACGACAGGATATTTGCAGGATTACAGCTAATTCCCCCTGTTGATTACTATTATTAATTCAATTTATTAGCTGGAGTTGTTGTTTTTTGGCCAAGGCAACTCAAAGCAGATTATCATATTCTAAGCAAAATACACGTACTGTACATTAAAACCAGAATTTTTTAAAAAACTACATTAAAACACCCTACCCACGCAGAAAGGCCATAGATCATTAAAAGCCAAAGGCATGATGAAAAAAAGAACATTTTTGCCTGGCTCCTAAAGATATGTAATGGTGATGTCAGCCTCCCCACTTTTTCACCGTTTTTAAATGCCAGCTGTCCTTACTTCTGCTCTTGGAAGCCAGCTGCAGAACAGGAAGGGAATCAGTGCTAAAAATGATATTCAGAAACACTTACAGGAAAGTATATGTGGACACGGAAGGCGGAAGGGTAAAATATGGCCTGCTCAAAACTGCCCTTTGTAAATGCTTTCCCAGTCATCCCACCTGGAGACAAATTCAGGGCTTGCAACAGCAGGTTTGTTTCTTAACAAGTAGTTCTTCCCTGATAAATTTCCACCTAATAGATCCAGCTATGGTGGTACCAGGATAAACTGTTCTGCTTCGTATGGGGAAAGTGCATGCATGAAGACTTTTAAAGGTATTTATGTAAAAAACAAAACACAGTTCTTGCTCTTCCTGTTTCCGTCACGGAAATTAAGCTCCACGGTTCCCCTTGACCAGGTTTAATGATCAGGTATAGATCTGCACTGCTAAAGAGTTTTATAACACCCGCAGGAAAAGCAATTCACTGAAATCCACTTTGTTTTGTATTACACCCTCATTATCACAAATAAACATCTGTGGGCTTTATTCCCAGCTTTGAAGTGATTTCCTTGGATCATGTAACTGAGCATGCCAACTTTGACAACAGTCTGTGCTGCTGCTCAGAGCTTTGTTAAATTCTTAAAATGGCTGGCATAAAAGTCAGCTGGTTTTTGTAATTCCTCGCTGGAGTGGTTTCTGTTGGTGGAAATGTGCAGGGGGTTCTTCCAGACACAACTGGAAAAAAAACCTTGCTCAACCACTATATTCACACTGCAAAATATATTAAAGGTAAAGGGACCCCTGACCATTAGGTCCAGTCATGACCGACTCTGGGGTTGCGCGCTCATCTCGCATTATTGGCCGAGGGAGCCGGCGTATAGCTTCCAGGTCATGTGGCCAGCATGACAAAGCCGCTTCTGGCAAACCAGAGCAGCACATGGAAACGCCATTTACCTTCCCGCTGTAGTGGTTCCTATTTATCTACTTGCATTTTGATGTGCTTTCGAACTGCTAGGTTGGCAGGAGCTGGGACCAAGCAACGGGAGCTCACCCCGTCACAGGGATTCGAACCGCCGACCTTCTGGTCAGCAAGCCCTAGGCTCAGTGGTTTAACCACAGCGCCACCTGGGTCCCAAAATATATTAACCGCAAGCAAATACAGGAACCTGTCTTACTATAGAGATAGGTAGAGGAACTCAGTTTTCAGTTAGCACCTGCTAGTTAAGCCCCCCACAACCCCACCCACCCCACTTTAGCTCTCTTTCCTTTTGGAACAGATCCCTTAACAGATCCCTTCCAGCAAGATTCATGTGTCTTTATACCTAGAGTCACATGGCACTAGGGCTTGCTTCCTGAACCAGGCTCTAAAGACTGCTCCCTTGATATCCCAAAGGATTACTGGAGCCATTTATTTCTGTTTGGTTTGCAGCCAAATAGACTGAGGCAGGTGTAAACTTCCCACTATTCAGTTTAATTGCGTATTAACTGGAAATCCTGGTGTTCAATTAGCTACGCCCCTAAGGAAGATTAAATAAATAAAGTGTTCAGCTCGTGTTTTAAGCTCATGCATATCTCTGCCTATTGAGCCGGATGTTGATTGCAACCAAATGCAGCCATTTAAGTCACAAATTTTCTTGCTTAAATAGTGCGTACAAAGCTCAAATCTAATACAGTCATACCTTGGTACTCAAACGCTTTGGTACTCAAACAACTTGGAACCCAAACACTGCAAATCCAGAAGTAAGTGTTCTGGTTTGTGAACTTTATTTGGAAGTCGAGTGTGGTCCGTTTTGAGTGTTACACTTCCATTTGGAGTGTTACATTGAGGTCCGTCTGTTTTTGCTATTTATTTTGCATTTTTGCAGTTCTTTTTGTTTTGTTTTTGTGACTGTGTAGAACCCACTTCAGCTACTGATTGATGATTGTGTGACTGCAGTACATTGTTTATTGCTTTCATTTTATGGATCAATGGTAGTAAAATTCATGTTAAATTGCTGTTTTAGGGGTTGTTTTTAAAACTGTGGAACAGATTAATCCATTTTGCGGTATTGTTGGGAAGGTACAGGGGAGTCCCCTACAGGGCCGTCTTAAGCACCCCTGGCGCCGTGGTGCGACGGATCCCTCCGGTGCCCCACCCCCCCGCCCAGTTTCCCAGCGCGGTGGGTGGGCGAGCGCAGCATGGCTGCCACAGGTGCTGCTGTGCAGCAGGCGGGCAGGCACAACGTGGTTGCCGTGGGCGCAGCTGTGCGGCGGACCGGTGGACTGGCCGGCGAGCAGGCGGGCGCAGCTTGCGGCGCCCCCCTGGCGGGCTGGCGCTGTGGTGCCCTGCGCCACCCAGCCTGGCCGTAGGGCCGGCCCTGGTCCCCTATGCCCAGAGATTTTGTCATTGTGCCCTGGGAGTGGTTGAGTCAACTGAACATATTCTTTTGATCTGCCCATTCTATGCAGATCTTAGACAAAAACTTATAGCTCCACTCCTATGCCAACCTAGCCCTCTAGCCAGAGAAAGAAAGGTTTTGTTTTTGCTGAACAAGTTTACTGGAACAACAGCCTCCTTGGTGGCCAAATTTCTTTTTCTGGCCCTTAAGTGTCATAAGGTTAAAATTGACAGCATTGATATAGGTCTAAATGTATAGCCTATTTCTTATTGTCAGTTTAAGTTTTAAGTTCCTTTAGATGTTTGATGTTTTAATTTTTGTATGGATAAATGTTTATTTCTGACTGGCGGTCGAATAAAGTCCGATTGATTGATTGATTGATTGATTGATCCATTTTGCATTACTTTCTATGGGAAAGCGTGCCTTGGTTTTGGAACGCTTTGGTTTTGGAACAGACTTCCGGATCGGATTAAGTTTGAGAACCAAGGTACCGCTGTACTGTTCTACAACTGGCAGGCAACATGTAACAGAGGGAAAGATCTTGTCCATGGTATACCTATGGGGGTTCACCTCCCTCACAGAGTTTATAGATCCCTACCCACCATTTGACGTATTTATTTAATAAATTTGTATGCTGCATTAGAAGAATAGTCTATTTTCTTTCAAAAACTGATTCTGTCCACCTAAGCACTGCTTGTCCATGGTGTCACAGAGGTGCTTGAAGGGGTGCTGTTTACAGAGTCAAGCTCAGCAATGCAATTGTGTATTCAGAGCTGCAGAGGTTTCAAGCACCCGAAAGACAACCCAGATACAGAAGACAATGTGGTCCGCCATAATCTATAGACTCCACCTCCTGCCACTTGTGATGGACAACGCAGAGCGGGGTTGCTGGAGGAAGAGCAGAGCTGCTTCAATTGGCATCGCACCAGCAAGTATTCTCATGCAGAACATTCCTGGTGGATTCTAGTTCCTCCCACAGTGCAAAGGGCAGCTGAGAAACTAAAAAATTAAATTTCTTAGAACGGTTTAAATTTCTTACGTGCAAAGTGCTCTCCACGTCGCAGAACACCAAGTCCACGGCACCTTAATTTACCTCCAGCTTGCATAACTTATGATCCAAGCCAACTGCAGCCAACTAGCAATGCACTGTAGCCCGACAAACCTTCTGTTTTTGTAGCTACAGGCAAGAAGTGAGACGGAAGGTTTCTGAAGCTTCTGATGTGCTGTCATGTATAGCCGGTGGAGCAGGAGGGAAAATCTCATGTCCAGGGACTTGAATGCATCCCTCCCTGCCTCTCTGTCTGGCCGTTGGGACTCTGCCCAGGTCACAACCCACATTGGCCCTGCTTCACTCCCTCCTGAAGTGCTTTTGCCTGGCTAGAATATGCCCATGACCTCTGAAATGTCTCTTGTTGTCTGGATGGAGTAGGAGGGGGGGAATGCATGAGAGTGTGTGGCAACCAGCCTACCAAAGGGAAAATTTGCTTCCAATGCTTTGCCCACTTATTATATAATAATAATAATTCCATTTATACCCCGCTCATCTGTCTGGGTTGCCCAAGCCACTCTGGGCAGCTTCCAGGACATAAAAACATAATCAAACATCAAACATTAATAGTGACCATCTGATCCAATATAAAAGTCACAACAATGTCAAAATAAACAACTTATATCAGACAAAGCAACATTCAACAATCCATCAGAATCTAATAGTAAACAGTAAAGTTGGTATGTGGCCTTTGGGAGGTTTTCCAGAAGGGAATTTGGACCTTGGCGTGAAAAGCATTCCCTCGCCCCCGGCTTAGAGAGTCACAAGTTGTGAAAGAGCGGCTTTAATCTAGAACGGCTGTGGATCCAACAGATGAACTTGGTCCAAGTCTACCTTTAGAATTAATTTCGCCATCTAAGAAACAGGCCCCTTTCGAGTTCATGTGAAGGTACAGGTTTGTGTGTTGTTGTTTTTACAGAAGCCACAAGTGCTAACAAACCATTTATATAATACTATAAATAAATAAATAAATAAATAAGGCATTGAATTAAGAATTAAGTTCTAACAATATCTGTAGAAACGCTCTCTCTCTCTCTCTCTCTCTCTCTCTCTCTGTCTGTCTCTCACACACACACACAGATGTCAGAGGAATAAATTACCTGGGGCACATTGCATAAATAACGAAGCACCTCTCCGATGTACTGTATGACAGTTACGTTGTATTTTCTGCAGTCATCCCAAAACTGCGTAGCTGAAAATTTTGAACGTAATGCGAGAGTGGCACCTACAAGCAAACGAGACGGTGGAATTAGATATTAACACACACACACACCCTATTGAAGGATTTACCGTATTTTTCCATGTATAACACACACCCCGTTTATAAGGCGCCCCCTATTTTGGGGGCTGCAACTAATCACCCAGCCCCACAATGCACTGCCTGTGTATAAGATGAGCCCTGTTTTTAAACATTATTTTTGAGTAAAAAAAAACCCTAGTCTTATACACAGAAAAGTATGGAATATATCATCTTCTGATGCTGCTTTGGGAAAATTGCAACCAATCCTGAAGCACTGCACATTCCTATGGTATCTGAGATCCCATTACGCTTTGTACAGGACAGAGTGGTAGAATTCTGGACAGCACCAATTCAGAATACAGACCCAGATGTCTGAACGCTCCCCTGTGTAAAAGTGTTGTGTGTAGTAATGCAGAACCATTGAGCAGTTGTTGTTGTTTAGTCTAATAATAATAATAATAATAATAATAATAATAATAATAATTTGTTATTTATACCCCGCCCATCTGGCTGGGTTTCCCCAGCCACTCTGGGTGGCTTCCAACAGAAAAATAAAACACAATAATCTATTAAACATTAAAAGCCTCCCTGAACAGAGCTGCCTTCAGATGTCTTCTAAAAGTCTGGTAGTTGTTTTCCTTTTTGACATCTGTTGGGAGGGCGTTCCACAGGGCAGGCGCCACCACCGAGAAGGCCCTCTGCCTAGTTCCCTGCAACTTGGCTTCTCACAACAAGGGAACCACCAGAAGGCCCTCGGTGCTGGACCTCAGTGTCCAGGCAGAACGATGGGGGTGGAGACACTCCTTCAGGTATACTGGACCGAGGCCATTTAGGGCTTTAAAGGTCAACACCAACACTTTGAATTGTGCTCGGAAACGTACTGGGAGCCAATGTAGATCTTTCAAGACCGGTGTTATGTGGTCTTGGCGGCCGCTCCCAGTCCCCAGTCTAGCTGCTGCATTCTGGATTAGTTGTAGTCTTAGTCGTGTTCGACTTAGATTAGTTTTGGTCGTTTAGATTAGTCTTAGTCGTGTTCGACTCCGTGACCCCATGAACCAGAGCATGCCTTGCAAACTCTCACTTTCTTCTCAAAGCTTCTCCTTTTTTTATGTCCATTGAGTTTTCTTGCAAAATACTGGAGTGGTTTGCCAGTCCCTTCTCCAGGTGGATCACATTTAGTCTAAACTCTCCGCTATGACCTGCCCGTCTTGGGTGGCCCTGCACGGCATAGCTCATATCTTCTTGGAGTTCTTCAAGCCCCTTCGCCACGACAAGGCGGTGATCCATGAAGGCAGTGATCCATTGAGCAGACACTTTGCTAAAAACTCATTCCACCATCTTGAGCCTGTGCGATGGGTAATCATAGACACACCCACATAGTCCCTCCCTGGAAATTGGGTTTATAGATCAACTCCTCAGGTCTACTGCACCCTCCTGAAATTCTCAGAACCCTGTGAAGCGGCAGTGCATGGAAAAGGTAGAAACAACTGGCGTATGGCGTGGTCAAAGCTAACACAATCAAGGTTTTAAAAGGACAACTCACTAAATCAGGGATGGGGGACCTGTGGTCCTCTGGATGTTGTTAAGACTCCCATCTCTCACCAGTGCTAGCCAGCACTACCAAGGAGCAGGAGTGATGGGAACTGAACTCCTAACAATATCCGGCAAGGCAAGAAGTTCCCACGCCTGCAGCAAATTCTAATTTGTTTCCACTCAGTTCAAACGGCATTGTCCCTTATTGAGCACCATCAAAACGTATTTCTGTCTGTTTTCACCCATGATTACTTCTCCAAGAGCCTCCAAGGGCATGTGGTGTGGGAGCTGTTTCCTTGCGGCAAGACCCCTGGCACCTTCAGGGAAATGTATATGAAGGAACATTGGAGATGCAAGGGCCAACAAATGCTGATTCTACACTCCTGAACTGAAATAATGGGCTAATGCTGCCAATTTCTTCAAAAGTCCAATACAATACAAGCAGCACGCAAGGGCACAAGATTCAATCAAGTTTCAATCAAGTATTATTAGTACAAAAAGAAAACCATAAGAGAACCATATACAAGTGCTGACACAGAAGCCAAAACCAAACGTCGAGCAGATAGCATATACAAATAAATACCGAAAGGCAAACCAGTCTTTATGGTCTTTGAGGCTATTTAGCGGTCAGCAAAGTGGCAGCAGGTCGAACGAAGTGTCAATGATAGACAGGCTGCCGGCGTTTTTCACCTGTTTCGCCCATATGACGGGCTTCTTCAGTAGTTTCTCCTTCTGCTTTCTGTTATGTTTAATACATTCAAATTCGTATGAAACCACTTATCTTGGCTTAGGCCACAATGCTCAAGTTCTTATTTCGAAAGGTTCTCTCATGCGGCTTTGATAGATTTACATATTCAATTTTTTTATATTCAGAGTTTTCTTAGTTTGAGCATGTATTGACTAAGCTCCTGGCTTAGTTCTACACTCCTGGCTTAGTTCGGTGGCTAGAAGCCAAGTAAGCATGCTACAGTGGAATCTCATTCCAAAACAAAGTCAAGTTATTAATCCAACTAAGCCCCCTTTACCTTGCAGGATGCAGCCGTGTACCCCAATTAAAAGGGCAGCGCTGTGATAGAGCGGCAGAGCGGTATAGATAACATCTGCGGAAGTAACACCGCTGGCAATAATCAGACCACAGGCTAATAATGTGCGTTCATGGGTGACCAACGCAGCTTTCGGGAGACCTGTGTGAAGAGAAAAGTTGTTTTGTTTTTCATTAGATGGGAAACAAGTACAGTCGTACCTTGGATCACAAACGCCTTGCGAGTCGCACATTTTGACTCCTGAACGCCGCAAACCCGGAAGTGAGTGTTCTTTGGAACTTGAACGTCCAGCGGGGCTTATGTGGCTTCCGATTGGCTGCAGGAGCTTCCTGCAGCCAATTGGAAGCCGCGCCTTGGTTTCCGAACGTTTTGGAAGTCGAATGGACTTCTGGAACGGATTCCGTTCAACTTTCAAGGGCAATGACATCTATGAACCTACTATAATGATTTCCAAACCTCTAATAACCAGAGAAGGCTTTATATGCCAATTCACCTCCTACACTTTATCCTCATTATTAAAAGCTCCGTGCATGTAAAAAACAAACAAAAAAACTTTCATGTTAGGGAGAAGGCTAAGTTAGGACACATTTGCAACATACATTTAAAGCACCATAATGTCATTTTAAACAGTTGTGGCTGCCCCCAAATAATTCTGGGAGCTGTAGTTTGTTAAGGGTGCCACAAGTCGTTAGGCAGCACCTGAAATAAGAATAAAAATGGGGTCTCTTCAAGGGGTTCAGCTTCTTAAGGAAGACTGGACCTTCGGCGAGAGTGTACCTTTTAAGGCTCAAACCGGTCAGGAAATTAACAGAGACCAGACCAGGATATACACAAGCAAAGTGGCTATAAGCCTGATCTTTATTAAAGCTATTGCGACAGGGTGCTCCCCACACACACACAGGAGGGGGAGGAGGGACCCAGGAAAAAGGTGTGCAAGCCATGGGCGTACCCAGCGCGGGGCAGGGGGGCAGCTGCCCCCCCTAGAAGCAGGGCCGGCACAGCCGTGGGCAGAGGCGGAGGCAGAGCACAGCCCGGCGGAGCGCGAGTTCAGCGTTCCTGCCCACCGCACCGCACCCTCCCTCCAGTCCACGTCGCGCCCTCCGGCAAGGCCAAGTGCGGCGGGGAACCAGAGAGCGCGACGGGAAGCTGGAGGGCGCAGCGCGGTGGGCGGGAACGCTGAACTCGTGCTCCGCTGGGCTGTGCTCCGCCTCCGCCTCTGCCCACCAGCCCCGCTGGCAGCGCCGCTCTTGCCCACGGCTGTGCGCTCTGCCGGGGTCCTGGCCATAGTGCACCAAGGGCAGCCCGGCGGGCCAGAGCGAGTGCCCTGGCTGCGTGCTGTCAGCGGAGCCCCGGCGCCTCCGACTGCAAAAAGTTTCGCGGCGCCTAGGTGAGACCGGAGTCAGTTTCACCTGGGCTCCGTAGCCCCGCCCATGTTCCCACTTTGTGTTGTGGCGCCTCCCCCCATGCCTTGGCCCCGCCCCTTCCCCCCAGTTTTGATCCTGGGTATGCCCCTGGTGCAAGCCCTTATATAGACATTTTAAATTGCCCACCCTAGAGTCCAAGACCACCCCCAGAAACATCATACATACATCACACAAGGGGTGGACTACAACAAAAATCTGAGTGCTTGTTTTTCTCTCTTGTCTGCTAGGTTGGTTGGTTGGTTGGATTACCTGGGCATCCTGACCACTTTTTTGTTACTCAATTCCTGAATCCAGGTCACCGGTCACAGGCTCTCACCCTATTCATATCTTAAATGTGTCCTTAAGACAGGATTTGTGAAAGAGACAATAGGGAGATTTCCCATTTCCTTTGACCTTGCAGAGAAATATTTGAGGTCATTTTGGGAGGGAGAAAATGGTTTCAGAACTTTTCTGTGGGTTTCAGACATGTGGTTTACATATTTGTACGTGTTTGTTTGTTTGCTTGCTTGGTACATTTATGAACATCTATTATACATATATAAGACCTTAAAATTCTTATAACACTCCTATTCCACTTCCAGAATTCCCTGAGAAGATTGGGAACTGAAGAGACAGTCTTAATTTATGTTTGTCGGTTGTTTTTTTCAGTGGGACTAAAACGTAGCCGACTTAGCTTGGATCCAACCTGGGTTCTTAATTGTTTTTTTCATCCAACAGAAGCCAATCAAAAAACAACAATGCTCTCTTTTGTTAGTAGAGCAGTCCCATATCCATGGGTGTAGGCAGGAATTTTGTTGGGGGGCGCAGAACCTCAGTTAGCTACGGTATGTATTTTCACTGATTTTGAGGGGGGCAGCTGCCCCTTCCTGACCCCCCATTGGCTACGCCCATGCCTTACATATGCTTTTGTTTGCAAACTACCACATTGCTTAATATAGTACACAACTACAGCTAGTTTTGTCTTCCACGTTTTAGACACTTTAGAGGCACTGTCCTTTTCCTCAGGCACTTTCAGTGAAGTTTTGCAATATGTCAATTAGATTTCCTCATAAGATATTTTAAAGCCAGCCAGTGAATAAAATAAGCTAGCTGCAATTCTGTACACCCAGCTACCAGGAAATCAGTCCCACTGAACTAAACAGGACTTATTTCTGCATAGGGTTGACTGTAGAGTAGACCAAGAAATCCCTAATATGTGGGGGGTTTACTACTGTACCTGTAGTCCCAGAGGTATATATGTACAGGGCAGGACTTTTAAAAGTGACATTTGATCTCCAGGACACTGGAATAGGCTCATCTGAAGCAGCATCCATTTTGTCAATGAAACTGTCGATCCCCTCTGTCTCGGAGGTCCTACTTAAGTAAAAGACAGACACATTCTCTTCCTTCAGGACTGGAAGCACTTCTTCAATGGCTGATGCTAATTCTTTAAAGAGGAGAGAAGAAATGGTTACTTGAATGGGGGAAAGGCCCATTATACAGTAAATGTTCTGATGTTCTACTCAGAAATGTTTTTGTAGTGCTCTTCATAGCATGGCCAGATGCAAAAAGGAAAAGGAAAAGAAAAGAGTTGTGAAGAAGGAGGGAATTTCAGGCTGTGTAGCTTTGAATAACCTCAGAAAAGTCATGTGCCCTTGCTCCTTTCCACAATGGCCAGGGCCGTCTTAAGCATGCCCGGCGCCCTGGCGCCGTGGTGCGATGGATCCCTCCGGCACCCCCCCGCCCTGTTTCCCAGGGCGGCGGTGGGCGGGCGCCGCTGCACGGTGCCACCCAGCCTGCCGTAGGGCCAGCCCTGGGCCAGGGGGGCTGCCCCGCCCCCTGTTGCGACGCCCCTGCCCACGGCGGAGGCGGCCCCAGGCCCGTGCACCTCCAGAGAGCGGCCTGAAGCCGCTGAACAGCGGAGGCGTGCCTGGGGCAGCCTCAGCCGCGCCTCTCAGCGGGCGCAGCGGCGCCCCTGGTGGCTTGGCGCCCCACACCACCAGGGGCGGGCCTAGAGCCGGCCATGATAATGGCAGAACAAGTAGCATGGAACAAAACCTGGGAGATCAGCTTTTGGTGAAAAGGAAAATGCAGGTCACCAATTTACAGTGTGGTCATGTTAAATACCACTCACATATAACAGGGTCCACGGCAAACATCTTGCCAAATTTATTTCCACAAATATTTAGTGGAAGGCAAGGCAAAATACTGCAAGGTATCAGAAACACAGGTGTCGTGTTTTCATGATGCATCTGGAAAAATGCTAGCCGACGTGTTTCCTAACAATTTGAAGTTGCACGATGCCTGGATTTGTGTGTCACTATAAGGACCCTCATGAGATTGTTCATTATCAAGTGTGAGGGTTCTCCACCCCCACCTGCGTATGTGAGCTATTTCCAACGGGAGGGTGACGCAATATCCCAGGGAATTTTATTCTTCTTTCATGCCTCGTTTCTGAAAGGCTCCCATAATAATGACATGGAAAATGTATCTGCGGTTATCTGTGTGCTCCTGTTCCACCCTCCATGCCACTGTGAGCATGGAAGGCACTCCCAAAACAGGAAGTGGTGACACAGACGTGTATGGCTTAGGGGTGGGGTTGTGACCTCCAGCAGGGCCTTCTCTGTGGCAGCACCCTTATTAGGGAACCCTTCCCTTTTGTCTCCTACATGATCATCACTTAAACATAGCATTGTTCACTTAAGCATTTTCACCCGTGCATTTAGTACAGTGGTAACTTGGTTCTCAAATGCCTTGGTTCCCAAACGCTGAAAACCCAGAAGTAAATGTTCCAGTTTTCAAACGTTTTTCGGAAGCTGAACGTCCGATACGGTTGTTGGCTATTGTTTCTGGGGTGCCTGCACCAATCAGAAGCTGCGCCTTGGTTTCCGAACATTTTGGAAGTCAAACGGACTTCCGGAATAGATTAAGTTTGGCACTTTTGTTTTTGCTGTTTATTTTGCGTTTTTGTTTTTGAGGCTTTTTCAGTAAATTTGTTTTTGTGACTGTGTGGATGATAATTTTTAGCATCTACAATGCTGTCTTGTTTATAGGACAGTACATTGATTATTGCTTTCATTTTATGGATCAATGGTCCCGTTAGATAATAAAATTCATGTTAAATTGATGTTGTAGCAGTTGTTTTTAAAAGTCTGGAATGGATTAATCCGTTTGCATTACTTTCTATGGGAAATGTGCCTTGCTTTTGGAACACTTTGGTTTGGGAATGGACTTCCAGAACGGATTAAGTTTGAGAACCAAGGTACCACTGTACTTGACATCTCAAGTACAATGATGGTCTAGGTCAGCCTTGCTTAGCCTGGCACCTTCCAAATGTTTTGGTCTATAACTTCCATCAGGAGCAGACAGCACAACAATGACAGGAGTAAGGGTGGTAATTCAATGGCTTATCCTACTCAGAATAGACCCAGTGAAGTTACATGACATGGCTAACTTAGGTCTATTACTTTCAGTGGGTCTACTCTTGAGTAGAATTTGGCTGAATGCAACCCTTATATTCTAGAACTGCTGGGGGGTAATAGGTCGAGCAAGCTGGACCAACAGTCTGAATGTAAGACTACTTGAGATGCTGGCATATATTTGGGAGTAAGTCCCAGGAATTTTATCAGAGAGAAGTAAAGATGCTTGGCCTCCCTGCAGGCCAATTCACATGAAGCAACAGCTATATTTCCAATCCCACTAGCTCCAGAATGTATGACAAATAATCCTTGTGCCTGGCATGTCTTAAATTCACAAAAGTGACGCAAGAATCTTAAGCATAGCAGCATTAACCCATTTTTCGCCTTGCAGCACCTACCAGCTGAGAAAGGTCATGATGCCAAACTATTAGGAGCACACTCATTTACAAGGGACGCAGGTGGCGCTGTGGTATAAACCACTGAGCCTCTTGGGCTTGCCGATCAGAAGGTTGGTGGTTCAAATCCCCACGACAGGGTGAGCTCCCATTGCTCTGTCCCAGCTCCTGCCAACCTAGCAGTTCGAAAGCATGCCAGTGCAAGTAGATAAATAGGTACCGCTCTGGCAGGAAGGTAAACGGCGTTTCCGTGCGCTGCTCTGGTTTCGGTGTTCTGTTGCGCCAGAAGCGGCTTAGTCATTCTGGCCACATGACCTGGAAAAACTGTCTGCGGACAAACGCTGGCTCCCTTGGCCTGTAAAGCGAGATGAGTGCCGCAACCCCAGAGTCGTCCGCGACTGGACTTAACTTCCAGGGGTCATTTACCTTTTTAATATACAAGCAAGCTCCACCAATATCTCTGCGGCTTGCTTCAAAGTTAGCAAGCTCCAAACCCAAATGCCAGACAGCACCAACAAGAGAAGTACCATTATTCAGAACAAAGTACTGGGACATTTTGCTGTTATGTAAAGTATGGATGTAACAACAGAATAGAAGCAGAAGAGTAGAATAGAAGCAGGATTTCCAAATCTTGTAAAAGGAAAAGAAAAACCTTAAAAGGTGGACACTGCATATACAATGGTACCTGGGTTGTCGAACATAATCCATTACGGAAGACCGTTCGACTTCCGAAACGTTTGACAACAGAGGCACAAAGGGTGGTCTCCAAATTCAATGGAGAAAATGGAAAAACACGCCACCGAAGCTGTTTGGCTTCTGAGGCGCATTTGAAAATGGAAACAATTACTTCTGGTTTTCGGCGTTTGAAAACCGAAACGTTTGGCTTCCGAGACGCTCGAAAACCGAGGTACCACTGTAGTTGACTCTGGCTCTGCATAGCATCCTTGGTTTTTCTAATTTGATTGCTGGCAATCTGAGGTGGTAAAACTGGATGTAGCCACTGTAGGCCCATCTAACTGAATATTTCCCCGTCCAAAGTATTTCTGTAGCATGTACGAAGAGAGAGTTCTAGCTAAGTTAGAGGAATTTGGGGGTCGGAACCGCCCTGAGATCTCATGAGGAAGGACGATACAGAAGTCTAATAAAGAAAACAATAAATAAAAATACTGTAATAAAGAACATTCAGCCATCAAAGCCCCCACCAGCCACCTTAGGTTTATCTCCTTTCTGAATATGAGAGAGGAGTTTTGCAAAAACCAACCAGCTTACAGCCTATGATTCTGGCTTGGCAGAAGATGCTCTCAAGTAAATAATTTACACACACTAGTGTTTCTCTTTCTCGGGTCACAGCAATTACAAGGACAGATAAGAGACAGGAGGGAGGAATTGCATTGCACTTCCAGAAACTATCATTTGCACAGGGAGGTTGATATTAAACTGTCAGTGTATCAGATGAACTTGTTCGGTAACTTGTTTGTAGTTCTGTTTTCTTAATTCAACTCATTGTCTAATCCTTCATTTTCTAGAGGTAGGATTTAAAAACTCATACTTTATGCCAAGTAAACAGCAATAATTATCCATTATCTCACATAGATATGGATATATCAGGAATGTGAGCATGTTTACAAGAATATGTAGACTAACGTTCAAACAAGATATCTCTGCTAGCGATTTAACAGGGAACAAGTGGCACCTTCTGCCTCCTATTTTAATTTACTATCGTGACCTGTGTAAACCTAAAATAACTCTGCAAGTTGTTTTAGCCCAATAACGGGTTACTTCCAACATTTTCAGCACTTTTCAAAACAAACAAAACTTGTTTAAACTTGTATGATAGTATCCAGGCATATATTCTTGTTATATATTCTTGTTACAAATCTCACTATTCTGTCTGTGTATACAGTATATGCTTAGTTATTATTTATAATCCACTTTTCCTCCAAGGAGCTCAAGGTGCTGTGGTTTCTATTTTATCCTCACAACAGCCCTGTGAGGTAGGTTAGGCTGAGATAGTCCAAGTTGAGCAAGCAGGCTTCGTGTGGCCGAGTGGGGATTTGAACACTGGTCTCTCAGGCCCTAGCCCAGGGGTGGACTTTGCTAATCTTTCATAATAAGGTGCCCTGTGCAAGGCCAAAATTGGCGACCCCAAGTGGATCTTCTCAATTTTGCATCTCCTCGGCTCGGCACCCTGTGCGGGGGAACCACTCACACCGCCCTAAATCTAGTGTTGCCCTAGACCATCACTATAAAGGTAAAGCCCCCTGGACGGTTAGGTCCAGTCAAAGGCGACTATGGGGTTGCGGCACTCATCTCGCTTTCAGGCTGAGGGAGCAGATGTTCGTCCACAGACAGCTTTCCGGGTCATGTGGCTAGCATGGCTAAACCACTTCTGGCACAACGGGACACCGTGACGGAAACCAGAGTGCACGGAAATGCCGTTTACCTTCCCGCCGCATCGGTACCTATTTATCTACTTGCACTGGCATGCTTTCAAACTGCTAGGTTGGCAGGAGCTGGGACAGAGCAACGGGAGCTCACTCCGTTGCAAAGATTCGAACAGCTGACCTTCTGATCAGGAAGCCCAAGAGGCTCAGTGGTTTAGACCACAGCACCACCCGGGTCCCTCTAGACCATCACTCTAACCACTAGGCCACAGCATACAAGGCTACACGCATTTGCACTTTTATTTGTTGAATTGACACTTCCAGCTCAATGACAAAGATCCAGCCAAACTCTTATCTCAGAATCAAAATGTTGCTTAACATTCTGACCCTAATCAAAGTATACAGAAGCAAGTCCTAGCACAATAAATGGATAAAGCCAAGACCAAACACGTTAGGGACACATGTTCCCATCTGCACTGCAGTGCAAACAGAAATGCACCGCCAAAAACACATAGTTTTATTTGAAACTTCAAAATCTCAAAGTGACTTAGCAGGAGAAAATGCAGTAAAGGAAAGCAATTTAAAACCAGAAAGAACAATAATGAATAATGCAAAATACATAAAATCTTCACCCAATAACATAAGGGCATGCCCTACCAAAAGATATGCAGCTGTAGGAGCCATCTTAATTACTGAGATCCTGAGTTTTAGTCTGGCTAGAGTAGGGTTGCCCTACACCTGGAATTTCCCGGAATATTGCAGTCGGAAGCAGTGTCCGGGCCGAAATTGCTAATGTGTTTTTGCCCCCAAAGCTAAAAACTAAAAAAAAACTCAACAACTCCCCCTCCCCAAAGAAAACTCAAAAACGTTGCCAAAAAGTTGGACTTTTGTGTCCAGTTTTTCACTTTTTGAAATATGGCAACTATAGCTAAAGACTGGCAATGATGGTGTGAGGCACATCTCCCTAGGGAGAACATTCCACAGATGGGGGGGGCCACAGCTGAAAAGGCCTGTTCTCATGTGGTCAGCCTTTGAACCTCTCTTGGGGGGCACATAGAAAAGGACCTCTGATGAAGACCACAGGCTCCAACTTCATACCCAAATATGCATCTGGATGCAATGGAATCTTCCTGCAGAAGCTGCTTCCACATGCATGTATTTTAACATTCATTTGCTAAACAAACTCTGCATGTTTCCTGAGGAAATAGCAGCATCTACTACGCAATACTAACCTACCTATTCTGTATCCCACAGTAAATAGCTTTGAGACAGGTCATGAAGAAAATATTGCTTTCCCCCATTATAGTCATATTTTTGAATCTTTATTATGGTGTATGTGGAAATTGTTCAGTTTGGTTGTGTGCTTTTTGACGTTTTATTTATTGTTTATGCCGACCCTTTTAAAACTCCACAATGTCATTTTTGAGGCAAGGCAACCACCACAGACTTGTATAACAAATTTAATGATTCCTAGCAAGGAATTTGATCCCTAGCATGGAATTTGCCTTGGCACCCCTGCCCATCACTCTAGCTACCAGTGCTAGATTAAACCCTGTGGAGGCCTCTACTCTAGGCAGTTAAAATCTCCGGAGGGGCACTCACAAATTATCTCCTACCCGGTAATACGTTTTTTGATTTTACCAACCAACCATTTTAATAAAGCTTCCAACCAGCTACTTGCGAATATTCTACTAGGATCTGGGGTTGGTGGGAACGCGCAATGCACTAACTCACAGAAAGCTTCGTATCTGGAGATGTCTCATGGGAGTGCTCTAGTAGGATAACGCTGAACTACAAAAGCTTGATTGTAATTTTCTTTCAAAATCAAATCCATATTATTATCTGAGTACCCCTAGGCTGGTGCATATTTGGCGGGTGGCCACTAAAAAAAGGTTAAAAAATGGTAAAGGACCCCACTATGGGGTTGTGGTGCTCATCTCACTTTCAGGCCGAGGGAGCCAGCGTTTGTCCACAGACAGCTTTCCGGGTCATGGGGCCAGCAGGACTCAACCGCTTCTGGCACAATGGAACACTGTGACAGAAACCATAGCACATGGAAACGCCATTTACCTTCCCACCACAGCGGTACCTTTTTATCTACTTGCACCGGAGTGCTTTTGAACTGCCAGGTTGGAAGGAGCTGGGACAGAGCAAGTAAGCCACTACCAGCTGCGGGGGAAGGAGAAGAGGAGGTCCTCACCTGGGTCGGCCAGCAGCACCTTGGCGCCGCTGCACTGGAAGCAATGCACCAAGGACCTGGCCCTGATGTTGCAGTTGAGGCAGGCCATGGCGCAGCCCAGCTTGGCGCAGCCCAGCCACAGCCACACGTAGGCGGGCTCGTTGCCCAGGAAGAGCGCCACGGCATCGCCCTGCTGCAGCCCTGCGTGCTCCCTCAGCGCCCTCGCCACCTGGTTGCTTCGCCGCTCCACCTGCTCGTAGGTGTACACCTCGTCTCGGAAGAGCAGCATGGGCTTTTGGGGCGCCTGGCGCGCCCGCTGCCTGAAGACCTCCAGCAGCGTCCGCGGCGGGACGCGCGAGGCGGAGCGGCGCGCCCGCTGCGCCACGCGCACCAGCCGCAGGAAAAAGCCCAAGTCCTGGAAGAGGTAAGGGCACGCCAGGTTCACCAGCAGCGGCAGCAGCAGCAGACCCGCCAGCGCCGTGTACAGGCACGGGAACATGGCCTCGACGGCGCCTTGGAGAGGCTCGGCCCCCGGCGCCAACTCGTCGCTCTTCTCTGCCCAAGCGCGCCGAGCGCACTGAGGTGCCTCGCCTGGTTACCGGCGCAAAAAGTGACCGGCTCCTGCCAAACGAAGGGCGTGTCCAGCCAGCCAGACGGGAGCGCGCGCTCACTCTCCCTTTCTCTCTCCCCATTTCCACCAGCACTTCTGCTTCTCTCCTCGAGAAGCGGAGATCTGGAGTCTCAAGCTTCTTTTTCTTTGGCGATCACTGGTAGCCGAGTAAGTCTTCCATAAGCACGGTTTTGGGTTTGTTTTGTTTTATGTGTGTCGATCAGTGCACGCTGACCATCGCACAGTCTTCGCAGTAAGGTTTAGAAAATCTAAACGAAGAGTTAGGAACATTAGACGGGAGTGGCAGAGCATAAGCGGTTAGTATATATATAGCTATCACCTACAGAGCACTATCAGAGCACTCTGATAAGTGCTCGTTAAATCTAGGTTGTGACACAGGTCATCGTCCGACGAATTTTGAGCGCTGCTGTGCAGAATCTGGCAACCTTGTATGTCAGGGGTGGCCAACTCCGAAGAGTCTGCAATCTACTCACAGAGTTAAAAACTGGCAGTGATCTACCCCCTTTTGGGGGGTTCAGATTAAGCTTTTTTTTAGGGAGGAGGAAAGCCCCGTTTTTAGGGGTTCAGGTCACAGTTGTAGAGCTTTTCTGAGGTGGGAGGAAAGCCCTGTTTTTTTGGGGGGGGGTGAAGGGCTGAAATGTTGAGCATTTTTAGGGGAGCCAAAGTTGTTGAGCTTCTTTAGGGGGAGCCAGTGATCTACCACAGACTTCCAGAGATCTACCGGTAGATCACGATCTACCTGTTGGACATGCCTGTTGTATGTTGTAGCAGGGTGGGTATCTGAAAGCAGCAAGAAGGTATAGAACTGTCCTGTGCACCCTGGGTATAAGTATGCAGTACAGTCATACCTCGGTTTAAGTATGCTTTGGTTTGAGTACTTTCAGATTAAGTACTCCGCAGACCCGTCTGGAACGGATTAATCCACTTTCCATTACTTTCAATGGAAAAGTTCGCTTCAGGTTAAGGACGCTTCAGGTTAAGTACAGACTTCCGGAACCAATTGTGTACTTAAACCGAGGTACCACTGTAATGGGACCCAGGTGGCGCTGTGGTTAAACCACTGAGCCTAGGGCTTGCTGATCAGAAGGTCGGCAGTTCCGGGGTGAGCTCCCGTTGCTTGGTCCCAGCTCCTGCCAACCTAGAAGTTCGAAAGCACGTCAAAATGCAAGTAGATAAATAGGAACCGCTACAGCGGGAAGGTAAATGGCGTTTCCATGTGCTGCTCTGGTTTGCCAGAAGCGGCTTTGTCATGCTGGCCACATGACCTGGAAGCTGTACGCCGGCTCCCTCGGCCAATAATGCGAGATGAGCGCGCAACCCCAGAGTCGGTCACGACTGGACCTAATGGTCAGGGGTCCCTTTACCTTTACCACTGCAATGGTAAGATGAAGCTAGTACGAATGTCTCTGTAATACAAGCGCGGTAGAAGCACATGCTGTGTTGTTTATAAAATTGAAACTTTCAGCCCATGGATGTGCAATAGGGTTTCCAATCCTTGCAACAAGGTAGCTAAAGGACAGACCCGCAACAAGCTGGCATGCCATAATTGCAGTAGGAAATGTGCAAAAAATGGACACACTTGAGACAGCAGAGCAACCCTAAATATAGAAATCCAGTGCAATTTATGCTTGTTTAGGTTAAACTGCTATAGGTTACCTTATTCCAAACTTCGGCAGAAAGAAAACAAGCCTTTAAAACAGAATTGGATTGACATCGGCCTTTTTGCTGGCATATGTTCCGCTGAGTTGTCAGTTCATGTGACTGAGCAGAACTGAGTTAGAATCCAGTGTAAGTTTCCACTGCCTCATCCTGCTCCCAACCTGGAACACCCTTTCAGGGCTTGTGCAGGCAAAAGCTTGGTCTTGGCTCAGCCCTGGCTGAGTTGGGATGAAGTAGTTGCTATGGCATTTTCTCCTGCTGAGCAGGGATGTGGAGCCTACACTGGTGTAGCCCGGCTGTGCCAGAAATCGGTGGGCGGGCTATGCTGGAGTCCTGCTGGATTCCAACTCGCTAGATCTGGTAGATATTGGGTTTAGATTGCTCCCTTAGTTTGCCACTAGAGAGCGTATGTGGACTGCAGTGCATGAGTTCTCCTTAGGCAATACTGTAATCGAACAACTCTACAAGCAGAAATCCTCATAGTAAATATTAGAACAACAACAAACCAAACAGAAATATATTTCCTCTGTTGGCTCAACACACACTTCATTATTGACTGCCAGAGCAAAACTTTGGAAAAAGAAATCAGGAAGCAGTTAGAGGTTTTATTAAATGCTCACTGTTTTGATTGTTCTTATTTCTTATTAAGGGTTTCAAAGGAATATTTTGTAAATACATTAACAGAAAAACAAGCATAAGGCATAGGGCTAAGACAGCTGTCGATAACATTACTGTACTGTTTTTTAACACTTGCTTGATCCAGTGGTTAGAAGGATCTCTGCATACAGCCTATTAACCCCCAACCCAAAATCCTAACAGTATGATTAAGCTGACAAGTAATAATACATTTTTATTACTTTGATTAAACTTGCGAACTGCTTTGAGGCTTCTGTTTTAGAATGGAAAGGTGGGATTTTTAAAAAGTTGTTTTTATGAAAATACAAGCTCATGCTTTGCAAAATAGCACAATGTCATAAACAAACTTGGATTAGAGATCTTTTTTATTTTATTTTACCAAAGGTCTACATTTATAAAACGACAACCCATCAAGTACTTCAGAAGGCACCATAAGTTTAATGGAAAAGGGAATAAAACCTTGCCAGGCTGCTACTGGACTTCTTACTGCTCAGGGTTATGAGGAGTGTGTAGTGATATTTCCTACCGCTTGTTAAAGTTTGTGCCTAGGTATTCTCTGACCTCAATGTCTTACTCTTTCCTGCTCCATAATTGGCTCGGTTGTGGGGGTCTTTGCCATATAGTATGTCTTGGAGACCACAGAAGGCTAAAGACATTCACTTTATTTTTAACATGCAGTTTAGCATTGGATTTCAAGTGATTTATAGCCACGCAGCGCTCTTCCTAGAAGAAAGTGGCTTAGAACGCAGCATATCTGTTGCAGAAACTCTAGAGGCTGCTGCCGTTTCGATCTCTTCCCCCCTCCTCAACCTCACGATAGTATTTCTCTACTCTCATGTGAAACAAACATGCCTGCCTCATGATTTGAACTTGGGCTAGATTCCTGGCCTAGGGCCCACCTTCTCCCTTTTCGGAGGAGGTTGCTACAGGGATGTGGCGGTGTTCAGACCAGGCCAACAGTGATTCCTATTGGCTAATGGGACCCACACACAGTGTTGACAGGCTGCAAAGATGAGTGAGAGTTAGGGAGAGACAGGGCCAGACCTACCATTAGGCTGCGAGGCAGCTGCCTTGGGTGGTACAGTCAAAACTCGGTTGTTGCACGTAGTCCGTTCTGGAAGACCGTTCAACTTCCAAAACGTTCGGCTTCTGATTGGTTGCAAGAGCTTCTTGCACTCAAGCGGAAGCCACGTCAGATGTTCAGGTTCTGAAAAACGTTCCAAAACCGGAGCATTTACTTCCGGGTTTTCAGCATTGGGGAGCCGAAACATACGATAACGGAGGCATTTGGGGACAGAGGTTTGACTGTACGAGGAATGGCAGTGAGATGTCCTGTCGCCCCTTAGGCTGTTTAAAGAGCCAGTTTGGGCTATACATACATGTATGTATGTATGTAATATGTACGTACATACATGTCTGGGTAATCCAGAAGTACACGGCACCTAAGTGGATTTTTTTTGTTGCACTATATTTCATATATGTCAATAATAATAATGATAATAATGATAATAATAATAATAATTTATTATTTATACCCCGCCCATCTGGCCGGGTTTCCCCAGCCACTCTGGGCGGCTTCCAACAAAACATTAAAATACAGAAATCAAACATTAAAAGCTTCCCTAAACAGGGCTGCCTTGAGATGCCTTCTAAAGGTCTGGTAATTGTTGTTCTCTTTGAACTCTGGTGGGAGAGCGTTCCACAGAGCGGGTGCCACTACCGAGAAGGCCCTCTGCCTGGTTCCCTGTAGCTTGGCTTTCTGTAGCGAGGGAACCGCCAGAAGGCCCTTGGCGCTGGACCTCAGTGTCTGGGCAGAACGATGGGGGTGGAGACGCTCCTTCAGGTATACTGGACCGAGGCCGTTTAGGGCTTTAAAGGTCAACACCAACACTTTGAATTGTGCTCGGAAACGTACTGGGAGCCAATGTAGGTCTTTCAGGATCGGTGTTATGTGGTCTCGGCGGCCGCTCCCAGTCACCAGTCTAGCTGCCGCATTCTGGGTTAGTTGTAATGCTATACATGCAACTCTGAGTAACCCACTTAGCATGTTCTGAAGCTGCTAGAAGTAAGCTGCCTAGAAGCAGAATGCTGTATCTAAGCCCGATTTTGTTTATTTCCAAAAAGAGGAAATACTTTGCCAAAGAAGATAACAAAAAGGGAACTCACATTTGCATAAAATATGCATGCACCAATTCATATATGTATATATTCAAAATTATAAATAATTAGTATACTTTAGATAGGAGTGAAGTATGTCCTGCCCTCATGGCCGGGAAAATTATGACTAGGTGACCTGTGCTCATTCTGCTGCCCAAGTGCTGTTGACCTTTGATGGGCAACTTCAAAGCCACTCCTGTTTTCCTTTCATAGGCTTCTTTATCTTTCAACCAAAATCGTTGTGCAAGAGAATGCATAAGCAGGTTGCTGGTAGCTTTGCTGCACAAGAGATGGGGCAGTTTGCTGCCCAATGAGTTTCTACCAGCGCAACTGTAGCACTGGATCCCTCTGTTGTGTAACGTTAAAACTTACCCGTCCGCTAGCGCAAGAAGCCCCAGGTAAGCAGACAGTGAGCGTTGGATACAGCTCAATAGCATCTTGCACCATGTACACAAGTCCCAATGTACATAGATGCAAGAACACCAAAGACCCTTTTATTTTTTCAGGGAATATTGCATGTTCCCCTTTAAATCCCGAGTGCACACATAATGCTATGCTATTAGCAACCCCTTTGCAATTCTCAGCTCTAAGACTACTTTGGGTTCATTGTGAGTGAGATTAAAAAAAAATATTTATTTATTTTTGAAATACTTTAAAAAACAACAACTATGTGGCAAACTGGAAATGCTGAGCTGTCTGCAACTGGCAGGCCAAGTGTCTTTCCTCCAAAGAGCATGCATGCAAAAAACGTGTGCTATTGCAAGTCTCCCCAGAGCCGTTCTGCTTAGCGTTTGTGACTTGAGAATATTGTTCTTACAATCTAAGCCACTAGGAAACCGCAGCTGGCTGGCTTCTCTTCTACCCATGCTGTGAGCAGCAAGCTCTCGAAGGAATGTTGGTATGAATGAAATATATCCCAGAGAGCGGCTTCCCGAAACATCCGTGCCTTTCAGCATTCAGCACTGTACTCCCTTTCAAAATAGCAGAGTGTAAGATGTCACATATTAGAACCACTGACGGCATGGACTGGAGTGTGTTTACACAGAAGGAAGTGCGCCCCATTTGGAAGACAGGGACATAGCTCAGTAACAGAGCACAGGATTTGCATGTACCTTCAGTCCCTGGGAGGACTCGGAAAAGCTGGAAGCGCGAAGAGCTGCTGTCACTCACTCTAGTCTAGGAGTAGTGACTGTGGTAGCTTCCAGATATTATTGGACTACAACTCTGATGTGCTCAGCCAGCACAGCCAAGGCTGAGGGATGATGTTAATAATAATAATAATAATAATAATAATAATAATAATAATAATAATAATAATAAAAATAAAATTATTTATACCCCGCCCATCTGGCTGGGTTTCCCCAGCCACTCTGGGTGGCTTCCAAAAGAAGAATAAAATATTTGATTAAAGATTAAAAGCCTCCCTAAACAGGGCTGCCTTCAGATGTCTTCTAAAAATCTGGTAGCTGTTTTTCTCTTTGACATCTGATGGGAGGGCGTTCCACAGGGCGGGCGCCACTACCGAGAAGGCCCTCTGCCTCGGTAGTACAGAAACATCTGGAAGAGACACAGATTCCCATCCCTATAGTATGCTGAATCTTTCCCCTCCATTCAGTTTTCTGATGCAATGAATACAAATTTTATTTAGAGGTGTCAGGTTTTGAATAATTGGTGAAGGCTGCAGAACTCACCAACTACAAATTCTTTGCTTGGTTGTCAGCTGTTTTTCAGTGCTTGGACTACAGGGGTCCAGAAGAGGCTTATCTCTCCCTTATCTCAGGTGGTGATGGTCTTCTGAGCTACTGTTTTCAGAAGGATATATGGAGAACAAGATTTGGCTAAAGGTGGGAGGAGTCAGGGGTGAGGCTTGTGACTTTCATTAAGGTCCTCCAAGCTCCCCCTTCTTTAGATCCGTCACTATGAAAAATTATACTCTTCTAAGTTCTTCAAAGAGGATTCTTCTTCTGAGTGTTCTCGAAACGTAGCTCAGATTAAATAATTAACAAAAGCTGGTGGCAATAATGGTCAGTGGAGTTTGAGCTCTGTTGCTCAACAATTTCTGAAAGGGTATAAGTTAGACTGGTTCATCATCACATAGGTTAGGCATGTTGTGCTGACAGTCAGTGGGGGAGCAAGCCGACCGGGCGCCTAGGGCGGTGCGCATGCCCAGCATCCAGGGGCGGGGCCAGCCACCCATGGGGGCAGGGCCAGCCGCTGCAGGGTGGGGCCAGCTGGGGCAGGACGCTCCGTGGGGCCTCCAAGGAGTCTGCCTGTCTCCTCCCACTCAGTTGCCCTACAGCTGAGGGGGAGGCACCGGGTGGACCTTTCGGGGCAGCGCAGAGCCTGTGGGCGCCCAAGCCACCGTGTCTCTCCCATGCCCCGTGGTGAGTGCCGCCTGCCATTTTGTCAACCCCTCAGTGGTGACACCCAGGGCGGCCCGTCCCCACCGCCCCCCTTCCTCTGCCCCTGCTGACAGCGTGCATCCTGTTCTGTGTGCTCAGTGATCTGTGGCTCACTTATGGGGCCATAAGGGAATCTGCAGCTGGGCAGATAACCTCAAGAGCCAACCTTTTGGTTGTTGTTCCGAATGTGAATTTTTCCCTTTCCAGGGTATACTTCCCCTTGATTTCATTGGATGGCCTCAACCTGTAGTGTTGTGTGAGAATTTTACAATCCACTTTCTCCAGTCCATGCCATAATTTTATAAACTTTTAACATGTCCGCTCTTGATTGCATCCCCCGCCCCCCTCTGATTTCTAGGATAAATGTCACATGTACGCATCTGAAGTATATTTAACACACATGACTTCCTCCGAAGAATGATGGGAACTGTAGTTTATTAAGGGGGCCAGGAATTGTAGCTATGAGACGTAAACGATAGTTCCCAGAATGCTTTGGGGGGAAGCCATGTGCTTTAAATACATGGTGTAGATGTGACTTGGGGTTCACGTGCTTCTTTAGAACAGACATTAGCTTTATAGGCTAATCTTTTCCTGCTGGAATTATTGGGGGCAAGCACTTAATGTTATCTATGAACTCCACCCTAGCCCCTCTCTGAGGTACTCAAACAACTTTCGAACCCAAACACTGCAAACCCGGAAGTAAGTGTTCCAGTTTGTGATTTTTTTTGGAAGCCGAACGTGCTCCGTTTTTAGTGTTATGCTTCTGTTTTGAGTGTTACCTGAGGTCTGTCTGTTTTTGCTATTTATTTTGCGTTTTTTTGTTTTTTGCGGCTCTTTTTGTTTTGTTTTTGTGACTGTGTGAAACCCAGTTCAGCTACTGATTGATTGATTGATTGATTGTGTGACTGCAGTACGTTGTTTATTGCTTTCATTTTATGTATCTCGTTAGATAGTAAAGTTCATGTTAAATTGCTGTTTTAGGGGTTGTTTTTAAAAGTCTGGAACGGATTAATCCGTTTTGCATTACTTTCTATGGGAAAGCGCGCCTTGGTTTTGGAACGCTTTGGTTTTGGAACGGACTTCCCAAACGGATTAAGTTTGAGAACCAAGGTACCACTGTGTTAGGAACCTTCTAAAACAGTAGCTATGGCTATGGGGGTCATCTCCTAGCTGCAGGTGGGCAGGATCCTCTTCTTCCACCTGTAATCCAGGCACTGCTGACTGCCTGGCAAGTGGGACCATTTGTGAAAACTGATGTTCAGTTTGTCTACTTTCCAACTTCCTGGCAAGAAGGCTGGTTCTACTGGTGAGTTGCAGGAGCTAAGCAAACAGGTGTTTTTAATTCAGGTGGCCAATTTTATTTATTTAATTTTTTTAATCTAAGGTTGGCCCCAAATGAACTTAGACTGAGAGATAACAGCTGGCCACCGGCCACCAAGAGAGTTAATGGCCAAGCTTATGTCTTGGAAAGAGGATTTGTATTATTGGAAATGAGGACTGAATGCTTGGCATGGGGATTTTTTACAGTCCCTGCAGCAGCTGCAAAAAAAAAAAAAAAAGGAAAGGAAAGGAAAGGAAAAGGAAAAGGAAAAACAACGATGAGGATTGATTCTTTTACTTGTGAGTAAATTGCAGCCAGTCATGTCTAGATTTAAATGGTAGAATCATAGAATCAAAGAGTTGGAAGAGACCACAAGGGTCATCCAGTCCAACCCCCTGCCAAGCAGGAAACACCATCGAAGCATTTTTGACATATGCCTGTCAAGCCTCTGCTTAAAGACCTCCAAAGAAGGAGACTCCACCACACTCCTTGGTAGCAAATTCCACTGCCGAACAGCTCTTACTGTCAGGAAGTTCTTCCTAATGTTTAGGTGGAATCTTCTTTCTTGTAGTTTGAATCCATTGCTCCATGTGCCCCTTGGTGACAGATAAAATACTAGTTACAGGTAGGTAGCCGTGTTGGTCTGAGTCAAAGCAAAATAAAAAAATTCCTTCAGTAGCACCTTAAAGACCAACTAAGTTTTTATTTTGGTATGAACTTTCGTGTGCATGCACACTTCTTCAGATACAGTACAGATACAGATTCAGATAAAATACTGATTGTCTTTTTTATTCTAAAAAAGCGAATACAGTGGTACCTCGGTTGTCAAATGTAATCCGTTCCGGAAGACCGCTTGACTTCCAAAATGTTTGACAACCAAGGTGCAAAGGCCATCTCAAGGATACCTGGCGCCGTGGTTCAATGATCCCTCCGGCGCCCCCCCCCCCGTTTCACCTTTTTACAGCGGGGAAGAGGCAGGGGCTCCGGGGCTCGCCCTCGGTGGTCGGCCACCTCCTGGCAGCCCTCACGTGCTGCAAGGGTTTGGCGAAGCATGCGCACATCGTGGTGGGCCGTGGCGCTTCGGCAGCTCCCGCTGCCATGCCCTGAGGGCCCCTTCACCGAGGGGAAGATGGGAAAGGCAAGAGGCAGCCCGCCTGGCGGGCAGCGCTTTGACGGGATGGAGGCTCCGGGCGCCGCTCGGCATGGCGGAGGCGGGCGAGGGTGGCGAGCTGATGCGGGGAGGCGTCACATCCGTCCTCCTCTTCTGTGGCGCCCTCCAGTGCCCTCCAGAACTTGGCGCTGTGGTTCCCTGCGCCACTAGCCTCTATGGCTAAGACGCACCTGCTCCTTGTCTGTGTCTAGCTCAGGACAGTTGCACTAGAGTACAGAATTGCTTGAATTTATATGTGTTATTTAGCATGGTGATTGTTCTGTCACTGCAAACCTGTTTGCCCCTTGCCATGACTTGCAAAGTCAGAAAAAATGATGAAAATTATACATATCTTTTTGAAATGAAGTAATGCAGTAAAATATATGATGACAAGCAAGCAAATCCATGCTTCATATGACTTGTAGAGTTCAGCTTTTCTTGGTGCAAATGCACACAGCTCCTAGACATATGCAGAGTCAGAGTTTTCCTAATCAGTCAAGTTGCTTAGAGGTGAACCAAAGTTTCAGAAACAGCTGATCAGTCAAGTTGCTGAAAGGTGAACCAAAGTTTAAAAACCAGCAGATGGCATAGAGGGGGGACCTTTAGAGTTAACCTTGAGCCAATAATTAATTACCAAAGTTGGGGCTATCTGAGTTGAATGGCCTTGATTTTTTAGTAATCTTAATGGTTCGAGTCCTTTATTTAAAATTTCTTTTCAACTGATGCCAGTTTTAGTAATAAAAAATAGAGGATTCTCTCAATTGAATTCCATTAACCCAGTCTTAGCAGATGTTTGAGTGCACCATTGAATTGGGGCCATGATATTCCACTAGGGGGGATTAATTTAGACTTGACATAAATGTGCATTTCTGTACAGATGTACAAGACATAAATATCACAAGTGTGTTTTCACCCATGGAGGCTCTTGCCGGAGGCCGCCCACCTGTCCCATGCCAGATTGAGGGAGGGAGGGGGCACTGCAGCTCCGCGTGGCCTTCCTCCCTTCTCCCAGCGGGCCGGGGTGCCTGGGCAGGCCGCACCGCGCCGGGGCCTTCCCGGCCATCTCCTGCGACTCCGGCGCTTGCTGGGTCCACGGCCATTTCCTTGCGCCAACAGGAGCTGCATTCCTTCCCGCCAACAGGGCGCTGCGTTTCATTGGTAGAGGTGCTGCCATGTGGCGTCGCCTCTACCAATGAAACGCAGCGCCAGGGTGAGGGATGACCCTGGCGCTGCAGGGCGGAATAGGGTCCTAGTGCCCCTGTTCCGCTCGCTTACCTCCCTGCTCTCCTGGCGCGGCTGGTGGAGGGAAAAGGGAGGCCGCTGCGCAGCTCCCCCACTTGCTGGGGCGCCCCTCAGTGCCTTCTGATCACCCAGGCGCCCTGGCGCAACGCGCCACTAGAGTCAATGGGCGAGCCGGGCCTGTACTTGCTCTTTCAGGAGGAGTTCAACCTCAGCCAGGGCAGGCAACTGACCAATTTCTCAAATGTGGTATTGACTCGCCCACAGTACCTGTGCCTGCAACAGTTTCTTACAATTCTAAATAGGCCACCAGGCTTTAAAAGTAAGGGGATCCTTAGCATAAGCTCTCATGGACTGGATCCACTACATCAGATGCATGAAGCATTATCCTAAACTGACAGCTGTAATGCTCATAGCTGTATATGCAGGGTTTTGGACCGTGAAAAATATATACATTAGCAATGAGGTCAGAGGGAAAGTAAATGCATGGATTCCAGACAGTGATAATTACATGACAGCTTATGTGCATGCAAAATGATTACAGCTGTACCTTGTTTGTCAAACGCCTTAGTACTCGTCCGCTTTGGCTCCCGAATGCCGCAAACCTGGAATTGGGTGTTCCGATTTGCGAACGTTCTTTGGAAGCCGAATATCCGAAGTGCCAGATTCCGGCTCCATGCCACTCTTATTAAATGTTAAAGTTCACTCATTGTGCAAAAATGCACAGTAAACATTCCAAAGGTTCATGGCAGATCAAGAGGAAAGCAATTTCCCCGCGTGGGGGCAACGTTTAAACTTTTGGAACTCTCTGATCTGGGAAAGATTATCAAGCTGTCCTGAATCATCATTTCAGGGATGGCTTTAGATAAGGGGTGGGAAAGTTTGTCATTTTTTGTTTCTCCCCACTTCTCATTTTTCTAATCTTATGTCCTGTTTTCCAACATTTGCACAACAGTTTGTGATTTTTAAAAAGACCTCCTGAAAATTCATCCACATACAGTAATTGTGTGAATTTCCCCCCCTAATAGACACATTTTTGTATGCAATTTCTCCTGATGTACACATTTTTGGAAACTGAATTCCTCTTATACAATGCAATTTTGTGTTATTTTTTCATGAATGTATGCATTTTTACGCACGCTTTTCCCCAATATATGCATTTTTACACACGTAATGGGTGTGCCTACAGCCACAGAACCATTCTCAATCCAGGCGTATCCTGCCATCAATATGGAAAGGAAAACCCCACACTCACTCTCTAATAGGAACCATGAACTAAACATGCAAGAGTCAAGAACAGCCAGAGCAGTACTCATTTCCTCAAAAGAGGGGTGCTTAGCCAGAAGGCTACCAAGAGAACCTTCCTCTTCTCTGGTTTCCAGCAACTGGTAATCAGAAAAGTTGCTGCCGCCAGTTGTGGAGTTTTCTAAATGCAAGAAACCTATTAACAAGCAATCTATGCCCGCATTCACATCATGCATTTAAAGTGCTATGATCCCACTTGAAACAGTCATGGCTTCCCCCAGAGAACTGTGGGAGCCAGTGGCATAGCATAGGTCGCCAGGGCCCGGGGCAAGGTGCAAAAGGGGTGGGGATGGGATATGGCCATAGCTGCCAAGTACCCCGTTTTCCCCAGGAAACCCCCATTTTTACTTACCTTTTCCTGCCCGGTGGTCCCCCGTATCACTTCGTCTCCCGTTTTTCTCCGTTATTTTCTCCTGCCGGCGGCCATTTTTTTTCCTGATTTGCCCTTCTATGGGTACAAAAAATGGCCGGCGCCGGCTTCAAAAGTAGCTTCCACGCATGACCGGAAGTGCGTCGACGCGACTTCCGGTATCGCCCCGCCATCTATGGGCACCAAAAATGGCAGCCGCCGACACCGGAAGTCGCGTCGACGCACTTCCGCTCATGCGTAGAAGCTACTTTCAAAGCCGGCGGCGGCCATTTTGGGTGCCCATAGAAGAGCAAAGCGATACCGGAAGTTACATCGATGCAACTTCCGGTGTCGCATGGCTGCCGGTCCCGGATTCTGCAGTCCGGGACTTGAAAGGTAAGGATATGGCTCACCTGTAGCATGCCCACAGGAAGCTCCACCGGTCTGGCCTAGGAGCCAAGGCCCTCCAAGAGGAGATATGACAGCCATCTTCAAATATCTAAATGGTTGTCTCATGGAAGATGGAGCAAGCTTGTTTTCTCCTGCTCCAGAGGGTAGGACTCAAATCAATGGATTCAAGTCACAGGAAATGTAACTAAGCAACAGGAAGAACTTCCTAACACGAAGAGCTGGGCCTTAGTTGAAGAGGGATTTCAACAGGTACAACAATATACAGTGCTACCTTGGTTCTCAAACGGCTTGGTACTCAAACAACTTGGAACCCAAACACTGCAAATCCGGAAGTGCTCCGGTTTGTGAATTCTTTTCGGAAGCCACACGTGGTCCGTTGATAGTGTTACACTTCCAACTTGAGTGCTACGCTTCCATTTTGAGTGCCACACTTCTGTTTAGAGTGTTATACTGAGGCCTGTCTGTTTTTGCTATTTATTTATTGCATTTTTGTTTTAGCGGCTCTTTTTGTTTTGTTTTTGTGACTGTGTGGAACCCAGTTCAGCTACTGATTGATTGTGTGACTGCAATACATTGTTTATTGCTTTCATTTTATGGATCAATGGTCTCATTAGATAGTAAAATTCATGTTAAATTGCTGTTTTAGGGGTTGTTTTTAAAAGTCTGGAACGGATTAATCCATTTTGCATTACTTTCTATGGGAAAGCGTACCTTGGTTTTGGAACACTTTGGATTTGGAACGGATTTCCAGAACGGATTAAGTTTGAGAACCAAGGTACCACTGCAATTCTGCATTTGGCTTCCTTTGCGATAAATACAATATCAACATAAAATCTACTTAGGTACATAAGTAGGAATTTTGAAAAATCGAAGCTATTGATGCTGAAGATCTATGCTGTAAACTTATAGCAATAGCTTGAAGACTTCCAGAGCCTACGCTTCCACAAGGAATAGTTCTCTTCTCTTTGACCTGAAGACATTGCTGACAAAATTTGAACATTTGAAAAGGAGAAGTAAGGTTTTGATGTGACTGAAACTGAAACTTTTAAGAGACTTGAATTTTAACATCTCACATCTCACAACGGACAAGAGTATTCAAAATGATTTGTGTGCTAAAACATTTTCTTTTGTATTTGAGAAAGATCATCAAATATTGTTGTGTTTCACATTCTTGCAATTTTAAATAAATGTAGCAATTGCAAGTTTTTTTGCTTTTCTTTTTCTCTCTTCAAGTTTGGTACTGTGCTTTTCAAAAGGGAAGTTAGCATTTTTTGGGGGGTGAGGCGGAGTGGGTGCAAGTAGTCTTGCCTAGGGCACAAAATAGCCTGGCAGTGGCACACTTAGCAACCAATCCTTCTTCACAGGAAACTTTGGGAACTATAGTTCTGGGAGGAGAATAGTGGTCCCCTAACAACTCTCAGCACCCTTAAGCAAACAACAGTTCCCAAATATCTTTGGGGGAAGCAATGACTGTTTAAACTGGTGTGATAAATGTACAGTATAGTGCAGGTGCAACCTGGGTCAGGTGTCAAGCTTGGCTTCTGTTATTGGTACAGTGGTACCTCGCTAGACGAACACCTCGCGGCACGAAAAAATCGCAAGACGACAACGTTTTGCGATTTTTTGGCAGACTCGGAAGACGAAGCAGAGCTTCCGCCGCCGCCATCGCCCGGCCGCCTCGCGCTTCCGCCGCCTGCCATCACCCAGCTTCCGCAGCAGCCAGATCCCCCCTCACTCACCTTAAGCCTGCCTAACTGCGCGCAAACGGGCTGTCTGTCTGGTTGGGCGCGGGGGTCCAGCTGCTGGGGAAGGAGAGAGGGAGCCTCTCCCTGGCCCTCCTCCTGCTTCCCCCTCCCCAGAGCCTAAAAAACTTCCAGAGCAGCCATGGCAGGTGAGTCGGTGCCTTTTTTTGCACACACACCCCGAACTCATTGATTAAATTTCAATGCATTCCTATGGGAAACCGCACTTCGCAAGACGAAATTATCGCAACACGAAACGACTCGTGGAACGAATTAATTTAGTCTTGCGAGGTACCACTGTACCACAGCACTTTATTGTGTGAATGTGACCTATACATGTTTGCTCAGAACTAAGTCCCATGCTAAGTTTTATCCAATGCTAACCCTATTTACGGGACGCGGGTGGCGCTGTGGGTTAAACCACTGAGCCTAGGGCTTGCCGATCGGAAGGTCGGCGGTTCGAATCCCCGCGATGGGGTGAGCTCCCGTTGCTCGGTCCCAGTTCCTGCCAACCTAGCAGTTCGAAAGCACGTCAAAGTGCAAGTAGATAAATAGGTACCACTACAGCGGGAAGGTAAACGGTGTTTCCGTGTGCTGCTCTGGTTCGCCAGAAGCGGCTTTGTCATGCTGGCCACATGACCTGGAAGCTGTACGCCGGCTCCCTTGGCCAATAATGCAAGATGAGCGCGCAACCCCAGAGTCGGTCATGACCGATCAGAGGTCCCTTTACCTTTAACCCAATTTACAGCAGACCCACTGAAATTAACGAAGCTAAGGCTGCCATGTCTCTTAACTCCAACTGGTCTAGTTTTTGCAGGGCTAGCACTGGCTACACATCCTATTAAAGGGGCTTATATTCCCAGGCACAGGCCAGCAGGCTCGCTCACCCGTTTTTAAGTGGTGAAACATTCCAGACAATTGCACCCTCCACGTGGAGTCAGAAGTGGCGCAGTCCACGGCGGGGGCCAGTGGAAGGCTCTACCACTTCCTTTTGCTGCATGCATGGTGCAACAGATCCAGCCACGGAAAACAAGAGATCTCCCCCCCCCCTCCGCACCATCCCACCCCCCGTGGCTTTCTTGGGAAAGGGTGAGGGGCGGATCTGAATGGTCGACTTTCGCCAGCCCTCTTCCCCATTCATCCCTGCCAGAGAGGCGCCCCTGGAGGCTATAAAAGGCAACGGAGGCGCCTTGGCCGGACGCCGCTTGCTAATTTGGGGCTCTCGTCCACCGCCTCCCTCCGCCCCATCGCTTTCGGCCAGCCAATCGCGAGGCGGCAGCTGCTATAAAGGGTCGCGGCCGCCCCTCTGCCTCTCGCTTTTTGCTGCTCGTTTAGGTTAGGCGTGCTGTGTGTTCCCCGGTGGGGACGGGAGAGGGATCATTCCTGTCGCCAGAGCTGCGGAGAGAGAGGGATGCTGCGCGTCCGGTGCTTGCGAGGAGGAAGCCGGGGGGCCGAAGCCGTGCATTACATCGGGTCCAGGGTAGGTGCGGAGACCCCCGTGCGCACGATCTTAGACCCAGAATGACCTGGGCGCTCGGATGGCTCGCTCAGTGGGCAAGGGGTGGAAAGAACAGTCCGCCAAAGATCGAGGCCGTGCGCTCTATTTATATGGGCGCAACTTTAACAAAAGTATATTTTTAAATATATATATATTTTCTTTTTTCTTTTTTAAAAAAAGCCGGTCTCACTTTGCGCCATGAAAACATGCTAGAATTTGGAATGAAGAGATTTCCCTCTCTTTTGTGATGGTTTTAAAAAATTAATATTCGACAACTTTCTAGGCTAGGGGAGCACCCTAAACAGTATTTTAAACCAGAACTTAATTTGGGAGGAAGAAGGACATGATTGGGGGGGGGGGGAGTGAATCTGTGCAAGTGCAGAGTGCATTTCGTTTGCCGCTGGACGCTGCTTGCTCATCAGAGCAGGGTTAAGAGCGTGACTTCGCTGAGGCTTGGAGACGCTCTTAAATTCTCCTTTTCGGAATGGGGCCAGCTGTGATTAACAGCTTCTGTTGATTCTTCTTTCTAGGGAGTGGAACGAGTGTGCGTGTCTTGAGAGAAAAGTGGATTCTGGCAAAAAGTCAGGATTGAATGTTTGGAATTTCCAACGCAAGCACATTCTTGCTTTTGAAATTTGCATTGGAGAACTACCCTTGCTGAATATGAATTTTTAGGACCATATATTTAACTTGCAGGTTGAAATACCTTAAAATAAATAAAGGGAAATGCTTCCATTTTTATACAACTATTTCCGTAACTCAACTTCTCCAACATTCCATAATTTGGGGGGAGGGGATGGTTTAAATTAAAATATTGCTTACAAGTTTGGGAACCAAATCCAAATTCACTTGAAACTCTTCCCCTCCCCTGTCCCATTGCCCAAATTGCTTCCAGCTATTAATTTACTCATCTCTGGCCCTTTCTGGGGTATAAAATATATTTTTTTAAAAAAACCTGAATTGCTTCTGTGTGCATAAAAGAAAAAACGGCTTGTGGCGATTGCCTAATTTCTTCTTCTTGAGTTGATGATCACATTTGTTGTTGTTGTTTAGTCGTTTAGTCGTGTCCGACTCTTCGTGACCCCATGGACCAGAGCACGCCAGGCACTCCTGTCTTGCACTGCCTCCCGCAGTTTGGTCAAACTCATGTTCGTAGCTTCGAGAACACTGTCCAACCATCTCGTCCTCTGTCGTCCCCTTCTCCTTGTGCCCTCCATCTTTCCCAACATCAGGGTCATTTCCAGGGAGTCTTCTCTTCTGATGACCACATTGCACTAACCTAAACCAAGCTAGTCTCTGCTCACACTGCAATCCTTGCAATAATCATAATTGCAAGAGTTGGAGCTTCATATTCTGTGGAGTTGTGTATATGTCCAGATGGCATATGCAGGGCAGGTGAGGGAGACAGAGGGGCTGCAGGTGTGTTTTAAAGTGGCTGATTGGGCATGGGGTTCGGTACTAGCTGAACAGCATCATGTATGCTACTTTTACAAAAAAAATTTGCACACTTTTTGTGTGCATATATGTACCATTTCACAATGTTGGGGACTGTAAGTTTTAAAAATGGTCAAAGTGGTGGAAGGGAGTGCTCCTCATACAAGCTTAGTTACATGCTTCCTGGCTGAATCTGAGGAAGTAATACTTTTTGTGGTTGGTTGGATGGATGGATGGATGGATGGATGAATGATTACAGTATAAAAAAAATTCCTTCAGTAGCACCTTAAAGACCAACTAAGTTTTTATTTTGGTATGAGCTGTGCATGCACACGAAAGCTCATACCAAAATAAAAACTTAGTTGGTCTTTAAGGTGCTACTGAAGGAATTTTTTTATTTTGTTTCGACTCAGACCAACACGGCTACCTACCTGTGATTACAGTATGAATGTGTGACCATGTGCTGTATCCAAATACACAAATTTGTGACAAGAGCATTCCCATTACTATGCATGCAGGAGGTGAAAGGAGGAAATGTGTACTGATAAATTGGGGAGAAAACTTACCTTTCTCTGGATTGCTAGGTTTCTCATGCAATTACTGTACGGTGGTACCTCGGTTTACAAACACAATTGGTTCTGGAAGTCTGTACTTAACCTGAAGTGAACTTTCCCTTTGAAAGTAATGGAAAGTGGATTAATCCGTTCCAGACGGGTCCGCGGAGTACTTAAACTGAAAGTACTCAAACCGAGGTATGACTGTACTGCAAACAAGCATCTTGCATATCCTTAACCAAAGCAACATAATCCCGGTGTTATCAACCCAGCAGTGGACCTTGGGGTCTTAAACTTCAGCGGCAAAATTCAGTGCCCCCCCCATTCTACATCATAGTTGTGGCGCCCCACCCAAGTCCCCATGCCCAGTGCAATTGAACTGTTCATGCTCCCCTAAATCTGTGTCTGATCAACCCCTTTCTATACCACTTCCTCGTGGCAAAACCTGCATTGCTAAACAGTAATTTGCTAATTAAGTGCATGTGTGGTTGGACCCTAGAAAGCAAACCTTTATTTCAGCAGTGATGGTGGTGGTGGGGTCTGTCTTGATTGAAATATGAAGGAGGGAGGATTAAAATACCAAATGGAGCTGCAAAATAGTAGGTGTGATACAGAGGGCGCTGAAATGGAGAGGGAAAGGTTGGAAAGCCACCCTGAATATATAATATACAGTAAAGGTTCCTTTCCTCCAGCCTGCAACTCAGTGGTACAGAATCTGCTTTGCACACAGATTCAATTCCTGGCATCTCCAGGGGAGAGAATCTTGTTTGAAACCCTCGATTGGCTGCTGCCAATCAACATAGACAATGCTGAGAGAGGTGGACCCAATGGCCTGACAGATTCCTGTGTTCCTCTTCTGCTTCCTAGGTGTCTTGTCACCTAGAACCATAGAATTGTAGAGCTGGAAGCGACCCCAAGGGTCATCTAGTCCAACCCCCTGCAGTGCAGGAATCTCAACTAGATCATACATGATAGGTGGCCATCTTGGTAACGCTGCTTTGGGCACAGTTAGTGGAAAGGCAGGTATGGATCTTTTAAAATAAGCAAAGCAATGATGGGTGTTATTTTGTAAATCCGATTTGACTAAGAATGCCCAGTAGGTAGGTGGTGTGAACAGGCTCAACTGTCTCTTTCTGTGCTTTTGTGTGTACAGTGGCTTAGTTGTCGAACAAACCGGCTCCCGAACACCGCAAACCCGGAAGTGTTGCAGTTTGCAAACGGTCTTCAGAAGCCGAACATCCAACACGGCTTCCGATTGAAAGCAGGAAGCTCCTGCAGCCAATTGGAAGCCACACCTTCGTTTTTGAACAGTTTCGGGAGTTGAACGGACTCCCAGAACGGATTAAGTTCGAGAACTCAAGGTACCACTGTAATATGTTGTGAGCAAGTTAACTGAAGGAAGGCACTGCCTTGTCAACAGGACTTAACTTCAAGTCCTGGAATGTGTACGGTAGCATTGTGGACTATCTCAGAGCATTCCTTCTCAGCCAGGTAAGAAGTTAGCCTCTTACCAGGGAGATGTCAAAGTTCAAGGCGTGCCATTCTTCTCAGATTGACACACAGCAGTTGTGTTGACAGCTGTAAGAGATTCTTCCTTCTCCTGCGCCAAACTGTCCATGTTTTCTAGTTGTGAAGTTGGCTATGTATTTCCTGCAGTAAGCAGAGACCCTACGCCTTTGAATACCACTTGCTGGAACATACATTAAGGGAGGCCGCGGTTGCGCTCCTGTCCTGCTGCCTTATACTGAGCCGCTTACCCATCTAGCTCAGTATTGTCTACACTGACTAGCAGCAGCCTTCCAGCATTCCAAGCTGGCTTCTCTCCCAGCCCTACCTGGAGATGCTGGGGAATGAACCTGGAATCTTCTGCATGCAAGGGAGATGCTACTTGAACTGGGCTGCAGCCCCTCCTAAAAAGCCCAGTCAAAGGCGACTATGGGGTTGCGGCGCTCATCTCACTTTCAGGCCGAGGGAGCCGGTGTTTGTCCACAAACAGCTTTCCGGGTCATGTGGCCAGCATGACTAAACCGCTTCTGGCGCAACAGAACACTGTGACGGAAACCAGAGCGCACGGAAATGCAGTTTACTTTCCCACTGCAGTGGTACCTATTCATCTACTTGCACCGGAGTGCTTTTGAACTGCTAGGTTGGCAGGAGCTGGGACAGAGCAACGGGAGCTCACCCCATCGTGGGGATTTGAACCGCCGACCTTCCGATCGGCAAGCTCAAGAGGTTCAGGGATTTAGACCACAGCAGTACCCGCATCCGTCCTAACATCTGGCTGGCTGCAGAATGCAAGATCAGAGAGGATGTCGGTATGATCTAGCAGGATTCACATGTTCCTTATAGTACAATTACAGCTAGCATATTGGCCACATCTGGTGTGTGCACTTCTTAAAAAATATTTATTTACAGGATCCTTTCTCTGGCCCAGGGAGAGGACTCTGCCCATTTATCTCCAAGCAGATGCACTGCTTTTCCTCTTAGGATTGCTTTAGCCCAAAGCCCAGGCTACTTGCTGTAGATGCTGCTGATGTCTCCTTGTGTTAGAGCCAACTTCTCACCTGACTTGGGGGGGGGAGGCTTGTGCAGGGCCAGCCCTTTGAATTGTGTGTGTCCCCTTTGCATCTGCCAGTACGCCTTGCGTAGGGAAGGGCTATTTCCCTCCCGCCGCTCCCTCTCTTTTGCTGAGCCAGCAGGCTTGCATACATACCCCTCCCATATTGGGTTGGGGAATGTTGATCATTAACAGTCTGCAACAGGATAGGGCATATTTGCTCATCCGCAGCTTCGCTGTCTAGCCTTTCCCAACAGCTGGTGTGGAACAACTGCAACCACCTTCTGTTAAGTGGCTTGGAATGAATGCTCAGCTTTGCAGAGCAGGGAGAAATTGCCCTCAAGCCTGACCCAGTTATGCCAGGGCGTTTTTTGGGGGGGTTTAAGCCAACTGTATGTCCCTATGTGTTGTGTCTTGTATGGAGGTAGATGCCTCAGCTTCAGAAAAGTGCCTTCCACTGTGTACACACGGCACTGGAGAGCTGGAGCCAATCCTCTCTCCCTTATATTCTACATTCTGGGTAGGAAACTTAGGTCCCTGCAGGGGCAATGTGGCCCTCCATACCTCCTATCTGGCCCTTCTCAGCTGCCTCCCCGCTCTCCACAGGCAGTGTTAGAAACTTAGATATATAAGCTAGGCACCAAATGGTTCCTTAAAGCAGGGTTAGTGTTGCCAAAACGGAATGCCCAATTGCCATTTCGGGGCCAGACGGCTCGAAAGTTGTATTTTCCAATGTGACTTTTGGGTTCCTGAAATTCATTCTGATTGTGCAGGTGAAATATAACGGGTAGAAAATTCTGCAGGATGTGTTGCTAGTGTGTGAAGACAGTCAAGGGACATTTTTAATGACTGATGTTTTAATGTATTTTTAATCTTTGGTTGGAAGCTGCCCAGAGTGGCTGGGAAAACCCAGCCAGTTGGGCGGGGTGTAAATAAAATAATAATAATAATAATAATAATAATAATAATAATAATAATAACAATAATAACAATAATAACAATAATAATAACAACAACAACAATGATAATAATAATAAAAGATCCCCAGGCATGTACCTCCAGATGGTGGAGACATTAGGCCAGGGGTCAGCAAACTTTTTCAGCAGGGGGCTGGTCAACTGTCCCTCAGACCTTGTGGGGGGCCGGACTATGAAAAAAATATGAACAAATTCCTATGCCCCACAAATAACCCAGAGATGCATTTTAAATAAAAGGACACATTCTACTCATGTAAAAACACACCGATTCCTGCACTGTCCGCGGGCCAGATTTAGAAGGCGATTGGGACGGATCTGTACCCCGGGCCTTAGTTTGCCTACCCATGCGTTAGGCGGCATTCTGTCCCCCCACCTGGGGGGGGGGTCATTTTCACTTGGTTGCAAGTGGCCAAAAACCAGGTGCAAAATGTGCCTGGTGAATTTCAAACTTTGCACCCTGCTTGAGTGATTTTTGCCTGGCTGGAATGTGTCCTTGAGCTGTGACCAGAGGGATGTGTCTAGAAACCAGCCTTGTACGAAAGGTATTATTTATGTTATTTTCTGATCACTATTGCCTGCTGACATGTGGCACCCAGAAGGTTGCCCAGAATGGAACTTGGCCCATGGGCTGCAAGAGTTTCTCCCCCCTTCCTACATGAGACAAGGTGAAGCAGCCTGGATGAAGACCAGTGCAAGACCACCATGTCTCCAATCCTCATGCAGCGAAGGGAGTTCCAGACCAGACCAGCATCGCTACATAAACGTCAGGGGGGATTGTGCCAGACAATTTCCTGCATGTCTCATGTTAACTGGAACAGACCCTCCAGAGTGGCTGGGGAAACCCAACCAGATGGGTGGGGTATAAATAATAAATAATGAATTATTATTATTATTATTATTATTATCATTATTATTATTATTATTATTATTATTATTCAGGTGCCCCTCTTTTCCAGGGACAGTCCCAGATATCCAGAAGCCGTCCCGGTTTCTCATTTGATCCTGGAATGTCCCACTTTTCCTTAGGACATCCCTAAATTTATCAGAGAAATGAGTTATCCAACTCCATAGCCACCTGAAGGCAGCCCTGTAGAGGGAAGTTTTAAAATGTTTAGTTATGTTTTTAGATATGTTGGAAGCTGCCCAGAGTGCCTGGGGCAGCCCAGTCAGATGGGTGGGGTAAAGAGAGTAAAATAATAATAAGGTAAAGGTAAAAGGGCCCCTGACCATCAGGTCCAGTCGTGTCCGACTCTGGGGTTGCGGCGCTCATCTCGCTCTATAGGCCGAGGGAGCCGGCGTTTGTCCGCAAACAGCTTCCGGGTCATGTGGCCAGCATGACAAAGCTGCTTCTGGCGAACCAAAGCAGTGCACGGAAACGCCGTTTACCTTCCCGCCGGAGCGGTCCCTATTTATCTACTTGCACTTTGATGTGCTTTCGAACTGCTAGGTGGGCAGGAGCTGGGACCGAGCAACGGGAGCTCACCCCGTTGCAGGGATTCGAACCGCCGACCTTCTGATCAGCAAGCCCTAGACTCTGTGGTTTAACCCACAGCGCCACCTGGGTCCCAAAATAATAATAATAATAATAATAATAATAATAATAATAATAATAATAATGATGATGATGATGATGAAATAGGACGTCCCTTTTTTCATCGGAGAAATGTTGGAGCGTATGTTGGAAGGATGGGGAGAGCCGTGGCTCGATAGCAGAGCATCTTTTGTAAAGATCCCTCTCCCAAGTGAGGTGTGTTGTGTCATGTCCTGGCTTGGATACGTTTACAGTAGTAGCTTTTGTCGACTGCTCACTCCCGGTGCTGAAATTCTTACTGCTTGCTGTCCAGTTCATGAGGTGCCAGCTGCTGGCCCCGCTCCACCGAATGTTTTCTGGTGTTATAGGGCAGCCGGCACAGTTGCTTCCTTCCCTCGAGCGCTTTGCGTTTTCTCTCCCTCTGCAAATAGCCCCTGCGCAGCTGCGCAGGATCTTGCATGCAACGCAGCCCCTCCTGTGGAGCTGCTGGGGGGCTTTGCGGGGCCCCAGAGCAAACCCATATCAAGTCCCCTGCCTCTGGTGTGGGGGTGTTGGGGGCAGGACTTGGGCACACTTCTGTCCCTGCACCCGATTTCACTTATTGCATTTTCAGAAAAACAAAAGGTCTCTTGGGGACTTTTTATGTGGACAGTCCCGAGCACAAGAAGGGCAGCAATGCTTGAGCTCATTACTTTTTCCTGAGCTGGGTTTTCTGAACTGGGTCTTTGTGCTTTGAGGCTCGGGAGTTCTCTTCAAGCACAGGGCAATAAATTGCGCTGCTCAGCATTAGTCTTCCGATTTTTGTGCAATTAGCATGAAGGGCTGAAGGCTTTAAAAAGTGTCTGTGACTGAACCTCCCTTCGAACGGGTTCCCTTTCTTTGCTAATCGTAGATCTGAAGAGCAGCTGGAAGACATTGGAGGGTGGGGCTTGCAGGTGTACCTGGCGTGCCCCCCCCCTTTTACTCATTGTGCATTCATCAGGTGAATGTTTGAGCACTTGCGATGAAATCACGATTCTGCACATTGCTGGTGTGAGCAGTCTCACACACGAGGAGTTCATTTGCACAGATAATGCATGAATCTGCTTGAAAGTGGGCGAGGCGCTAAAAGTTACTTCCTTTTTTAAAAAAGAATCTTCCCATTCAAATACTCGAGGCAAATGAAATGGAGAACCCTTCTTCCCTAGAAGAGAATCACTGTCTTAGCTACTGTGAGGATGGAGCCTCTTGGATGTATGTCGAGATCATGAGGAGTAGCCCCTTGGCTCCTCGCTTAGCAGAATGACATTTAAACAATAAACTAGTCTAAATTATTGAAGTGACCTCCCCCCCCAACTTTTTGTTTTTTCTTTAAAGCTTGGATGCATCTTCACAGGATGGGTGCAGCGAACTTTCCAGAGCACCCACGCGGCTGCAGCCTCCCAGACCACCTGTGCTGTTGCTGATGAAATTCACAAGGCCCCTGATGCTGTTCCCGAGGATTGCCCCGTCTGCTCATACAACGAATGGGACCCGCTTGAGGAAGTCATTGTGGGGAGAGCCGAAAATGCCTGCGTCCCTCCTTTTTCTGTGGAGGTCAAGGTAAACCATTTGCTGTCTACGTCGCAAGACTTTATATATGCTCTTTGCAGCTTCCCACCACTGCAAACGCTGGAGAGGTTTTGCAATAACAGGCTTCTACAATGTCTGTTTTGTTATGGAGTACCGAAGACTTTTAAAATAGCGTTTGCCGGATTCTTTCTGTCTGGATGCCTGCCTGCTGTCCCCTGATCAACTTGTAAATAAAGGTTGTTGCAATTTAAAAAATGGCTTGCTTCCAAGTTCGTAGCTCTTAAAAGGAGAGAATTGCAAGCTCAGTCAGACAATATATTCTGCATCTAGGGTAGAAGCCTATGTATCATTCATAGATCATAGAATCATAGAGTTGGAAGGGGCCACAAGGATCATCAAGTCTAACCCCCTGCAATATGCTTCAGAATTGTTTATGCGTATTATTTAAGTTTGTTTGTTTATATATTGAATTTGTATAGCGCCCTTCATCTGTAGATCTCAGGGTGGTTCACAACATAAGATTACAATATAAACAGCACAAAAGACATAATAAAAATAAGAATAAAAACAAACCAATAACCCCAACCCCCCAACACATTTAAAAGGGCATTGGATGCCAATCAGCCCAAGGCCTGGTTGAAGAGGAATGTTCTCCTAAGGGTGTATACGGAAGGTGCCAGGAAAACCTCCCTGGGGAGAGCATTTCACAAATGGGGAGCCAACGCAGAAAAGGCCTCTTGCCACCCTCCAGACCTCTGATGAAGGAGGCACATAAAGAAGAGCCTCAGAGGGTGATCGCAGGGTCCAAGTAGATTCATACGGAGAGAGGCGGTCCTTGAGGAATTGAGGTCCTGAGCTGTTGAAGGCTTTACAGGTCAAAACCAGCACTTTGAATAGGGCCCGGAAACTAATTGGCAGCTGATTTAGTCAGTACTGTATAATATGCTCAAACTATTTTGCGCCGGTGAGCAGCTTGGCTGCCAAATTCTGCACTAGCAGAAGTTTCTGAACAGTCTTCAGAGGCAGCCCTATGTATAACACATTGTGGTAATCTAACCTAGAGGTTGAAAAGGTAAAGGGACCCCTGACCATTAGGTCCTGTCATGGATGACTCTGGGATTGCGGCGCTCATCTCGCTTTATTGGCCGAGGGAGCCGGCATACAGCTTCCAGGTCATGTGGCCAGCATGACCAAGCCACTTCTGGTGAACCAGAGCAGCGCATGGAAATGCCGTTTAGTTTCCCGCCGGAGTGGTACCTATTTATCGACCTGCACTTGACATGTTTTCAAACTGCTAGGTTGGCAGGAGCAGGGACCGAGCAACGGGAGCTCACCCCATCACAGGGATTTGAACCGCCGACCTTGTGATTGGCAAGCCCTAGACTCTGTGGTTTAGACCACAGCACCACCTGCGTCCCTTAACCTAGAGGTTAAAGGTAAAGGGACCCCTGACCATTAGGTCCAGTCGTGACCAACTCTTGGGTTGCGCGCTCATCTCGCATTATTGGCCGAGGGAGCCGGCGTATAGCTTCCAGGTCATGTGGCCAGCATGACAAAGCCGCTTCTTGGAAACCAGAGCAGCACATGGAAACGCCGTTTAGCTTCCCGCCGGAGTGGTACCTATTTATCTACTTGCATTTTGACGTGCTTTCGAACTGCTAGGTTGGCAGGAGCTGGGACCAAGCAACGGGAGCTCACCCCGTCACAGGGATTCGAACCACCGACCTGATCGGCAAGCCCTAGGCTCTGTGGTTTAGACCACAGCGCCACCCGCGTCCCTTAACCTAGAGGTTACCAGAACATAAACAACAGCAGTTAGGCTATCCCTTTGCAGAGAGGAGTGCAGCTGGGCCACCAGCCAAAGCTAACAGAAGGCACCCAGCGCCCCTGAGGCCACCTGAGCCTCAAGCGACAGCAAAGGATCCAGAAGTACCCTCAACTTCAAGCTACATACCTGCTCCTTCACAGGGAGTGTAACACCATCAAGAGCTGGCAGTCTCCCAGCCATCCAGTCTGGGGAACTGCCACTAGCAGGGCTTCCGTCTTATCTGGATTGAGCTTCAGTTTGCTTGCTCTCATTTCCATTTCCGAGGCAAGACACCCGTCCAGCACCTCCACTGCCACACCAGCAGATGTAGAGGAGAAATAGAGATTTGTGTCATCAGCATATTGTTGACAACATACCCTAAACCTCTGGATAACCCCATAAGTAAGGGGTGGGCAAATTCTGTATTCTTGTAGTGGAGCTGGGGGGTGGGGTGGGCTACCTACTCCAGCGTTTCTCAACCGCTGTTCCGCGGCACACTAGTATGCCGCGAGACGCTGGCTGGTGTGCCGCGACGTGCGGAGACGAGAAGGGCGATTTGCATTGTCACGTGCCTGGTGGCCGCCAATAAGCAGCGCTGACCCGCCGGAAAGCAATATTTCTCTTCCTCTTTCCCAAAGCTCAGTGCAAACGAGCCTGGCGGACGCCAATACACAGCACTGACCCGCCGGAAAGCAACATTTGGCAAGTGTTTCTTACAGTCATAATTATAATATAGGGCGGCACAGAGTTAAATTTTTTAACTTTTTTAATGGTGGTGTGCCTAGTGATTTTTTTCACGGAACAAGTGTGCCGTGGCCCAAAAAAGGTTGAGAAACACTGACCTACTCTATGCAGCAGTTGGAAAGTGTGGGGCTGAAACTTTATTCCACCCCACAAAATCTCTCCTAGGTGCTCAGTGTCTGTAGTAGTCAGAGCAGCCTTCGTCAACCTGGTTTCCTTCAGATATTCCAGGGTGCAATTTCCATTAGCTGTGGCTGACACACGGAGGACACATGGAAAACTGCCTTTGAGTCAAACTGGGGACGTGCAGTGAAAACTTTGTCAGGATTTTTGTTTAAAAAAATCACCCTTGGGGATATCAGATCTGGCCCTCGGGCTGCTGGTTGGCAAGCCCATATTAATTTTATTATATCATGCTTCTGCACTTACTTTCACAGTTTATTTAGAGAGCCAACCCTAAACACGCTTGCTAAGGAGGAAGGATTACTGAGCACAATGAGAAATTACTTTAGAGTCAACGTTCATTCTGTTGCGCTGTCAGCCCAGCATCAGTTTTCCAGATCTTGTTTGACATTTGCATGCTGCCAGATAAATCCGGCTGTAAAGGACGCTATCGCAGGTAGAGAAGTATATACACTGATAAGAGTGGCTTGACAGTTGTTTCGGCACATGGAAGCGATGCGGTTTAGCAAGTGAAGCAAGGAACGTCTAAGAGATGTAGCTGCGTCACAGGTTAATTTTCGGAGGGGTTGCATAGGGTTGCCATATCCTGAAGAGCAAAAAGAGGACAGCCTGAGACGCTGCCAGCCTGGGATGGGGAAAGAGGTGCACGGGCGCAGGGCCGCTGCTGCCACGTCCCCGTGCCTCTTTCCCAGCTTGGGTTGGCAGTGCCTGCGGCGTGCAGAGCAGCCCGAGCCCAATCCTTGCCGCAACCTGATCTTTGCTGCGACGGCCTCGCTCCACTGCGGCACTTCTGCTTCCGGGGTACAGGGCCCTCCCAAACATATGCATGCCCTCCCCAACCCAGACATTTCCTTTAAAATGTAAAAATCTGCCCGGATGGGCATGTTGGCCCACAAAAGGCGGACACATCCAGGTTTTCCCAGACCTATGGCAACCCTTGGTTGTTTAGTCGTCTTTGACCCTATGAACCAGAGCATGCCTTGGAAACGCTCACTTTCTTCTCAAAGCTTCTCCTTGAAGTTTTCTTGGCAAAATACTGGAGTGGATTGCCAGTTCCTTCTCCAGGTGGATCACATTTCGTCTAAGCTCTCGGCTATGACCTGTCCGTCTTGGGTGACCCTGCACGGCATAGCTCTCATATAGCTTCTTGGAGTTATTCAAGCCCCTTTGCCACAACAAGGCAGTGATCCATGAAGGGGATGGCAACCCCAGGGTTGCACAATTTAAAATGGAAACAGATGCCCCCAAATATTTGAATTGGATCCATGGAACCAAGAAATGCAGCAGCATTTCCTGTTCAGGGTGAAGTTTTAGTCATGGCATATGCTTCAGTCCTTCGTTTATTAGCATGCACCTCTTTTAGTAAACTTGGTAGAAGGAAAGTCTTCTGTGTGGGTGGGATTAGCATGTCTGTATGTGTTTTAGCAGAGGAAAATACTCTCTTTAGCAAGGCTGATTTGATGGGCTGATAATGGAAGATCAGTTCTTAGCATTGCTTGTCAAATATGAACAAATGTCCATGACAGAGAAACTAATATGCGTTTTAATTGCATGCAGCTGAGTGAGGGTTTAAATCTGTTGTGAACATGATGAAAACAAGCAGAGCATGCATTTGACAGTAGCATAAGTAATAATAATCAGAATCATAGCATTTCTATAGGAACTTGAGGACATTCAAAATGTTTCACATAATGTTATGGCAAGCAGTATTTGTAGTAGTAATAGTTCATTTATATATGGCACGTATATAAAAAGGTGTGTGTGTGTGTGTGCGTGCGTGCGTGCACTGTGGTCTAAACCACTGAGCCTCTTGGGCTTGCTGATCAGAAGGTCAGTGGTTCGAATCGCCACGACAGAGCGAGCTCCCATTGCTCTGTCCCAGCTCCTGCCAGCCTAGCAGTTCGAAAGCACACCAATGCAAGTAGATAAATAGGAAGCACTGTGGAGGGAAGGTAAATGGTGTTTCTGTGCATTCTGGTTTCTGTCACGGTGTCCCGTTGTGCCAGAAGTGGTTTAGTCATGCTGGCCACATGACCCAGAAAGCTGTCTGTGGACAAACGCCAGCTCCCTCGGCCTGAAAGAGGAGATGAGTGCTGCAAACCTAGAGTCGCCTTTGACTGGACTTAACCATCCAGGGGTCCTTTACCTTTACCTTTACACAGTATCCAGGGGTGGCCAACTCCCAAGAGACTGCAATCTACTCACAGAGTTAAAACCCCCTTTGGGGGTTCAGGTCAAAGTGGTTGAGTTTTTTCAGAGAAGAGGTAAAATGTTGAGCTTTTTTTAGGGGAGCCACAGTTGTTCAGCTTCTTTGGGGGGGGGGAGCCAATGATCTGCCAGTGATCTACCGCAGATGTCCAGTGATCTACCTGTTGGACATGCCTGGTATACCATACTCTGCCACGTAAGGTAAAGGGGCCCCTGACCATCAGGTCCAGTCGTGTCCGACTCTGAGGTTGCGGCGCCCATCTCGCTCTATAGGCCGAGGGAGCTGGCGTTTGTCCGCAGACAGCTTCCGGGTCATGTGGCCAGCATGACAAAGCCGCTTCTGGCGAACCAGAGCAGCACACGGAAACGCCGTTTACCTTCCCGCCGGAGCGGTCCCTATTTATCTACTTCCACTTTGATGTGCTTTCGAACTGCTAGGTGGGCAGGAGCTGGGACCGAGCAACGGGAGCTCACCCCATTGCAGGGATTCGAACCGCCGACCTTCTGATCAGCAAGCCCTAGACTCTGTGGTTTAACCCACAGCGCCACCTGGGTCCCTACTCTGCCACTTAGGTATGGTCTATCCTTTTAAGTCATAATTTAAATCATAAGCCTCATACAGGGATCTTCTTTTGAAGGGGGTGTGGTATCACCATACTCTGAGAAATGCTGTGTCCATTGAAAGCACTTCATAAATATCAGAAAATGGTGTTTCCAAGCAGACCCCTATAATCTCATACTTGTGTGGCTTCTGATAAGAGTCTCCAAGCTCCTGGAATGACACCAAGGGAAGTTTGCGACACAGTTTCCCAACAGAGTTGAGAAGGTAGCAAACCACTTTTATGTATTTTATTTTTTAAAGGGTGCTTTTTTATTATTTCAAAACAGGTGCATTTATCACAGCCTGCAACGAGTGGTTCGACATGTAGGTTACGAATTGCTGAGCTGGCAATCTCTGAAGGTCATGCTTATGTTACGGGTTTCATTCCAGGCCATTTCTGAGACTCCAGGACTGAGTCCTGCTGGCAGAAAATCTCGGGCTGTGTACTGTACATTTGGCCGCCGCTGCAGCAATTCATCTTCTAGCTGTCTAAAGGCCTTCTTAACATTTCCCTACTGAAACTTAAATACAGTCACAGATGTTCAGTGTTGGCTGAGCTCACTGTTCTGCTGGCCTCTTTTTTTAGCAGCCAGTGTGTGTGCGTGTGTGTGGGGGTATTTATTTATTTTTTAAAACCCACATTCACTTATTCATTGACTTGTTCAAAGCCTTAATACGTGGCATGCACATATAATGAAATGCATATGTGCAAAGCTTTGCTTGCGTTTTGTCGAAGGGGGCTGGCTGCAACACTCATTCCACTACTAGCTTATAGGTTGTTGTTTTTTCCTGCGTGTACATAAGAGGAAGAGGACAGATGTATTGTATTGGTACTTCTCGCTGCCACGTCCCTGAAACGTGGGCATTTTATACCCTGCCTTTGAAGGAAAAATGACCGTCGGAGCAGCTTACATAAATCGGTACTAAGGTGGTTTCTGACTTGAGACTTACCGTCTAAAAATACATGGCACGTGAGGAAAAATGAACTGGAGGGAGGAGGAAGAAAGCAGGCTCAAAAAAGAATGTTCATGTCAGGCACCCCCTTCCCTCAGGCAGCTGACTTAATGGCAGTCACTGCACCCAATTCCTACAAGCCTTAACTAGGAATGCTGAACAATTTTGATGGAAACAGGAGTAGAAATTGCCAATGTAATAATGTTCCTTGTGTTTTTATATTTTGCTAGAAGAAGCAAACCCAGTCAGATGGGCAGTATATAAATAATAGAGGGGGGAAAGGCTGACACAAGGTTGCCCAGTTAACTTTGTGCTGAATGGGGATTTGAACTCAGGTCTTTCTAGTCTAAGCCCAGGACTCTAACTACTATGGAAAACTGTCCGGCAATCCCTCTTGCTCATCTCAGTGGAATTTCTTCCTGCTTGCAGTTGCTGTGGTGCCGTGTGATTCAGGTGCCATGTGAATAGCAATAATTTTAATTTATTACCCTCACATGGCTTGGTTATGACAATTTAAAATACATTATTATTATTATTATTTTATTTTATTTTACCACCCTATACCTGGAGGTCTCAGGGCGGTTCACAGAATAAAATCCAAATATACAAACACAAAATACATAATCAAAATAACAACCCAATAACCCCCACCCCCAAAAGTGCATTTCAAAAGGACACAACATTTAACAAACCTAGACAAGAGCCACTTGTTGGAAAGACCACCATCTCAGAAACGTTTGCAGCAATATTTATTCGCAACCCTATTAGCCAGGTGCCTTTCTGATACAAAGACAAAAATAGCTTTGAAATAAGAATGGGAAGGGGAAAAAATTAGCTTTGGTTGTTGAGCAGATGTAATACTATAAAAAAATAGTTTTAAAAACTTATACAAGTCCTATGAGATTGACATACTGTTGTTTAACTGTTAGTAGATGAATACAGAGTAATTCTTTGCAAGGTTAATATGCTGCTGGTTCATGTCTGCTTGCTCTGCTTTTTCTTTATGGATTACCAGGCGAATACCTACGAGAAGTACTGGGGGTTCTATCAGAAGTATGGAGGCCAGAGTTTCCCCCAGGATCACGTGAAGAAAGCAGTTGCCGAAATTGAAGAGATGTGCAATATTCTGAAAATGGAAGGCGTGATTGTGAGAAGGCCAGAGCCGCTTGACTGGTCGACCAAATACAAAACACCCGACTTTGAGTCCACCGGTCAGTGACTTGGAATGTGCAGAATCAATTTAGAGCATGCTCACATCCAAGCCGTACATGTAAAGCACATGGGAATCCTGGGAACTGTAGTTTAAGGGTGCCAAGAGTTGTAGCTCTGTGATGGGTAAGCTGCAGGATTTTTTGGAGGAAGCCATGAATGCTAAGAGTGGTAAAAAAACGTGCTTAAAATGTACCGTATTTTCCTGTGTATAAGATGATGCTTTTTGCCAAAAAAAGAGAGGCAAAAATTGGGTGTCGTCTTATACATGGCTAGTGAATGCAGAGGGGGGCACACGATTAATGGTAGCAGCAAGCAGGAGATTGGCAGCGGCAATTGGGCAGGTGGGCTGTTGGTGGCAGCGAGCGGGCAGACAATTGGCAGCTGCGGAGAGGTGTGCGACCAGCAGTGGCAGGCAGGCGGGTGAGCGATTGGCGGAAGTGACCTCCCCCACCCCTCAAAAAAGCTAAACAACTTAATTTCTTAATTTTGGGTTAAAAAATAGGGGGCGTCTTATACATGGGAAAATACGGTACCTTGTGGATGTGAACCATGTCTCTCTCTGTCTCGTTATTTTATAAAGTATTGCTTATTCGTTATCGATAAGATTGTTTCCTCTTTTAAAAAACTTCAAAGTCCTCGTGACAATTCATAAAGGACAACAGTACCGTTAAGCAACTTAGTGCATTGCTATCTATAGTTTCACAGGGGCTTCAAAACAGTACATCCCTTCTGTTAATCTAGATCTTGCCAGGCCTACATACAAATCACTGTTATGCAGCTGTGATGTGCTTTAGGCACACAGCAGAGCAGCCATGGTGGATTAAAATGGATGACACGCTGAAATGTTTGCCTGTCCCGTAAAAACTGCTTGAACGTTTCCGAGCACAGTTCAAAGTGTTGGTGCTGACCTTTAAAGCCCTAAACGGCCTCGGTCCAGTATGCCTGAAGGAGCATATCCACCCCCATCATTCTGCCCAGACACTGAGATCCAGCGCCGAGGGCCTTCTGGCGGTTCCCTCACTGCGAGAAGCCAAGTTGCAGGGAACCAGGCAGAGGGCCTTCTTGGTAGTGGCGCCCACCCTGGGGAATGCCCTCCCATCAGATGTCAAAGAGAAAAACAACTACCCGATTTTTAGAAGACATCTGAAGGCAGCCCTGTTTAGGGAGGCTTTTAATGTTTAATAGATTATTTTATTTCATTTTTCTGTTGGAAGCCGTGCAGAGTGGCTGCGGAAACCTAGCCAGATGGGCGGGGTATAAATAATAAATTATTATTATTATTATTATTATTATTATTATTATTATTGAACCTGAGTGCACCGTTTTGCTGCTTTTTGATAAAGGCTTGGCACTCTGGTTAGAGTAGCAGAACCGCAGCCACGTCCCCTAAAGAAAGTTGGGTCATAACACATTTTGGCAAACCGACGTTGCGAATCGAGTTGATTTGTTTCGGTTACATTCAGTAGCCTGTGGTTGTTGGGTTTTGTTTTTTTTGCTTGATGTGTGCAAGCTTTACTCCCTCTTCCACTGGGTTGCCACCGAGCAAAATCGAACCTTGACTGGGATCCAATGTGCAGGATTTGTGCCGATGTTGACTGGATCCCCAGATCAAACACATTGTTCTTTTGGTTAGGGATGTACGCAGCCATGCCCAGAGACATTTTGCTGGTCATTGGGAACGAGATCATTGAAGCTCCGATGGCTTGGCGCGCCCGTTTCTTTGAATACAGAGCGTATCGGCCCATCATCAAAGAGTACTTCCGCCGCGGATCAAAATGGACCACGGCACCAAAGCCCACCATGGCTGATGAACTTTATGACCAGGTATTATTATCCTTTTGGCTTTCGAGCAAGCAACTATGGTGGCAGGAGCAGGGATACAGTCCTGGTGTTACAACTCTCATCATCCTTGACCATTGATTGACCATGCTGGCAGGGGCTGATGGGAGCTCAGTGCCAACCATAATATCTGCAGGACCATCGGTGTTCCTCACCCCAGAACTAAGGGTTTGGCCACAGCTTGTCTGCATTGGCAACCCTCCCTGCTAGAACTATCTGCCCTAGAAAAGCTTAGGCAGATCAGAGGTTTAGAAATGGCGCCCTGTGATTGCCCCGAGTAGTGGGAACAGTCCTAGCGAAGGCCTGTGTGTGTTTTGCCTTTCTGAAACCAGGATTACCCCATCCGCACTGTGGAAGACAGGCACAAGCTGGCTGCACAGGGCAAATTTGTCACAACTGAATTCGAGCCGTGCTTTGATGCTGCGGATTTCATGCGAGCGGGAAGAGACATCTTTGTGCAAAGAAGTCAGGTGAGTAGATCCTCTTTTCCCTTTTTGCAGTATAACTTTTTATTAATTTTTTTCAAACATTTGCACCACAATCTTATCAAATCGTTACATTGTTTCATATATTGACTTCCCATTCTTAATTCTGCCGTTTCTACTGCATTATATCTTTATCAATTACAAAAGTTTCTCTGTTGCAATTATTTTATCATTTTTTCTTCTTCTGCTTTTATCTAGAATCCTGCCTGCAATTTCATTTGACTATAGTATTTTTAAAAATAGTCCATGAGAGGCCTCCATTCTTCTATGAAAAGTTCACCGTTTAATCTCTTAATTTCACTGTCAGCATTGTCATTTCTATGTAGTCTAACAATGAAATTACATCCATTATTCGTTTTTTAGTTAGATTTATTTTATGCCAACTTTGGAAAGCCTGCTGAAAATTTTCTATTCCGGTATGCCTATGCCGACAATTAAGAGTACACCCCCCCCCACACACACAGTGGTCTATTTATGTTTGTTTAAAATTTCATTTTGCTTTATGATTTCACTGTTTGGTTTTATGTTTTTATATTTTTGTAAACCGCAGTGATATATATTTTTATGATACAGCAGTATATAATTTTTTTTATAAATAAATGTTTCAAAAAAGAAATAACATTGTGAAAAATAAACCCCATACTATTAGAAAAGCTTAAAACAACTTCGAAAGAATAAAACAGTATTAAAAGTGCTCATCCTGCCATAGGACAAATCCTTCCGCCCCACACTAAAAGTTTATTTACCAAATGTTCACAGTAAACCAAATATGAAATGCATCAAAAATCAGGAGATCAGTTTAATACAGCAACATAATTGGTTTGCCCATTAGGGAATTCATGGGTGAAAAGGCAAGTTTTTAAGCAGGTGCCTAAATGCCAATACAGTGGTATCTTGGTTCTCAAACTTAATCCATTTCGGAAGTCCATTCCAAAACCAAAGCGTTCCAAAACCAAGGTGCGCTTTCCCATAGAAAATTATGCAAAATGGATTAATCCATTCCAGACTTTGAAAAACAACCCCTAAAACAGCAATTTAACACGAATTATACTATCTAATGAGACCATTGATCCATAAAATGAAGCCAATAAACAATGTACTGCAGTCACACAATCTATCAATCAGTAACTGAAGTGGGTTCCACACAGTCACAAAAACAAAAGAAAGAGCCACCAAAACACAAAATAGATAGCAAAACCAGATAGATCTCAACGTAACAGAATTGTGGCACTCAAAACAGAAGCATAACACTCAAAATGGAGCATGTTCAGCTTCCGAAAAAAGTTTGCAAACTGGAACACTTACTTCCGGGTTTGCAGTCTTTGGGTTCCAAGTTGTTTGAGTACCAAGGCGCTTGAGAACCAAGCAGTAGCGTCGTAAGCTTGTCTCGCGCCCTGGTGCAGGGATCTCTAGGGCGCTCCCACACGCACGCCTCGCACGCACTTTCCTCAGTGGCTGCCTTGGCCAGGGAAGAGCAGCACCGAAGCCTCCTGGGGAGCGTGGTGCGCCTTCCCGCCAGGCCCCGACCACGGTGCCTCGTCCTCCGCCGCCACGTCCCACAACAGGCCCGCCGTGCTTGGGAGGCCTCGCTGCTCCGCCTCAGCTGAGCCATCGCCGCGCGGAGAGCCACAGGGCCGGGAAGGGGAGAGCGCGGTCTCCGGAGAGGCTTCACCACTAGCAGGCGCGGGGAAAAGGAGAAGGAGGCGCAGTGCTGCGACGGCGGGACCAGCATAGGGCTTAGTGGCTGGTTGCGCCCCCCAGAGGCTGGCGTCCTGGCGCAACGCGCCACTAGGCCCTATGGCAAAGACGCCTCTGGAACCAAGGTACCACTGTACTGGTAGGTTCTTGCCCGATCTCCACTGGGAGTTTATTTCGAAGGGGCAGGTGCCACCACTCTAAAGGCTCAGCTCCAAGTGGATATAGGATGAACTTCAGGAGCAATATGGCACTGTTAAGGGTGTACACCCAATGAATTTACTTATTCATTAATTTATTTCAACCAAGGAAAAAGGGGAAACCTTTTTATTCCATCTGCTTCTCTCCTTGCCTACCCCTCTCTCTTCTGCCCTTCTGCTTTTGCCTC